>NC_081804.1:7550434-7889184 GCF_963082965.1 Carassius carassius | reverse complement strand
AAAACAAAACAAATAAATACATTTATAATACATTTTTAATTTAATCTAAACTGACACTATCATCTGGGTACAAATTCCCTGCATAGATTTCCAAAAGCAGCCTCCTGGACCTGGATAAATCTATCTTGAGTCACGCACTCAAAGCCCCCACAGTGTTGCAACACTTCATACAGCAGCTTATAGAACCCACACCTAAATCAAACCTGAAATCCTTTTGGTTACAATTCTACCTTGCTTTCAAATCATGAAATTTACTAATTGAAGATTCTTACATTGTCAACATTATTTAAGAGGACTGAGCACATAAGATGAGATGAAATTACACGAAAAATGCTAGTTCAGTATATATAGACACGTTAAGGAAGACTTACCGCACTAACATAAAGGATATCCCTGCAGAGCTTGGTTTCCTGCGGAAAGTCAGGTAGATCCAGGAAGTTGTCCACCACCACTTGACCAATGACGTCATGCCGCGAGAAGCGATCAAAGTCGTAGACGCTAAAATGGAGCTTGCGTGTGGGAAGCTCAGCGTACTCCACAGGAAACAGGAAAACCTCGTCAAAGATGGGGTTCAGAGTCTTGCGGTGGACCTTGGTTTGATGCTTGGTTTTGCGGTCTGGCAACAGGTAGATCTTCACATACGGGTCGGATGTTCCCGTAAAGTCCTTGGCAGGTAGATCTTGGGCTTTGTGGATCTTCACAATGAGCTGCTCCAAATCACAGTCGTATTTGATGATGAAGTGCAAGCGGCCACAGCTGTCCGCTCGTCTGCCGTCGTCCGTGTCCACCGACCGCTGTTTGTAGAGCTCAGGCTTGATGCGGCCCAAACCTGGACCCGATATGGACTCCTGTCTCTGGAACTGGGCCAAGTTGAAATCGGGGTTGGAGACGTTCATCTGTCTCCGGATGGAGTTGTGCCTGCAGCGAAAAGAAAAGGGGCGGATGTCTTTTGTGCTATTTGCTGGCTTCATATGCTAGACATCTTTGAATAACGAGACTGAGAAGAACTTTAATTAAAGCTGAAGGTCACAGAGGCCCACACTGTCTGACAAATGCCAACTGGGAATTTCTAAATGAATATCAATGGTGGGTGAGTGATTACGCCTGATAAAGTCAGAAAAACATGACTCACCTGACAGATGAGGTCGGTTCGGTGACTTGTCGTTGTACACGAGCTATGTGAATGTGGTTGAGCTCCTTGGCCTTAGTCTGGGCCTCCAGATGGATGTCCGGGGACGTATGGCTGATCTTCATGGCTGACTCCGGGAGCACCAATGGTGCATTGGGATCCTTCTCAAAGTCTTCACTGTATTCCCGCTCCAGGCCCTCCACCTCGGTCAGGACCGGCTGCTGCTCGCCCTGCTGGTCCTTTAGGCCGGGCAAGAAGCGATCTCGCAATGGCGCCCAAAACAACTTCCATGACACGAACAGGGAGACGGCAAATAGCGCCAGGCCACATGTGGTCACCAAGAGGGACAACAGGCTCACAGACACATCTGGAGCAATAACCAAGAGAGAAAGTCGGTCACTGGATGGTGTTCAAAACTTTCAAGATATTTATAGACTAGCTTTAAAAGTGTTGTAAGCTGCTTTTTTTGAAATACCAGACTTAAAATAACCCTCCCGGCTCCAGCTGAAAAAAAAAACTAAACAAAATGTTAACAAATGAAAACAGATCAAGCATATATTCCTGAAATCAAGAGAGGCCATCAGAAAACTAGCCAATCAGAAAGACTCTCTGGCTGTGAATCATTTTGCACATTTATGTTTGTTGACATGTATTTGGAGAGAGAGAGAGAGAGTGTCTGTGGTTTGAAATGAGCAAAATGGCTAGAATCACTTACAGAACCATTTGTGAGGTGCTGTTTCCTAGACTATACGCCCATTCACACGAAGGACGCTAATGGTAAAAATAATTGGCAACAATTGACAACCCCTGGGATCAAAGGTGGACTTAACTCAACAAGTGAGCTTAAATAAATGCTTTAAAGACATCTGTTACAAACCATTTTTATTTTCCTTCAAAAATGAATTCTGAAAACTTTAAAACACTTTTTGCAATCCAGACATTGAGACAATTTGTAAAAGACATCTCTTAATATCTGGGCTGGAGTTGAAGCTTTATTCTCGCTGATGAATGCACAGTAATAGAAGATACATTTAAGATCGACTCGGACTCTCTATTTATCTTTCTTTCTCTCTCTCTCTCGGCCCCTTGAGATGGTTTCTCTGAATTAGGCCACCCAGGCAGACATGCTTTTAGTGTGGACTGAATGAATCCCTTTCAGATAACCCTGCCTCCTGCTTGCTTTTCTGTCCTCTCCAAATCTTTTCTCCCTATACTAGGGAAGGAAAATGCATACGTTCAGACTATTTTTGCAGGTTATAACACCTGAGACAGACTTAGGGTGTCCTTAAAGTAATAGTTCAGTCAAAAATTGAGGCAATTCTGTCATTATTTACGTACACTTATGTTATTCTGAACCTGTGTGGATTTCTTCCTGTCTAGAGCACAGAAGAACATGTGATTCAGGATATTAATGCAGCTTTTGCATATAATGAAGCAATAAGGGAATGCCAAGCTCCAAAAATTACACAAAAAAACATCATAAAACCTGTGGTCAACATTCACTTTCATTGCATGGATAAGAGCAGTGTGCACATTCTGCTAAACATCAAATTTTGTGTTCTTCAGAAAAATTTCTAAATTATTAAATATTAGATTAAATAAAGAACTGGGGGAAATATTCTTTTAAAACATCAGATTAAAGTCAAGACTTTCTTTTAAACATCTTGGGTTTTTCTGTTTATAATAATAATGAAATATACTTCCCAATAAACCATGAGAGAACAGCATCGCATTAGATATCAAGTGCAGGCAGTGTTGGGGAAAGTTACTTTTAAAATGCCTTACAATATTGCGTTACTCCCTAAAAAAGTAACTAAATACGTTACTTAGTTACTTTTTATGGAAAGTAATGTGTTACATTACTTTTGCGTTACTTTCACGTTACTTTTTAAATATGAGCAGGGCTTGATTGTTTTTAATATAAGAAGTTCTATTTATAGCCAATGTAAAAGCCCTTTCACACCAAAAAGTGTAATGAATAAACCTCAGGCTGAAGGAAAAGTAAATTCACGTCTGTACAGTAGAACACAGGAGAAGAAGGTTCAACACTCTTCAGCAATAAAAAAAAACAATGAAGCACAATTGTTAGTTTATCTAAAGTCATTTTTTAATTATTAGTATGGTTGAACTGGATCATTAAAGGTCAGCAGCAAAGACACTGTTAATAAAATGGGAATAGATACATTTGTGTTATTTAATATATTTAGTTATAGCAGGTTTGCGTCATATTCTGAGTTTGCATTTCACTGTTTTGATTAATTTTGATGAATACTAAATCTGTTTTGTTTTTTGTTTTTTTTTGAGTGGGATGAATTAATGCACATTCACATTTAGTCTAGAACTACAGTAACATGTTCACACAGCGCACACAATGCCTCCATACTTCTGATTTCTCCCAATATGGGAACAGGAGGCTTGTCAGTCAAAAAATGGGAATACAAAGTAACTGGCATTACTTTTTTGAAAAAGTAACTCAGATATTTTCTTGTAAATTAAAAAGTAATGCGTTACTTTACTAGTTACTTGAAAAAGGTAATCTGATTACGTAACTCGCGTTACTTGTAATGCATTACCCCCAACACTGAGTGCAGGCCTCATCATTTGGTCATGATGTGCTCATAAAAGCTAGAATCATTTGACTAAACAGATCCTCCTGTAAGCTTCATACTGGGAAATCATAAATTGAATGGATTAATCATTTCTTTCTTTTGTAATGCTGTCAAGGTGTAACCAGTATTATTAGCACTGAACACTGTTTCATAGAATTTAATAGACTCTAGTGGGATTTCAGTGACAGTAAATTAACCATGAGCTTCATTTGCAAACAGTGCAACAGTGCAGTAGGTGCACTAAACTATGTGCATAACATCCAGCACACTTTGAATACAACAATATTCCGGTCTGCATGAAATATGTTATAGCATTTTTGAAAGTTTCATATTCTGCACTGAAATCAACCCTTATAATAAAACATAACTGTTTTACTATGCGACGATTTTGTATTTGAATGCAGATGTAGAATAACTTGATATGAAAAAGACAATTTTTTAGAGAAAAATTTAACATTTTTAGGTGGAAAATTTAAGTATGAGGGTTAACCCCAACCCCAGATAGTACAAAAAAAAAAAAAAAAAAAAGAGAGAGAGAGAGAGAGAGATGCAAATTCAAACAAATTTCCCACCAATTTGCAAAATGTGAACGGTTACAAATTGCAATGAGAGTAAAATATTCACGCACACACACACAAAAAAAATACATTCTCTATAGTCACTGTGTGCTGAAGGTTAACATAAGGAAATACAGTGGTTAAGGAAAACAATGACCCCCTTAAAACAAATCACCATTTTGCTGAAATGAAGATGGACACAGTTTTTGTTTTATCCAGCTGCCTTTACTCAGTGCAACTTATATCATCCAAGTAAAAGATATAACACCAACATGTCAGAAAAAAAAACAAAAAACAGAATCACCAAGTCGGAAAAAGGATCATCCCCTTGTGTCAATATTTTGTTGAACCACCTTTTGCTGTAATTACAGTCTGTTGCGGTATATGTCTAACTTTGCACATCCGGACTTTGTAATATTTTTCCTGTTATCTTTGCAGTTTTCAAGTCATTACGCAGATTTTCAATGAGGTTTAAGTCTGGGCTCGGACTAGGCCATGCAAGGACATTCACCTTCTTCTCCTTCTCCTCAGTTTTGCTGTGTGCTTTGGATCATTGTCATGTTGGAAGGTAAACCTTCTTTCCATTGACAACTTTCTGGCAGAGGGCAACAGATTTTCTTTAAGAATTTGACGGTATTTTGCCCCATCCATTTTTCCTTCTTTCCTGACAAGTGCTCCAGTCCCTGCTGCAGAGAAACACCGCATAACAGGACATTACCTCCACGCTTTACTGAAGTAATGTTATTGGGATGGTGAGCTGAATTGGATTTCTGCCAGACATATCTTTTAGTGAAGAAGCCAAATAATTCTGATCAGTTTCCCCCTGGCTCTTTCATCCAGTTTGGAGTAATGTCCTGATCCAGGGAGGATCTGTTGTACCAAAAACTTTACATTTCTTAATAAGAGACTTAACTGTGCTTCTATGCATTGATAAAGCCTTTGAAAAATGTTTGTGTCTATCTCCTCACTTGTGCCTGTCCACAACTTTATTCCGGATATCTTTTGACAGTGCCTTGCCATCCATAGTTGATTATTTGTTGCACTACCAAGGACTGCTCCAGGAAACCACAGCTGATCAAAACTGAAAATCAAATGGCTTTGTGTGCCATTGAGAATGTGATTAGCTACACCTGAGTTTACAAATAATTTTTTTGGATGAGGTGATCCTTTTTCCAACTCAGTGATTTTATGCATTTCTTTTTTTGACATGTTGGTGTTATATCGTTCACTTGGATGTTATAAGTTGAGTAAATACAGAGTAAATACTACTAGTTAAGGAAACTTTTGTTAAACTAAAAATGCCTCAAAGATGTGACTATCAGGTGAGTAGCTAGCTCATGTCAAATAAATCAGATGTGGGATATTATTACTGATTACCTGTTTTCACTGTAACAGCTTTTCTTAAGATGTCTTTGCTAAAAAAAATATTTAAAAATGAATTATGGAGATATCATAAAATTCAAGACGACTGCTTGTAGCCCAACCTAACAGTTAAAAGAGCCAATTATGTTTGTTAGACAAATGGAAATCCTGCTTTAAAGTTAAAAGTTTCAGTTGGCTTTTTTATAGAGGCATCGCCTGTTTGTTTATTACCGAATATGCATTAGCCTGACTAGCTGGAGAAATATAGGTATAATGTGAGCTAAGAAAATAAATAAAACAATTTTAGTACAGCATATTTGTCAGATTTCATTCCTGATTTTAAATATCTATTAAAACAAAACAAACATTTAAAAGATTAAGCTCTTTCTCCTTTCAAATATCAAAGAGCTGCACTTTTATAACTGGAAATTACATTTCCAAAATGTCTGCTGAGTGAACTTGCCATAAAAGGGAGTTTGATTTAAAAGGAGTCAAATACGATTAAGCTTGTTCACTCAATGCGGGTATTTCTTCTTTTTCAGGCATTAAAAGCAATCATTCAGAAAGATCAGTGCATCTCTATGGAAACATCTTCATGTTGCATCTGTGTTGGTTACAAATATGGAAACTAAAGATTGCGTCTACAATCCCACAAGACACTAAACTCATTTCTAAGCTCTGACATCATATTATTAACTTATCCAGCACAAGATTAATGACACTGGTTTAAAGTGAATTTGTATACCATCACTCTCCGCCCCCAAAAAAGTAAGATTGCATTCTCCTTCCTAACAGTCTGTTTTGTCCTTTGAGCAAAGATGAACTTACTTTTATATGTAAACAGAGGAACATGAGCCCTCCAGCTGAGGTAAACACACCTGAATCTCTACAAGAAAGGTCATGACACTTGCCAGAGAAGACAAGGCAATGGATTTAAGGTGTCAGGTGGATTAGAGCCAGACTTTCCTGACAAATTGCCTCTCCTATCTCAATTTGAATGTTAATTTTAAAGTACATTCTTGGAGATCATGTTGTTATGCATCTTTTTAAGCAGGTGTCTGCTGCTTAAGCATCAGCAGGTGTAACATCAATCCAGACACATGTGGGTATTTGTTCACATTTGAACACCAAAACACTTTTTAATCATGCACCATACGTATTATGAACATGCATATGCATGTAGATAGTTCGAAAGACCATATTCACCCAGCTCAACCTCTCACAACGTCTATTTTTATTTCTGCTTCTGTAATTCCAGGTGGCAGACCGCAGATGCTAGCAGCTGTTAGCCAATCAGAATGAAGCTGGAAGAATGTTTGTGAACTTAATGGCAAGACACAACGTTTTTTGACCCATCGAATACTTTTTATGACAGTCCAGATGTCAATGGTAGTAGAAACTATTGCTATGAATAAATATGATTGACTAGTGCACAACCTTCACAGTCAATATCCCTTCACTGGCACATATTATCAGCATTGCTTATGGACGTGTCATAAACTTGCCTGTGTGAGAATGAGACACTGTCTTTCCTGTGTTTGGGCTGTCAGATACAAAAACACTTGTCAATATGTGTCCACAGGTTGCCTGAATGAACTGTCTAAGTCATCGGTTACAGTGATGTGTTATTAACCTCTAAAAGTGCTGGGTTCCCTTGGGTTTCATTACAAAAGGCTTTCCACCATACAGGCACATTGCAGCTTACATGTGAATTCCCATTATGCTAAAGTATATTTACTGGGTTCCTCTGAACTGAGCTGTTCCCTTTCATAAAATTTTTGCTCAGTCCATCTTGAGGGGCCGAATTACTATGGATCGTTCTCCCATGAAGTCTGAAGGCCTCGTGCTAACGGATCTTAATGCAGGGTAATCGCAAAGGAGAAAGTATAATGAGTAGCAGGGTGGGTGGACTCCTAATGGCTTCCTGTCGACCGCTCAGTGTCTCTGAGGATGAAGATGACAACATCTGAGGAGAGGCTATAGGATCTATGAATGAAGGTTAAGTGAAGCCAATGTTTAGTTAAGCCCATATACTTCATACTGAGTCAAGCAATGCTCTATTTCTGTCATCGATGACAGGTTGTTTCGGGAATTCCTGTGAAACCTTTCAGGAACACTCTATGCCTGTATAATAATTTTATGTAATAAAATATAATCATAGTAAATGAGTTCTAATTTCACTTCTGAATGCAGAAAACTAAAAAAAAAACGAAAAGAAAAAAGAAACGTTATAATGTTCCTGCAAGAATGTTAAGTGCTAAAATTACACTGCATCTTATATGCTGCAGCATTAACGTAAACCTAAATAAATGTTTTGCTGCATTTCAAATGGACAGCTATTAATACTGGTCTGTGGGGAATGAGGATTGGGGAATGTTTTTTTTTTTCTTGTGTGTACTTTTCTTGACTACACTAATAATAATAATAATAATAAGATTAATAATAAAATACATATATACATACATACATATATATCTCAAATATAAATTTTATATAGCGTTCTTTCAATTTTGCTTATCAGCTATGTAACGTTAGCCTACAAACTAAAATAACAAATAAAATAAATAATAAAAAAATCTAGTAGCCTATTTAATCTTAATAAATAGCCTACTTTTTGTTTTAGATAATTTATTGGGTGTGGTTACACTTTAATGACAACAAACTCCATCAATGCTAGTTGCTAATGTTAATTAGCCGAACGCATTAATGAAATTTACATCTAGGCTAGTTTAAATAAGGAAATTTGCTTAAAACGCTTTAATAACTTTCTGGCAAGTAACGTTAAAATTTGCTGAAAGTGCTATTGAACAAGTTTAAGGATCTTATGTAGTTTGAGAGAAGCAGATGATTTGTTTCGACACACAAGACATTAATAACACTGAAAACATGTTTTAAACAGGAATTAAACAATATCCTTACCAGAGTCCGAATATCTCGGTCTCCCGAGATCGCGAAAATAGTAGGTGAAATCCAAACAGTTTTTATCGTCCACCTCCCCTCTCGAGCACAGATCGGACAGAAGCTCCAGCGCCTTTCCACAAATCTCATCCTCTCTGTCTGCAGGCATTTCCCACCAGCATCCTTCTGAATGAAGACTCCTAAAACGCCTAACGAGACACTACTGACCGCCACTTCCAGCTTCTGACAGCGCTCTTCATACTCGCCCAGCACAATCCCATAAGGAAAGTTGAATTGAACAGAGTCCTGTGGTTTTCAGATCAAGCCCACAAGTTTGCACACATGTGAATGGCTCTAGTTGAGCGCACAGGGCTCCGTGACACTGGTTGAATTCACTCAGCTGGGCTACACCCGAAGAAAACACCAAGTGTCTGTGCTGAATTGCATCTTCATGAATAAAAAGATGTTGGCTGGCTCGCATCTCCCTCAATACAAGCCTTCTGGGATCCCTTGTCTTCTGCCAATCTAAAACTGCTCCTCCCACACTAGCTTTGCTCTTCTCCACAGACTTCTATTACGGGATCATTTGGCTACAAAATCCCACTTGTGCTCCTCAAATCCATAATAATTCAAGTTGGAGAGAAATTTAAGAATGAGAGAAAAAAAAATAGATCTGCCAATGGTTCCAGAGAGCAACGGTTTTGTAAAACATTGACATAGGCTAACAGTTGCAAGTATAGACGAAATACAAATAAAAAGGTTTTGAAGAGTAGATTTGGATGTCGTTGTGGTTAAAATTACGATTAAAAACACATACTGTAATTGTCGTAGAGCTTGAAAATACATTGAAGTGTTTAATAGTGTAATTAAATGATAGGCTATCACTTCATGGCTGAATATATAGGCCTATTAATTTATATATACATAGGCTATATATAAATGTTATATAGGCTTCATGTCTAGCATTTTTTTACATACATTTTTTTAGTTAAAATTACAACATTTATTTTAGGCAAATCCTTTAAGGTAATCTGTAATTTAGATAGATAGATAGATAGATAGATAGATAGATAGATAGATAGATAGATAGATAGATAGATAGATAGATAGATATAGTCATTTTTTTGCGAATCAGACATCACAGCTTTATTGATCGTTAACTTAACCCAACCTTCCCAGCTTTTAAAATTTGATGCAAATATTATAATATTAATATTAGAGTCCCCGCCGCAGAAGAAAGGAGGACTGGATTAAAACATGGGCTTGCCCGACTAAAGATTTTTCTAGACGTTAATTTAAGACATTATTTGACTGATCGCAAGTTTATATTAATTTAATTATTTAAACCATTTTAATAGTCTATTTGCACTAAAACACAAGCACAGCAAAATCGTGCCGCACAGCACCGGCAAGAAACTTTCGGAAAATTCAGAGTCCGTGTCGGCTGCAAGGATGAAGCTGACGATTCTGACTCGCCATCTCCATAGGCTAAGTTGATCAAACATGGTAAACTCACTGTTGTCCACTTGGTTGTCACTTAAAAATAAAAAGTTTAACAAATAAAAATTTTGATTTTGTTTTGTTAAATGACCTTAATAAAGAAATGAAAAGAAATATAAACACTTTGTTAGGGCCTACATTTGAGACCTGTGCAGGGCTTTACATTCAATGCACTTTACGCTGTCTACACATGAACTAAGATACTGTATTTATGAGAAAGATATTCCCAATTTCAATTAAAATTTCAATAAATTAGAATGTTGTGGAAAAGTTATTTCAGTAATTCAACTCAAATTGTGAAACTTGTGTATTAAATAAATTAAATATACACAGACTTAAGTAGTTTAAGTCTTTGGTTCTTTTAATTGTGATGATTTTGGCTCACATTTAACAAAAACCCACAAATTCACGATCTCAACAAATTAGAATACTTCATAAGACCAATTAGAAAAAAAACATTGTGTGAATTGTTGGCCTTCTAGAAAGTATTTTCATTTACTGTACATGTACTCAATACTTGGTAGGGGCTCCTTTTGCTTTAATTACTGCCTCAGTTCAGAGTGGCATGGAGGTGAACAGTTTGTGGCACTGATGAGGTGGTATGAAAGCCCAGGTTTCTTTGACAGTGGCCTTCAACCCATCTGCATTTTTTTGGTCTCTTGTTTCTCATCTTCCTCTTGATAATACCCCATAGATTCTCTATGAGGTTCCAGTCTGGTGAGTTTGCTGGCCATTTAAGCACACCAACACCATGGTCATTTAACCAACTTTTGGTGCTTTTGGCAGTGTGGGCAGGTGCCAAATCCTGCTGGAAAATGATATCAGCATCTTCAAAAAGCTGATCAGCAGAAGGAAGCATGCCCAGCTACATCTGATTCAAATATTATGCTAATTAACAGTGAGCGGAGGTTTCAGACATTACAGTGCTTCACTCGCACTGACTCTTATTCTGCCTGAAAGAATGAAAAGACCGAGCTGAAGGTGGAGCGATTCGACCAATCAGATCAAAGCAGCGTTTCAGCTCCGCCCACAAGTGCGAATGAAATATTGAAGCCATAAACCGAAATGATCAAAACGTACACGGACCAACTGTCTTGTCCATGTTCTCTCACTTGAATCCTCTTCTTGAGTCTCTTGACCTTCTGCAAGCCCCGCCTTGTTCACGCAGTGATTGACATGGCGGGAGGGGGCGGACACGTGATCGGCTCGGAATGCATTTTCAATGTGCACATAGAATTTTGCTACATTCATTGCGGGACACTGAATGCAAATGCAATCGTAAGTGTCTTGACTGTGAGTGTGAATGCAATTAAGAAAAATTACATTTGAATGATAATTTTTCCACAGTTTTTGCTTGAACATGTTACACATATCTAATAATTTCTGTAATACATTTTCATTTTAATTTTGCAACTTATAAAGCGTTAAAATTAGTATTCATTTTACATATTAAAACTAGTGAATGAAATGGCAAATGAAAATTATGTAATTCATTTTTATTTTGCACCAGAAAAATAAAATAAATTTGTATTCCCGCTGATGTATCCTAGACGCGACATATCGTTGTTTTTTTATCCACCACTCTCTTGCTATCACCATTATAGCTTACAGGGAATCCAAAGTGCACCCAAACACCAGACCTGTTGGTTATTGGAGGATCTTCTATTTCTGGTCTGTTAAACGCATTGGCCATTTTGGCCTAAACCATCTCGATTGGGTTCAGGTCCGGTGACTGTGGAGGCCAGGTCACCTGGCGCAGCACCCCATCACTCTCCATCATCAGTATCAGTATCATCAGTTCATCTGTTCTCAAATCGGACGCGGTTGACATAAAATAAAAATGTTCAATGGCAATGACTAGATGTAACAGTGGTATTTTTTTATTACATTTTATATTGCAATTAGTTTAATGGGTTGAAAGGTTAAAATATTAATAGAATGTAAAAATTTACAATACCAATTTATAATCTTTTTTAATTTAATTACTTTCTGGACTCGGGCGGACTCGACTCGGACTCGGCCTTTAAGAACTCGGACTTGAGTCCAACTCGGCCCCTTTTGGACTCGGACTCGGACTCATACTTGATGTTTAAGGACTTGGTCTTGACTCGTACTTGACAAAGGTGGACTCGGACCCAACTCTAGTTGGTTGTGCATCTTTTTCTTCCACACTTTGTCCTTCCACTCAACTTTCTGTTAACATGCTGGGATACAGCACTCTGTGAACAGCCAACAGCCAGCTTCTTTGGCAATGAATGTTTGTGGCTTACTCTCCTTGTGAAGCGTGTCAATGATTGTCTTCTGGACAACTGTCAGATAAGCAGTCTTCCTCATGATTGTGTAGCCTAGTGAACCAAACTGAGAGACCATTTTTGAATGCTCTTTGAATGCACCTCCCTTGCAGGTGTTTTGAATTGATTAGCTGATTGGAATGTCACCATATTCTAATTTGTTGAGATTGAATTGGTGTTTTTTTGTTAAATGTGAGCCAAAATCATCACAATTAAAAGAACCAAAGACTTAAACTACATTTATTAAATGCACAAGTTTCACAATTTGAGTTGAATTACTGAAATGAACTTTTCCATGATATTATAATTTATTGAGATGCACCTGTATAATGCCGTCTTCAGCATCACAGATCCGATATCAATCCAAATAGTCCTGTAGTGGAATAACAAGAGGCTCCTCTCACTACATGTACAAAGACTCGGGCATCTAGAGCTCACACTCCAAGGCAACAACAGAAGACTTAAAGTGGATTCTCTCCTCACCATTCGGACCCATCCGTAGCAGCTATTAGACTCAAACTCTACACAGACTCTGCATGTGTTCCAACATAAACAATTAACCAATGTAACAAGATATACAAGGACTGTCAAAGCTAAGACAAGTGCATACTCTCCCACATCCAAGGATAAAGGCTAATGAGATGTGAAGATTGCTCACCCCGGCTTTCCTTTTACCCCTCTCTCTCTTTTTGCTCCTATCTATGGCAGTGTGGTGACACATTTTGTGTTTTAATTAGCTCTCACACTTGTGACAAAGTGCCAGCCATTCTCCACAGAGTCAACAGATAGAGCTGTTCTCTGAGATAATGTAGGTTCTGTGTTTCCTGCTGGATTATTCATACAGGACTAATAGAGACCGGTCATGTCTCCCTACAGATGTTCAGTTGCTCTGAAAGAAAGCAGTCAGAGACACGGCTAAGTACAGCTGCCCTAATAGCTAGTTTTTGTTATGCTCTGTTTTGTCTTTATGGAACAAAAAGGGATTGTTTGCTTGGTATGATTGATGTTTAAAGATTCTGACTAACTCTAAGATGTCTTTAAGGATGCGTTTCACGAGATACAAATTTCACAGACAGGACACCAGACTTAAAAATGAGCAATCTAGGAGTCAAATGACATTTAGTTCAATAAATATGATTGTTCAGAAGCAATTCAGTTCATTGAGTGCAGTTTATTTACCATTTAACAAAAGTCACTGCTGGGCACTGTTCTGAAGGAATGTTTTAGTATACTATGACAATTTAAGTTATAAACTAGGATGTTGTTCAACTATAGATTATTTAGATACAATTTAAGCTGTCACTTCTCATATTGATTGTATTTATGCCATATCAGTGTCACTCTGTTATGTAAAGTGTATTGATTATGTCAATTACCTTACATTCTTTCTACCTTACTATGCATACTCCTTAAGTTTCTCTCAGATTCTACATTTCAATGACATAATCATCACCACTTTTTATTATTTTAATGTTTTTAGAACAATTTGTATTTATATATTGTATTATTTAAACCAATCTCGCAATTCTGAATTTATATCTTACAACTCTCACTTTTTCTCGCAATTCTTTTTTTTATTTCTCTTCTCAGAAGTGCGATTTAAACTTCAGAAAGACACAGAAAAAAAAGTTAAAATTGTGAGATGGGAACTCACAATTACAAGTTTATAACACGATTCAGAGGAAAAAGGTTAGTATTGAGAGATATAAACTCACATTTAAGAGGTCTGAATTAAGAGATAAAGTTGCAATTACCATTACCAATTTTAAATGAGTGATGCAAAGATTTTACTGTGTTGCACATGCAACCATTTTTGTTTGGAGCCCGACTGATGGTGTTTTGCCAGATGGTACAGATGGTAACGAGCACTCCCTGCGTTTGTTAACATGCAAGTTTCTTTAGCCTACAAACACTACTCAACACATTTTGATCTTAAAGTGACAAAAAATCTCCTGTGCTGTGATTTCATGAACTCTCACACCCATGCATGTCTAGCACACTTATATGACATGGAACACTCTACTTGTTTGAAGACTATGTGGAGTGTACTGACAGCTACACATAACCTTGATCATTATATTGATAAATCTTGTACAAGCACAATGAAATGCTGTGACATCCTCTTTTATTGTGCTCTATGATTTCATCCTTGATTCTAATGTCCATAAAGTTGTCAAGATGGATTGTCTGTCACAATGGTAGTACATTTTGTTAGCAACTTCTGATTTTAAAACACAAAATGTTTTTAAAATTCATATTTGAGATATGATTGTGTGTAATTTATGTTATTGAAAAAAAAAACAGGCACATTCTTAAGTAATTTTCACATCACGTGGTAACTAGGATTTTCACAAGCTCCAGTCTGGATCCAGAACACCTGAGAAGAGATGATGCTGACCCTCAGAGGACCTCAGATAATGCTAACCCTGAAACAACAAACAGAACTAACAAATATTGCTACTTACTATGCAATCAGATCCAGGCTTAAAAAACGAGGCGGCCGTGCTTTTGCGACTGCAGGTCCAAAACTCTGGAACAGTCTGCCTCTCTATATCAGACTGGCTCCTTCAGTTTCCATCTTCAAATCTTCTTTAAAGACTTTTTTGTTTTCTCTTGCTTTTGATGCTCATTGATTCTGATACGATTACTGCTTATTTTTTATTTTTATTTTTTTTTTCAGTTGTTTCTTTTGTCCTGTCCTGCTCTGCATTTTATTCTCTGCTATGTACAGCACTTTGGTCAGCCTTGGTTGTTTTTAAATGTGCTTTATAAATAAATATTGTATTGTATTGTATTGTAATCAAATTGTTTGGTTGACTATGTCTTGTATACATCTTTCTGAAAATTCCTGTCATTTGCACATAAACTGATCACCACTTATAAGCTACGACTAAATATCGTAGAAACTTAATTTTCTGTAAAGTTGCTTTGCAATGATTTGTATCGTAAAAAGCGCTACACAAATAAACTTGAATTGAATTTTAAGTACATTTAAGTATGGTTAAACACAGACCTTATTTCACAAATAAATTGGAATTCTACAGTTCTTATTAAAAATTATAATTCAGATGTTTCTAACCAATTATCATATATATATATATATATATATATATATATATATATATATATATATATATATATATATATATATATATATAGACCAATAGTTTGGAAACATTACTATTTTTAATGTTTTTGAAAGAAGTTTCTTCTGCTCATCAAGCCTGCATTTATTTGATCAAAAATACAGAAAAAACAGTAATATTGTGAAATATTATTACAACTTAAAATAATAGTTTTCTATTTGAATATACTTAAAAAAAAATAATTCCTGTGATGCAAAGCTGAATTTTCAGCATCATTACTCCAGCCTTCAGTGTCACATGTAACATCCAGTCTATCACATGATCATTTAGAAATCATTCTAATATTCTGATTTATTATGAGTTTTGTAAACAGTTCTGCTGTCTAATATATTTGATGAATAGAAGGTTAAAAAGAACTGCATTTATTCAAAATAAAAAAAAAAATTATAATAATATATATTCTAATAATATATTTTCTGTACTATCACTTTTTATCAATTTAACACATCCTTGCTGAATAAAAGTATTGATTTTATTTAAAAAGAAGAAAGAAAAAAAATTACTGACCCCAAATTACTGACCAGTAGTGTATATTGTTATTACAAAATATTTATATTTTAAAAACATAGCTTTTTTTTTTTACTTTTTATTAATCAAAGTATCCTAAAAAAGTATCACATGTTCTGAAAAAATATTAAGTATTATTAAAATATTAACTGTTTCCAACTTTGATAATGAATCATCATATTAGAATGATTTCTAAAGGATCATGTGATAATGATCCTACAAATTCAGCTTTGCATCACAGAAATAAATGATAATTTAAAGTATAATAAATTTAAAAACAATTATTTTAAATTGTAATAATATATCACAATATTAAATTTTTTTTCTGTATTTTTGATCAAATAAATGCAGGCTTGATGAGCAGAAGTAACTTCTTTCAAAAACATTAAAAATAGTAATGTTTCCAAACTTTTGGTCTGTACTGTATATATATATATACAGTATATATAGTTCACAATCTTTGAACTCCTAACAGTATATTTTACTATTATTTATACTCTGTACTACTTTTTATTAATATTATTTATTTTTATATATTTTTATATTTAAATCTTACATTTTTATATTGAACTTGATATAAAAAAATTGTTTGTTGTAAGTTCTATTTTTAGTTTATTGTTGTTAGTTTATTGTAAGTTCTATTTTTCTATTTTTTTTCTGTTATGTATATATATATATATATAAGTAATTATTTTAGTGAAAAAATTAAAAAGCCTTTATTACATTCTTGGCTTGCTTTTTTTAAAAAATGGTGAGAGGTACACCTACGCGTTGCGGCTACATGCCTTCATCAGGGTGTCTGATGAAGGCACCCTGATGAAGGCATGTAGCCGCAACGCGTAGGTGTACCTCTCACCATTTTTAAAAAAAAGCAAGCCAAGAATGTACTAAAGGCTTTTTAATTTTTCACTGAGATATTCGAGTGCCTTGGAGTTCTTGTCTTCAGAGATTTACTATCCCACAACCAAAGAGCACCGAGACTTTATACCCCATGCAGCACTTTTGTTTTTGCATTACTTTGAAGTAATTATTTTATTTCAATAAAAAAAAATATTTTTAATTGTTTTAGTTTACAATAATAACCTTGGCTCCCAAACTTCTATTAGTGCAGCAGTGAACCGCGTGTGTTTATGTAATGTGCATGCTGAGTCAGAGAGCAATCCAATCAAAATGCACGAAATGAGTGTAAACACCCACTTAAAGTTCAATCAAAGCCAGTCATTAGTACTGTCAATTCCCACAGTCCTTAATAGCAGATCTCTGTATTGGACAACGTCCTGTGAACTCCAAGCTGCTGCTTTCTCACACACAGAGCACTACATCTGAAGTCTTCTGTGTCTGCCATGTGCTACAATCCCATTAATTCCTTTGGTATAGACTTTACTACTGCATTCACTCATTGACAAACAGTGAGAGAAATATTGTTCAGCATATAATTAACCTATAGATAAATATTCTGTGTTAAGCTCCTTTGACAAAATGTGTTACTCATCCTTCATTTGCTTTAGGATCAAGATATGAGTTTTACACGTTTACAAATATGTAAACTCAGATTTTATCAGTAGTCTAATGAAATTGTATTATAAGAGCTAATCGCCTCATGGAGGCCACCATATTGAGATCACATGACCAGCTGAATGCTACTCACTTTATCTTGTGCTGTGCCTACATTAATCCAGATACATTTGAAAATTGTGTTTTCAATTCAAAACGCTCTCTGTACACACTAGAATTTTCCGAAGGTTTCTCATTCCCATTTAAATGTCAGAAAATATTCAAATCATCCTTGTATGTGTAAAACATAATAAAATATTATTGAGATGATACTGCAAGACCAGGCATAAAAAAAAAACCTCTCACGCTATTTTTCTGGAACAATAATTTTATTAGCAAAATATCCCACAACTTACTGGTGCATCCAGTTTGCACTCAATTGCCATTCAATGTATGATCTAAAACACAATTGCCCTTTTGTTTTGCTGCAGAACAGGAAATGTGAGTATATTTTTCCCCCATCTTTTCAGGAATGTACTGTAATATGTAAAAAAAAAAAAAAGTTTAACAACACTGTAAGTGAACAGCACATAGCTGACACATGCTGGTATAACTATATAACTATAGGTACAACATTCTTCCGACTAAACTTGCATCATGATTTTCAAATACCTTGAATCACATGAAATCGGCATTTTCAAATGTATCCACTTTGGAAAGCATCTTCAAAAAGATGTGTTTGCTATACAAAAACACACAGAAGTGTGGACAGAAGGCCAAACATGGAGAAAAATATGCATTTTCTCTCTCTCTCTCTCTCTCTCTATATATATATATATATATATATAGCCTGGGTAACCCTTCTGTTATTAGCACCTCCTCTCATTGAATAACTGAATATTTTTTCCTACAATGGTTTCGGCAACTAATTTTTTTTTTTTGCAGAATACTTAAGCCACACCAGTACCTCTCACTATAGGTGCGAGACTACTATACTGGCCATATATATTTATTTATTTATAAAAATAAATATATATATAATATATATATATATTCTTTTTAATTAAACCTTTTTTAATTCCTTTACAAATTTTTACAGTAACTGTTGATTTGTATTTTCACATAGGATAAAAGATAAAAGCACTCTGTAGTGCTGCTTTGATCTCTATGCACTTGATCATCTTTCATGGCATAAATACTATATGTCCAAATGGAATTCATGATGTAATTCAGGTTTCTTTGAGATTGCATTTGCTCCTCTCTCAGCAGCTCCACAGGCACAAAAAAAATGTGTGCATTTAAGGCACAGTATACCATCAATCCACTGCAGTAGATAATATGCTTAGAATGTCGTATCAGAGCTCTATGAGCCACTGCACAACAGTTACAGGAATATCAGTTCAGCTTTGTGATGTAAACCAAACTCGATTTAATTAGATTCGTTTAGATTAGATTATTAAGGGATAGTTCACTTCTGTCCAAACCTTCATGACCTGCTTTGGTGAAACATTGAGTAATGATTTAAGGTGTTATTCACTGAAAATCCTTGATCACCATTCTATTATAGTGCACCTTAGACATTCTGCTAAAAATAATGAAATTACTTTTTCCTCCACAGAAGAAAGTCATACATAAAATCAAATTTTCTTCTTTGGGTGAAATGTGCTTTTAAGATTCTTCTACTAGAAAAGATACCAGATTATAAGCAGGTACAAATCACAAGCCACACTTTTTCCCAGAATGCCAGCGGCTTGTTTATCATCAATAAAATCCAAGGTGCCTGAATGTCACATGATTATGGCCTTTGGGTTGAAACTTGCCAAAATGTTTGTCATTGCAGTCAAGCCCTCTGAAGAACAAATAAAGATGGTAACACAGAGTCTGTCTATTCAACTACTTCATAAATCACACAATAGAGTGAAAAAAACAAGGCATCTGCCCCTCTAAGGCTACGTTCACACTGCAGGACTTAATGCTCAATTCCGATTTTTTTGCAAGGCCGTTCACATTTCCAATTAAATGCGACCTTTTGTGATCTCCTGTGTGAATGTGAAATGACCCAGAAGTGATCCGCATGCGCAGAAGAGTACTCAACGCTCAACGACGTCACTCATTGTTTGGTGAAGTAGCTAAACATGGATGTCAACAACAGTGTAGTCAACAGCGGAGCTCGTTTAGCAATATTAAAGTTATTTAAGCAGCATCATCCGCCATGGTTGTTGTTTATCTTCTCATTCCCGCCTACTTCAATGCAGAATTATGACGTTTGTAGCGTATCAATGACGTACGGGTCGGATACATGTGACCTGGCCGTTCAGACGGAGGTCGCATTTCAAAAGATCGGATACGTATCAGATTTAAGACCACATACCCAAGTGGCCTGGGTCACATTTGAAAAGATCAGATCTGTGTCGTTCAGACTGTCATGAAAAGATCAGATACAAGTCGCATTGGGGCAAAAAAATCGTAATTGGGTCGTTTCAGCCTGCAGTGTGAACGTAGCCTAAGAGCAACTTTATCAGGTCAAACTCTGTCTTTCTGCTCTCACTGACCAATGACATCATGTCCTGGGTAAACTCGCATATTACATCATGTAGGCCGCATGTCCACGGTGATCACTTGACCATGTGTATAACAGAATAAAAACTTAGAAAGGCCATGTCCCATAGGAGGTCAATGTGGCGCTTTTGCACTCTGTTACTATGGCAACAGCCCCTCTGCCAAAGGAGCCATTTGTGTCATCCGTAATGAGGTTTAAAAAATGGCTGCTGAAGTCTGTCAGAGCAGCTGGGTCCACTATGCAATATGACATAATTAACATAAGGAGTAAGTTTGTTGACGCTTGCATGGTTTATTTTCAAAATAAAAATGCTTAAAATAATTACTTTGAGAGTCCAGCTCTAATTGCTGTGGCTGTGTTTCTAGGAATATTATATTGAACAACATTTTAATATAATTTTTTCTTCTCTTGTTTGAATGGGTGAAATGATATTGTCTCTAAAAGATCTATTAATCTAAGATCTATTTAATATGTACTTATGGCTGGAATTCTTGACAGAATATTTCTATGGTAACTCGTTAAATAAACCCACGATGATCTGCCTTGATTTCTCGAAAACAACCCTTCTTTAATTGTGTAATAAAATATCATGTTAAGTCATTTTTCAAACTGATGCTGTTACCTTTTAAAATGTCACCTCAGCATCAGTACTGTGGCATATGTTGGCATTTGTGAAATCTCTTAAGGATGCGGCATAGAATGCATGCTATTTTTGGTTACGCTGTTACAGCTTATTCAACAAAAGTGAGTGATGACAGAATAATTTAATAAATTTTACCGGGTGATGATTGCGTTCGTTTAAAAATCAGTATTGTATAATGCAGTCTAAACAAAAATCTGGGAGGAAAATAAGAAAATAGCCAGACAGACTGGGTCATTTCATTTCCAAATATTATAAAACAAATGCATCTTTTTGCATTTGTGGTGAGGACTGAATCACATTTTTATTAAAGTACAGCTCTGAGTTCACCTTACTCTAAATTCATTCAGTGAATCATGAAACTTCCACAAAGGCTTTTCATCCATTTCTGTTATAGCTTTGCAGGGTTTCTGCAGGTTTAAGACCTTTTTAATACCAAGTAAAGAAAATGTAATAAATGGCATTGAACACAATACGTCAAATGTAAATGTCTGGGGAACAAATAATGAGTTGTATTATTATCAAAGTTTGAAAATATGGATTCCTACAGATCTCAGTTACTTTTTAATTCATAAAAAAGCTATCTTTTGAGGGTTCAGTAGCCCTGCTCAGAACCCAATATAGAATATGGAGATAACTTTCAAATAAAAAAACTATCTTCCGATCACACTGCAAACAAGTGATGTCCTTCACAAGTTTTTTTGTCCGTTTTTTCTGATAAGCTTAACACCTTCTACGAAAGGCCAGGAACCTTGGAGTTGTGACTGATGATCAGCTGAACTTCATATACCACATTGTTAGAACTGCCTGCATTTGACGTATTGTGTTCAATATGGCAGATTTGCCATAGACAACATTACATTTAGTCATTTCAATTCTCAGTTCATTCTCAAAGAGGCAAACAGACACAAGTAGTGCTTGTAATACCAAATTTTAGACACTGGTCAAATAAGTACAAGCTAGAAATAGAAGGAATAAATCAAGATAACTATTTTTTTTTTTTTTTTTTACGATGAAGCCAAGTAGTTTTGAAAGAGATGAGTTTTCAGCTGTCGCTTGAAAATTGTCAGGGATTCAGCATTCCGGATAGCGGTGGGAAGATCATTGCACCAGCCAGGAATGGTGAACAAGAATGTTCTGGAAAGTGATTTTGAGCCTCTCTGTGATGGTACCACGAGGTGTCGCTCACTAGTGGATCTCAGACTTCTGGAGGGGATGTAGATTCGTAATAGTAAGTGGAAGTAGGGGGGTGCTGACCCTGTGGCTTTTCTATATGCAAGCATCAATGTCTTGAACTTGATGCAAGCCGCAGCCGGTAGCCAGTGCAAGGAGATAAAGATAGGTGTAACATGGGCTCTTTTGGGTTCATTGAAGACCAGTCGTGCTGCTTCATGAATCATTTGTAGAGGTTTGATTGTGCTTGATGGAAGTCAAGCCAGAAGAGCACTGCAGTAGTCCAGCCTAGAAATGACATGGGCCTGGACAAGAAGTTGAGCAGCATGCTCTGTCAGAGAGGGCCTGATCTTTTTGATGTTGTGCAATGCAAACCTGCAAGATCGAGCAGTCTTTGCAATGTGGTCTTTGAAGGTCAGCTGGTCATCAAAGGTTACACTAAGATTTCTGACTGAAGTTGATGGGGAAATTGTAGAAGAGCATAGCTGGATGGAGAATTCATGCTGTAGAGTTGGGGTGGCAGGGAAGACAAGATGCACATTAGGAAGATCAGGCCCTTTCGATCGGAACATGCTACACAACTCCTGGTTCACTTCTCTTGCTCTGTTCAGGCTGGACTATTGCAACAGTCTCTTGGCAGGTCTTCCAGCCAGTTCTATCAGACCTTTACAATTAATCCAGAATGCGGCAGCAAGAGTAGTTTTTAATGAGCCAAAAAGAGCCCATGCCACACCACTAAACACAGGGCCCATATTACACAAATCGGGCGAGTCCCGCTCGCTCGGTGTTTGGGGGGATTCTGCAAGATCTTAAATGGTCCTCAAATGGCTACAGTCACAAATAAAACAATGATTTATCAAAAAAAAGTGTAATCATCAATTTAGAGATTCATATGGTCTAGATTGCATATGGTTTTTATACGGAACGCTTCTTTGATGCCTTAAATATGGGACGTTTCCGTATTATATGGAATGGTTGACAACCCTAGGCCTGTGTCGCATGTGATGGAACCATGTTTAGCATGTTTAACAAGTGACCCTTTATCTTCTGGATGAATAAATATTGATTACTCATTCTGAATTAGATACATTTTGTTAAATCAAATACTCTAGTCTAGAATGAGAAAGTCCCTCCCCATAAAACCACCAAGTAGCATGTTGCACATCATAGACTATTGCTGCTTCCCAGTCCTGTATTTTTTAAACAAAGATATGCACATGACAACTAAGCAGTAACTGTGAATCTTGAGCAGAGTGGTTAGTGAAGGTGATGCTCAGTGGGATCTGATATAATGGAGTACAAAGACTCTAGAAAAAAGTCAACACATGAATAAAAGATGTCTTAACTATGGTGGCATTCACAGGGAAGAGCAGCAGGAAGACTTGACTGTCCCCCGCCTCCCTGAACACTCACTTATTAAACTTTAATAGAGTGCAATACCATACAGTGATCTGTAAAAACACGAGGATGTGCCATCGTTAGAAATGCATGCATACACATGCACATTTAAACACAGGGCTCTTTAAGTAGGATACTGTACATGGATATATACAGATACATAACAGAAACTCCAGGACATTAGTTTAATAAACTTTAGAATAGAACAGAATAGAACCTAAATGAAATTGAATAGTATATCAGACTGGAAAAGAACAACAGAACAGAACTGAAAAACAAAGCAAAGTTAAAAAAGAACAGAAACTGCATCAACAGAAAAAACCTGGAAGTAAACAGAAAAGAAAATAACCAAAATGGAATTGAACAAACAAAACAGATCAATAAAATAAAAACAAACTTGTCACAAGCTCCAGTGCTCATGAACTCCACTAGAGGACACTGCACCCCTGATTTAGTCACTCTCACAGTCTACATTTCCCATAATCCTTTGCTGGACTCGTCATCACTGATTGAATTCACCTGTGTCTTGTTACCTCGTCAGTCTCATCCTATTTATAGCCTGGTTATCCATTCATTCATTGCTCAGTATTTGCTAGCCTGTAGCATTCACTAGCTCCAGTGTGTTCCTTGTTGCCTTGCGTTGTTTTTGACACTGGACTGTTTCTGATTATTTGTTGTTTGCTGCCTGCCCTAACCTTTGCCTGTTTTGTGGATTTCTCTAATTTCTCACTGTTGCTGTTGTTTGACCCTGTCAGTTTTAACCACGATTCTAATACATGCCTGCACTTGGATCCACTACTGTGTTGTTTATGCCTCCCTACCTTACACACACACACACACACACACACACACACACACACACACACACACACACACACACACACAAACACAAACAAAGAACACAATGAAAGCAAAAATAACAGAAAGACCCAAAACATAATTGAACAAATAAAACAGAACAAGTGACATGACATACAGCAAAGTATGGTGACCCATACTCAGAATGGATGCTCTGCATTTAACCCATCAAAAGTGCACATACACACCGTGAACACACACCTGGAGCAGTGGGTGTGTGTTCACAATATAACAGATAAATACTGAACCAAATAGAGTAGAATAGAATGAAAAACCAGAGTGCAATCCAAAACAGAACATTATAATAAAACAACTGAATATAATAAAAAAGGGTAAGACTTTAGAATTGGGAACACTAATTCACTTTTAACTACGACTTTTTCCAACAATAAAACTAATTTGCTGATTATTAATAGTTAATGAGGTAGTTGTTAAGTTTAGATATGAGGTTGGATTAGGGGTTCTAAAATAAGGTCATGCAGAATAAGGCATTAATATGTGCTTTATAAGTACTAATAAACAGCCAATATGATAGTAATATGGATGTTAATAAGCAACTAGTTCATAGTGAGAATAGGGTCTTAAAACAAAAGTGTTACCATAAAACATTTTTTTTTAAATTAATAACAGAATCAAACAAATTGAAAAAAAGTAGAGTAGAATAGAACAGAACTAAACAGGCCTGAAATGAATAGAACAGAACAAAGAATGCTAATATTCAGAGATGTTCAATACTCATTCAGATGTGTTTCATTCATTGTATACAGGTGCTGGTCATATAATTAGAATATCATGAAAAAGTTTATTTATTTCACTAATTCCATTCAAAAAGTGAAACTTGTATATTATATTCATTCATTACAAACAGGCTGATATATTTCAAATGTTTATTTCTTTTAATTTTGATGATTATAACTGACAACTAAGGATAAGCCCAAATTCAGTATCTCAGAAAATTTGAATATTGTGAAAAGGTTCAATATTGGAGACACCTGGTGCCACGCTCTAATCAGCTAATTAACTCAAAACACCTGCAAAGCCGTTAAATGGTCTCTCAGTCTAGTTCTGTAGGGCTACACAATCATGGGGAAGACTGCTGACTTGACAGTTGTCCAAAAGACAACCATTGACACGTTGCACAAGGAGGGCAAGACACAAAAGGTCATTGCAAAGAAGGCTGGCTTTTCACAGAGCTCTGTGTCCAAGCACATTAATACAGAGATGAAGGGAAGGAAAAGATGTGGTAGAAAAAAGTGTACAAGCAATAGGGATAACCACACCTTGGAGAGGATTGTGAAACAAAACCCATTCAAAAATGTTGGGGAGATTCAAAAAGAGTGGACTGCAGCTGGAGTCAGTGCTTCAAGAACAACTACGCACACATTTGCTTGAGGTCCAGTGTAAAGTTTCCACAGTCAGTGATGGTTTGCGGTGCCATGTCATCTGCTGGTGTTGGTCCACTGTGTTTTCTGAGGTTCAAGTTCAACACAGCCGTATACCAGGAAGTTTTAGAGCACTTCATGCTTCCTGCTGCTGACCAACTTTATGGACAGGACTTGGCACCTGCACACAGTGCCAAAGCTACCAGTAGCTGGTTTAAGGACCATGGCATCCCTGTTCTTAACTGGCCAGCAAACTCACCTGACCTTAACCCCACAGAAAATCTATGGGGTATTATGAAGAGGAAGATGCGATATGCCAGACCCAAGAATGCAGAAGAGCTGAAGCCCAGTATCAGAGCAACCTGGGCTCTCATAACACCCAAGCAGTGCCACAGATTGATCGACTCCATGCCACACCGCATTGCTGCAGTAATTCAGGCAAAAGGAGCCCCAACTAAGTATTGAGTGCTGTACATGCTCATACTTTTCATTTTCATACTTTTCAGTTGGCCAAGATTTCTAAAAATCCTTTCTTTATATTGGTCTTGAGTAATATTCTAATTTTCTGAGATAATGAATTTGGGATTTCCTTAGTTGTCAATTATAATCATCAAAATTAAAAGAAATAAACAGTTGAAATATATCAGTCTGTGTGTAATGAATAAATATAATATACAAGTTTCACTTTTTGAATGGAATTAGTGAAATAAATCAACTTTTTGATGATATTCTAATACCTGTAGCTCCTACTTGTACAGTGTGTATTAATGAGAGCTTTGAAGCAATTGCACTCACAGCAATAAAGATATAATAGCTGTTCTCTTTATAGCCGAGTTTAATAATGGTTCAGGCCTTTATTATCTGTGCCGCTCTGTACTGTGTACGTGTGATAAAGGATGCAATTGAAGCCACTGCAGTCTTATATGGAGAATCACAAAAACATAAAAATCACCAGTCATGTGGGAGATGCATTATATGCACAAGTATTTGAATAAACAAATCAACATGAAAAAAGAAAGAGTTAAAGTCATCTTGAAGTCCTTCTGCTTCCCTGTGCCAAAAATATATGTTCTCCTCTGTGCTTGACTCAAACGCCAGCAGCTGGTTGAGCAAAATAAAACCGCTAAAAGTCTTGCACCAGAAAACATGTTTTGCCATGTCTGGACATGACATTGATTTTTCTGCATTTCTTATCAGATTTGTAAAGACTGAGGCATTCAAGAGCACCAGCGAGAGTTCTAAGGACAAGAGACAGCAATGAAGGTTAACTGACTTATACATCGAACAGAAGAACACAGGGGACCACAGAATTCATACAGCCAATACAATTTTAGATGTTCATGTAGATCAGGTTTATATCTATTTAATGAACAGCTTGATACGATTCACAAAACAGGTCTAAATGATTTGTTAACTCAGTCAGTCGGAAGATGTTATTGGGTTAATAATTAGCGATGTTATGTTCGACTCGCAGCTTGTATCAAAAATGTATTTAAGAGTTTGATTTATTTTTGTCAAAGGAATGTGACATCTGAAGCATTGTCCATCTAAAGGTGCACTCAATTTAACAAAATTATGCCTACAATTTCGCTAAAAGAATAACAGTTAGGGGCACTTGTAGCCTAATGGTTAGAAAGCCGGACTTGTAGGCCGAAGGTTGTGGGTTTGAGTCTCAGCACTGCCAAGAATTGTGGGTGGGGGGAGTGAATGTCCAGCGCTCTCTTTAATCTTCATTACTAAAAACTGAGGTGCCCTTGAGCAAGGCACCGAAAGCCCAATTGCTCACCAAGCGCAGCGGCAGAGCTGTCCACTGTTTCAGGTGTGTGTGTGTTCACTACTAACTGCTCTGCATGTGCACATGGACGGGAAAAATACACAAATTCCGAGTATGGGACACCATACATGGCCGTCACAAAAAGGTTTTTTAAATTCTTGCAATGTATAAAGCACTGTACACACACGAGTCACTTTCAAACCAAGCAGGGTTTTGTAGGTCAATTCGTCCGTGAATTTGTCTGAACAACTCGTTAAGAAATCTTCAAGAGGAAGAAATCCCCAATCACATGGATTCCTAAAATAACTGAATTTCGACCGTGAAAATTTGCCAGTAGTAAATGTGACCACAACTTAAAGGAAAAGTTCAACCAAATATGAAAATTTGCTGGAAATGTACACACTCCCAGGACATACAAAATGTAGATGTAGAGTTTCTTCATCAGAACATATTTGAAAAAGTTTAGCAGCACTTGCTCACCAATGGATCCTCTGCAGTGCTGTCAGAATGAGAGACCAAACAGTTGTTAAAAACATAAATAAATCTAGGAACCATTAATTAAAATTTTGTGAAAGGGAAGTGTTTGTGATAAATCCATCAAGTTGCAGTTGCAGAATCATTAGCAGTTTGACCACCAGATGGCTACAACTTACGTTAAAGGTCCTATGACATGAAAATTTCACTTTCTGAGGTTTTTTTAACATTAATATGACTTCCCCTAGCATGTATGTGGTCCCCAAGTTTCTAAAAATTTTAATCGGTGTAAATCGAGATTTTACTATCTTTCTCTGCCTTTGAGAAAACGGAAGCTCAAACTGGCTGATCTGGAATCTCCTCTTTGTGACGTTGTAAAGAGAAATGTTACCTCCCCTTTCTCTGCTTGCCCCCCCCCCCCCCCCCCAAATATTTACATATAATCCAGTCGCAATGTCAGCAAAGGCCTTACAAACAGACTTTTATGATATGGATTCGACAGCACCGGCACAAACAGTGAGTAACAGTGTTCATTAATGCCTGATCTGTGATCAGTGATTTCTGATGTGTAGTTAATCATTCAAGTTCACACAGACTTTCTTTTCCTAAATCGTTTAATATTGTTTATGCATCAGTGAATCAAGCCAGTGACTAAACGATCAACTTCACGTTGTTTCTCTTAGTAGCATGAAACAAATCTGTTATATAAATTGTGATTTAACTACAGAGAGCGATCAAAGAACGCTCCCTTTTTCCGGAGCTCTCACACATGGCGAGTATATCTGCACACTTGCCCAAACTGCCGTTACAATGAATGACGCTGTTATGATGCACAACATATCTCTTACTGTATTCATGTGTTTGCTGTTAGTTGTGGTGAAAGCATTTTGTGAGAGAAAACGTGTTGCAATAATGACGAGATCACTGCATTCACGCGATTAACAGACTCTGTCTACTCAATGCTCATCACTGCAGCCATTCATGTGATGGGAAAAGATCGATAAAATAATTATATAATCAACAAATCCACGATTTGTTAATCTCGACAGCTGTAGTATATATATATATATATATATATATATATATATATATATATATATATATATATATATATATATTTGAGAGGGGTCCACATGTAATACGCATTTCGAATGCAAAGATGTCAGCCAATCACAACAGTTGTCGTTTACTCGGAGTCTCACAGCAGACACGCCCCTTCAAACAGAGCATTCAAGCCAGAGGGCTAATATCAGGATATAAAAAATGCTTTTTATTTCTAAATTTTAAATGTAAAAATCATACTAACAATATAAGTACACCTAAGGAAACATTAAAAAGCATTTAAAGAAAAGGAAATAATCCATGTCATGGGACCTTTAAAGAGTACTGAATCTTGTTACGATTCAGCTGAAAAAACCCTAGGTGCTTCACAATATGTTGTTCCTGAGTCATCAGCTTACTGACTCACTGAACAGACAACAAGGACGTATCTTCAACTCTGAATGACTCTGAATGAATAATTTTGTGAATAGAATATATAGGCCTATATTTACAATAACATGCCAATATTATAATAGTTTAAAAGTCTACTAATGCAAGATACTCAAATTGAACACAATGTATTGTATGAAGGATAGCTCTTCATGCTCCTTTGTAGTTCTCAAGAAAAACCTGAATTCCCATCACACATGAGAGCAGAATGTACCGCTGTCAGCATTGTTTTACTGGTCACTTTCATCACAGGTAATGCTGCAAACAGTCTGTACATTAAACAAAGAAAAACTCAACCTGAATACACAACATCTAAACATGCAGCAGAAGACACAATCCATATATTTTCCTTTCTTGCTTTGGGCTGTTTGTGGCACCTTTTTGAATTGATTATAAAAGTAGAATTGCATTCTGTTGTTCTCAAGGGATTGAATGGCCTTCTGTCCAGTGCCTAAAGATTAACATTTCAAATTTTCTTTTTGTGAAATGCATTGTGACATTTGAAAATCCAGAATACTAATTTTGCTATTCTTCATTTCTTGCAATTGAGCATTCAATTCACAAAAGGCTCCAGGTAGGGCTGGGATAAACGATTATTTTTTAAACGATTAATCTAGCGATTATTTTTTCGATGCATCGATTAATCTAACGATTAATTTTTCAGGCCGATTCGATTTAGATTATCTCCGCATTAATTGACTACTAACAATTTATACATGTTGATTTACATATCTGAATGAAAAAAACATGAATTCCTTAACATTGCAATATATGTTTATTGCTCTTAAAATTACAAAATAAAAGACTGACTAAGAATGCATTACTTTGCACTTGTATAGAGATAGCATTCAATAAAACCTTGAAGCCTTGAAAACACATAGCTTACTGAAACAAGCCTACTGAACACATAGGGCCTAGCTTACTGAAAAAAAGTTCTTCTTTCAGATGAAAATAACCACAACTTGATGTCTAGCATTCAATAAAAAAGTTCACCCAAAATACTTGTTTAGAGCAATTGAAAGAATACAGTAACCAATGTAAACTTTAGGGCTTTAAGCTAATACAGAGAGTGCTTTTCCAAAAAAAAAAAATTAAAAAAAAATTAACAGTGGGAGCCAGCAGCCTGTCATGGAGAAAAAAAAATCTCCGAATGCTCCACGTGAAACTTTGGCGTTCCGCCCTTTTTTCTATCGTGTCTAATGATTTTGGTTCATATTCACGAGGGGAGGGGGTAGGGGAAGAGAGAGAGAGCGCTCGTATAGTTTGAAGACTGTTAGTGAAACTGCGCGTGAAACTTTGGTGTTTCGCCCTTTTTCTATCGTGTTTAATGATTTTGATTAATATGCACAAGGGAGGGAGAGAGCAAGAAGCGCTCGTGTTGTTTGAAGACTGTGAGTGCGCGCGCAGCCGGGGCTCTCTCTCGTACGCGCCCTGTCACTGTCACTCACCGATCAAATAAGGCTTTGACAGCCGCCAAAAAAAAAGATCAATGCAGAAAACCCCCCTGGATTGGTTATATAACGTTGGACAGAATGTTGATCCGGCCATCGCGTATATTCAGCGCACATAAGGTAAACGTTTTGCAAACGTTTTTTAGAGAAATAAAAACAGGTCGACGAATCGATGCGCATATTTTGCGTCGACGTATTTTTTGTCGTTGTCCCAGCCCTAGCTCCAGGAAACATCTTTTATGTACATATAGATGCAGATCATTTTTCTAAAATGTATTTCATGGATTACCAACATCTGAACACCTTGTACCCTGCACATTATTCTCTGCTTCATGGTCTTTCCACAGTATGACCATTATGTTCCCATGATTTCCATCATTTTATAATAACTTGCAGGCCCTGCCCACATGCAACCCCTCCATAGACCTATATAATGTTAAACTCATCCACATTTTTTCCCCACACATCAAGGCTGTCTCTACCAACCCACCGACAGTAACATGCTCTCTAAAGAAGGGTCACAACCTCTGGAAAACCTTCAAATAAAACTGAATGCAGAACAAAAATCTCTGAAAGAAACCAATTTCATTGAAAACCAAGAAATGATTGTGCAGCATTTAACACTGTCAGGCAACCTGAACTGACTCACCGTATGACAGTGTTCTCCTAATGTTGTTGCGCATGAGATATGGTTCAGATGTACCTTTACTGTATTTCCAAAGTTGGGAATCTTAAGGAATGTAAGGTCCACCCAAGTGGCCCAACGACAGAATCCAATGGCGTGGGTGAAGGTATAATGCATGTGGGTATTTAACTTGCACACTTAGTTTATCAAGATTTAGTTACAATTTTAGTCTAGCTTTGTGTTTAATCTGACTCCAATTTCAAGTGATTATTAAATTTAGACTATTTCTATTTAAGAACTGATCACAAATATTGATTATGCATTAATTTAGATATTTGATTATGCTGAACATCCCATACTTTCAGTTTAGAATTAAATTTAGTTCAAATTCAGATAAATAAATAACATCAATTCAAGTGAACTTTATTGTTTTATTACAGGAAAGGAATCTTGAATTCCTCCTTGTCAAACCTAAAGCAACGCCTACTCGACTTTCCTAGCCCTGAAAACTCTCCTGCAGGCCTTAAGGGAGCACCATGTCCTGGTACATTTGGACAACATGAGGGTGGTAGCTCTTATCAATCACGAAGGTGGTCTCAGATCACGCTCCCTTCACAGCTTGGCTCGGCGCCTCCTTTTATGGGCACACTCCTCTTACTGAGAGCAGTTTGTGTGCCAGGCAGACTGAACCAAGGGATAGACATGCTGTCCAGGGGCAATGTGGCTCCAGGAGAATGGAGACTACATCTCCAAACTGTTCAAATGACCTGGTCTGTCTTCGGTAGGGCAGAGGTGGACATCTTCACCTCAGAAGACAACTTCTACTGCCCAATTTACTTTTCGAAACAGTGAGATGCCCTGGCCCACTATAACCAGTACCACTCTGGACGGACCTTCTCTTGCAAATCCCCGGCCAGAGCTGTGGAGCCTTCATGTTTGGCCCCTTAATGGGAGTATTTGCAGCAACCATTATGGAGGCTAGAGCCCCATCTACAAGATGTCTTTATGCCCTTGGTCAGTCTTCTCTGACTGGTGTGCAGTGTGGAACGAGGACCAATCTTTTTGCAACGTGTCCTCCATTCTAACTTTTCTACAAGAGCTACTGGATAAGGGGCACAACCCTTCTATGCTCAAAGTATATGCGGCAGACAATGACCAGCAGAAATGACCTAGTCATTAAGTTTATTAGGAGAGCTCTCAGATTTCCACCTCGTCCTCATTCTGTGTGGATTTGGGACTTATCTATAGTCCTCAAGTCCACTTCGGGCTCCTCCCTTTGAGCTGCTCCAGTCGGCCGACTTGTGGCACCTGTCCCTTAAGACCATCCTCCTTCCGGCTTAAGCATCGGGCAAGCAAGTAGGTGACCTGCAAGTACTGTCAGTCAGTGCTTCCTGTCTTGAGTTTGGGCCTAATGACTGTAAAGACATCCTCAAACCAATATATGGCAATGTGCTGAAAGTGCGCTCCACTCCATTCAGAGCACAAGTCACCATCCTTCTAGAACTCCCAAATTCAGAAGGTGAGCATGGTCCTAATCCACTATGTCCAGTTCGGGATTTTAGAGTGTATGTTGAGTGCTCTGGACCATTTAGGCACTCAAAGCAGCTCTTTTGTGCTTTATGTTCTGCACTTGCTTATAGCACGGCACTATTGGACATATTCTCCATAAGCATCAGCGACGCAACAGGAGAGACAGTTCAAAAGGGAATGCTCCATTTACTAACATAACCTTGGTTCTCTGAGATGGGTTATACAGGCTGCCATGCTATAAGGCTGTAATGTTCGGGAACACAGGAGACGAGAAATCCAAAAGCAGTGTAGTTTTAATGGGTAATCCAAAATCAGAATCCAACAAGCAGGGGTCAAAACCAAAAATCAATCCAAAACAAACAAACAGGTATAGGAACAGGAACTAGAAACTAGGAACACGAGGAAACAGGGTGACGGAAAGTAAGAACTCCATGAAAACAAACAGAAACAGACCGGTAAATATAGGCAGGGAAATGACTATCAAGTGAAGACACCTGAGTGCAATTACTGTGATGAAGGGACAAGGCTTTGGGGGAATTGTAGTGCCTGCGGTGAGGTGCCTATGGGGAAGTGAGACCACTTTTGGACACCCAGGGAAACAGAGACCAGACACCGTGACAAAGGCTGCATGCGAATCAATAACTGTCACATCAGATGAAAGATTCGGACAAAATAGCACTCAGAGCCAACTTACTGTATATAGCAGTCGGCTCCACCCCTCTTGGTGGATTGAAGCGCCATTGGTTCAGCAGCTAAACGAATGTGAACAATTCAGGCTTCAGAAGCACAGTAAACAGCAGTTTCCCCATCCCTTACTAAAATTAATCATGGTTTTATTGTAGTAAAAGTGTACTTACCATGTTTTTTTTTGGCATATTGATTACATTTGTATAACCACAGTACTACAGTTTAAACTATGGTCAGTGTAGCAAAGCTATGGCAGATTTATGGTTACCATGATATGTTAAAAATACATATAAACAACATTTTAGTTGAAAATGCTTTTTTTTCCCATATATTATGACGTTCTGGCTTTATAGATAAACTGACCACTTTGATTTTGAGTATATTGAAGCAGGCCACCTGTGAAACGTCACGTCTCATTAATAATTCATAAGCCAAACTTTTTCAGTAGGTCTTAAATCCACTGCCCGGTTGTTTCATGTGTGAGAAATATTAATGCTTCAGCGTGTGTTACCATGACTACCAAGCTGCTGTGTTTGGCCCAGTTTAATTAATTCAGTACTCGCCGAGACATGATGCGTTCTAACAATAAATTGCTCCCATCATGTTTAGGAAGAGAGGGAAATCTCCTGTGTTTAGAGTATAAAGCCTCTGGGCCGTTTACCGCACACTTGTCAAACTAAATCACACTAGGAGTTTCATAAAATGTTTAAAAGGCGAGTTCAAACCTAAATAAATGTACACCACTAACGTTTACAGCGCAGCAATTCAGCTCGACGCTTGTGATTTTTCCAAAGTTTAATAAGCTAAAGAAAAACCAACACTAATAGGCTATGACACATCCTTGCCTCAGAGCTATCAGACCGTTGTTGGCAGCTATCCATTGCCAAAACCAAATCTAAACAAGTTAAAAGCACGGAATCAGATATTTCTAAACTCCTTAGCTAAGAGAAAATATATTTAAAAAAAACAATATATATATGTTTGTCGAGCAATTGAATTGTTACGCCACTTGGTGACGAATTTACGACATAATTATGTATCGCAACTTTAGTCTCTGTCTCCCCCTAGTGGTTATACAGAGAGCCTAGATCAGGAAAGAACATAAGGCAAAATGTGTGTTTGGGGCAATAAGCAATCCAAAAGATGTAGTCACATACATTTTTGTTGTAAAGATTTATTTCAAAATAGCAGAATATGAGTGAAAAGAAAGAAAGGAAGGTAGAGAAGAACAACAGAGAAAAAGAAGAAAATAAACAATTGACTTTGGCAAGACTTTTTGAAGCTAAATATATCAAAATTCCACAATAAAAGTAATTTAAATGCCTTCTTTCCCTACAGATGAGTTAATATTTAACATTAGCCTCTTATACATCTAATAATGCAATAAAAATTCACAATCTATTTTCAACTCAGAATTAATATATCACTATTTATAAAATAAAACCAAGAAAAAGGTTGAATGGTCATGTTTACCTGTGCTTTTTATTTCAGAAATTTAAAGTTAAACTATCCATAGGCTGTCCAATGCATTACCCTAAGCCTGTATTCAGCTAGATTTTCTATATATATATATATATATATATATATATATATATATATATATATATATATATATATGAAAATCATATATATATAGATAAATCCTCTGTCCTCACCAAACACTTACTGTATGAATTAACTGGTCAAATCGACATCATGTCCTGTTTTCCTTCACAACCCAATATAAGATTGCATCCAAAATATATATGGGATGAAGAAAACAATATTTTGTTTACAGGAAATGCTACGTATCTGTTCTGACATTTACCCAAAAAGAAGGTGGTTGTGCATAAAAATAAAAAGATGTAATTGTCATTAAAAATGAAGTGCACACTGATGTTTTAGTGAAGTTGGTACTGAAAAGTGTCGGTTATACATTGATACAGTATATATGCCCGCTAAGAAGGCATCTAAAACTAATCACTGATAACAGGCCTGGTCCACGTGTGTGTTACTCTAGAACCCTAAAAGCTGGAACACACACCCCTCGCCATTCCCGTCTCCGGAAACCTTGGGTTAAAACTATGCTGTTCCTGCCCTAATCAGTCGCTTTAAGGGCTGAGTCAAAGTGTTTTCGGGGGGTGGGGAGTGTGTGATTGTATTACAGTGTTAGAGAGTCACTTTTAGCATGGGTGCACGTTGCACGCGCGGATCTCCTTCTTGTTTTTGCAGTTGCTGGGCTGTGAAGATTTGCCTTTCCTTTTTACGTTCATCACACGCTCTTGGATCCCCCCGCTGCATGGCTTGGTACACTCCGTCCAGCTGGACCACGGGCGTATCGGGCAGACTGTTGGAAGAGATTAAAAGAAAATCAAGGTGGGGGGTTGTGTAAGGGGAAATTTGGCCCTTTAAAGGGAAAGTTCACTAATAAATTTCTGTCATGACAGCTTTTGGAGAGTTTAGCATGGTAATATCTTGGTGGTAATGGTCTTGGTGGAATAGATGCTGCGGTGGCAGAGCAAGTACTGAGACTTGCTACTGCTAATACATTAACAGACACGCTGCTGTGAGCATGTAGGAAATACTGCTGCTGCACGTATAACATTTATGAAATTACCCCATAGCAAATTTATTTAGGTGGAGCTGGGGAAGATGGAGAGATTCTGAAGCGTGCTGGTGGTGACCAAGGTAAAGTGTCAAGAATTAATATTACCAGTGTCCTCCGCAGCTGATGGGGACAGCACAGTTAAAGGTGATTTATGAGCGTGTGTGTTTATGCATGTTAGGAATATGTGGCAAGACCAGAGAGACTTCCCTAGTACAATGAGCATGGGATCCTCTACATCACCATCTGTAGCCATACTGAATCACTTCATCATACGCTGACAATAGATGTGTGTTAATGTGTGTGTAAGAGATTCTACGGCTCATAGAGAGCAGCAGAGTTTTAAAAGATTGGATGTATTAATCGATTCACATGTGCAGTAAAGCAGGTTTACAGGGAAATTAGGAGAGCAATTCGATCAATAACAAATATATTGGCTCTGTTCCAAAACAGTAAGCTGCCTTGTTGCTTATAAAGAGATTTTTGCCTTGTTAGGATGTATCTTAATTATCATGGTGCCTTATTAGTGATTGATTTGGAATGCTGTAATGCTGTAATATCACTCAAATCTTATGGTCAATAAGATTTTAAGTTTTTAAATAGATTACTATTTTTATTCTGCAAGGATGCATTATATTGATCAAAAGTGACATTAAAGACATTTATAATTTTGCAAAAGATTTCTATGTCAAATAAATGTTCTTTTGAACTTTCTATTCATCAAAGAATCCTGAAAAGATTGTTTCCACAAAAGTATTAAGCAATACGACTTCAACATTGATAATAAGAAATGTCTCTTGAGCAGCAAATCCGTATATTAGAATGATTTCTGAAGAATCATGTGACACTGAAGACTGGAGTGATGGTGCTGAAAATTCAGCTTCTTGATCACAGGAATAAATGTCAATCTAAAAGATATTCATATAGAAAACAGTTATTTTAAATTGTAATAATATTTCCCTAAACTACAGTTTTTACTGTAATAAACACAGTCTTGGTGTGCACAAGAGTCATCTTTCAAAAACGTTTAAAAACCATACTGACCCCAAACTTTTGAACAGGAGTTATGAGCCTAAAATGCATTAGTAACCCTAAAATGTACAGAACACATAAATATTGGGTAAATTAGTAAATTTTTATTACACACAACTATTTTTTTAAAGTCTCAGACCTAATTACAGTGCATTTTGGGATTGCCTCCAATAAATGATACATGTGAATCAAGCTTCAGAGTCTGATCACAAAGTATCCATCAAAGCAGATTCATTATTTCTCTGCCTTTTAAGAACGCACGTATGATGACTTAAAATACTTCCACTGTAGGCAGCTCACTAGGTTTTGAAACATGGTCATTTTCAGAATTTTTCAGGAACACAAAGGAAAGTAACTTATATTCAAATGGGTGAGAAGAAACTTATTTTACTACTCTAATGTCGCATATTTCTGTGTGAAATGAGAAAAAAAAACCTTGATTTTATCCATTGGAACTGATTGAATTGTGAAAAAAGGCATTTCGCATCATCTTGACATATTTCAATGGTTGTTTGAAAGTGAGATGGTAATAAAAAATTATTTTTCAATGCTTCTTCATTCCCTCACAAAACATTTTGTGTTCCCACAGATAAAGAGTGCTTTTGCTTGAAAAACTTTTGCTTTCCATAGAGAAACTGCTAAAGTATTGAAATACAGTTTTCCCAGCCACTTCGTATCATTTTCATCACCAAAAGCAGAATTTCCTGGGGGATCCCAAAAGTTTTGCAAATGAACACAAAAGTATTGAAATATAATTTTTCCTTTCTCATTTTCCTATTTTATTTTATTTTTCATCGCCATGTCCCTTTCGGAGCTCTGTACAGCTTATTCAAATTATGTACAAGAGTGCATTGTCTCATGAGAACACAAAGGTTTTATATGAGAATGCAAAATATTCTTAGGAGAAATTGCAAAAAGTTTGAGGGGACAATGTTTTTTCCATCCCATTTCATAATATCTTCCATCACCATGTCCCTTTGGGAGCTTTATACCAAGGTGAAATCAGTCAAGAAAAGTTTTTAAGAGGCTGTTGATGTTATTAAATACTGATGAAAGATTGCAAAGACTTCTTCGGAGTAACTGTCTCTTATAAATCAAATTCAAATTCAAGTCAAATTCAGCTGCACAAAACATGAGCAATTGACATTAAATCCTGCTTCCAGGAATGATTGGTTGGCAGAGAGCTAAACTTGCAATACGTAAATATTAAATAATTCTGGACCTGATCTTTCCTCTGCCACAGACTCCCTGCTCGGTTTTGCTCTCCTCCTGTCTGAAGCTTCCTGTCTCTTCTTCTTGTCGCTGGCACGGGAACCTCTCATGCACTTGCGGATCTTGCATTTCTTCCTCTGGACCGTCTCAGGACAGGGCATGCCTCCAAACTGAGGCTCTAGCTTGACCATCCGTGACCGGATCATGTGACCCTTCCCACAAGACTTATTACACTCCGACCATGCCGACCACACCGACAGCATGCAGTCCGTGGCTGGAGGAGTAATAGAAGGAATTAAAAAGGGAGCATTTCATCCATTTGTTTGTTTCTGTGCATACACTACAATTTGGGGACAATTTTGTGAACTAAATATCACAAAACCTCCATTTATTGACGTCTTCAATTGGTAAATTGCATTAGGGTTAGTCTGTAACTTTACATAAAAACACAAAGTCTTTGGTATAAATAAAGCTGTGTGTGTCTGTGTTACTTACAGCATTCAGGAAGCATGCACTTTTCAACCTGCTCGAGTTCATCTGAACACAGGCTGGGCTCTACAGGCATCTTCAGCATGCGCTGACGGGAACGCATACCCACACTGCAAGATACACTACACTCTCCCCAGTCTGACCACGGAGACAGCATACACACCACCTCATCTACACACATGAGTACACAAGTTATGAACAGTTCCTGTTCATGCACCCAAGGCATACTAAATTAGAGGTGCACAGTATCAAGTGCAGATTTATATGGCATATACTTGCAATCCACATAATCTAGTGCATACTAGTTTTTTTGTATTTTTATGAAAGTACTAGTCATTTGATGAAGCACACTGAACATAAAAATTTACTTAGAATAGGGAACAATTATTCACTATAAACTACAACTTTTCTCTCAATAATTCCTAATTTGCTGCTTATTAATAGTTAGTAAGGTAGTTAAGTTTAGGTATTAGGTAGAATAAGGGGTGTAGAATAAGGCATTAAAATGTGCTTAATTAGTACTAATAAATGGCTAATATTCTAGTAATATGCATGCTAATAAGCAACTAGTTAAGAGACCCTAAAATAAACTGTTACTGAATTCAATATAAATTATAAATTTTCAAGATCTGGCAACTCTCTGGCTTGACCTGGCCAATGCCTACGGGTCTATTCCACACAAGCTCGTTAAAACCGCACTGATAAGACACCATGTTCCTGTCAAGATCCGCAACCTCATCATGGACTATTACAACAACTTCAGCGCACGAGTCTCTTCAGGCCAAGTAACATCCTCCTGGCACCAACTTGAAAAGGGGATAATCCTTGGCTGCACAATCTCTGTATCTCTCTTCTCACTGGCCATGAACATGATTGTCAAGTCGGCCGAGGTGGAATGCAGAGGGCCCAAGTCAAAATCTGGGACCCGTCAGCCCCCCATAAGAGCCTTCATGGATGACTTAACAGTGATGACAACATCTGTTCCAGGGTGCAGGTGGCTCCTCCAGGGGCTTGAACGGCTCATCTCCTGGGCAAGGATGAGCTTCAAGCCTGCTAAGTCCAAGTCTCTGGTCCTAAAGAAGGGTAAAGTGTCCGACCGTTTCCGCTTTGCCCTGGGAGAGACCATGATTCCATCAGTGACTGAAAAACCAGTCAAGAGCTTGGGGAAGTTCTTTGATAGCTCCCTGAAGGACTCAGCTGCCATAAAACAAACCAAGTGCGACCTTACCACCTGGCTCGCAGCGATTGACAGATCTGGCCTCCCCGGAAAATTCAAAACCTGGATCTACCAGCACGGAGTCTTGCCAAGAATACTCTGGCCCCTGTTAGTCTACGAGGTACCAACATCAACAGTCGAGGTTCTAGAGAAGTCTATCAGCCAGTTCCTCAGAAAATGGTTGGGGCTCCCTCGGTCCTTGAGCAGCATTGCCCTTTACGGCCATTCCACCAAGCTGCATCTTCCTTTGAGTGGACTATCAGAGGAGTTCAAAGTCACCCGCTCCAGAGAGGTATTGATGTACAGGGACTCCAGAGACACAAAAGTCGCAGCAGCAGGAATCCTCGTTAAGACCGGGAGAAAGTAGCAGGCGCAAGAAGCCGTCACTAAAGCTGAGGCACGACTAAGGCACAAAACGCTGGTGGGCTCGGTGGCAATGGGACGAGCAGGTCTTGGTTGTTTTCCCAAGCCACGTTACGATCTGGCTCGTGGAAAAGAGAGGCGCAGACTGATTCAGGACAAGATACGAGCAGAGGCGGAGGAAGAACGTTACACCAAAATGGGCAGCATGTCCAAACAAGGAGCGTGGACCAGGTGGGAACATGCAGATCCACGCAGAATAACCTGGGCAGAGCTCTGGAAAGCAGAGCCATTTCGGATCAAGTTTCTTGTCCAATCCGTCTATGACGTCCTCCCAAGCCCAGCTAACCTGCACACCTGGGGCCTGGCAGACACTCCTGAGTGCAAGCTGTGCCAGAAGAGGGGCACACTGGAGCACATTTTGAGCAGCTGCTCAAGAGCGCTAGGGGAAGGGCGGTACCGCTGGCGCCACGACCAGGTGCTAAAGGCTTTGGCGGACTCCATCTGCACAGCGATCCAGCTCAGCAAGACCCAGGTAGCCCCCAAACAGACAATCACCTTTATTAGAGCTGGGCAGAAGGAACAATTCCACCGGCCTAGCTCTACGGGGGGGCTCCTCTCCACTGCTCGTGATTGGCAGCTTCAGGTTGACCTTGGAAGACAGCTTAAGTTCCCAGGCAACATCACAGCCACTTCTCTCCGCCCAGACATGGTGCTAACATCTGAGTCTACCAAGCAAGTGGTTATCCTGGAACTAACTGTCCCCTGGGAAGACCGTATTGAAGAGGCCCACAAGCGCAAGAGGGCTAAGTACGCAGGGCTCAGCTCAGAGTGCCGGAACAATGGCGGGAAAACTCGCTGCGAGCCAGTCGAGGTCGGGTGCCGAGGCTTCGCTAAGCCACTCACTGCTGCGAACCCTCAAACTCCTTGGAGTGAAAGGACTGCAATTGAAAAAAGCCACCGCAAACATCTTAGAGGCCGCAGAGAGGGCTTCTCGGTGGCTGTGGATCCGTAGGGGGGATCCGTGGAGCAACATGCCACTTGGACACAAGCCGGGGACTGATCACCCCCGGCTGGGTCGCCCGGGTGAGGGTGTATGAAGATTAAAGACCCGAAACACCCTATGACCTCGGGTTTTTCACTGATGACGTGTCCAAGTAGCACCAGAAGGTGTATTCAAACTCTATAAATTTGCAAGTTTAAATAAGGTAACACTTTTTTTAAGGACTTATTTTCACTGTTAACTTGCATACATATCACTAGCATATTGGCTGTTTATTAGTGCTTATAAAGCACATATTAATGTCTTATTCTGAACGACCATTCCATATTTTAGATCCCTTAATCCAACCCGATCCCTTAATTTAACAACTACATTATTAACTGCTAATAAATTACATACTCATAAATCTTTTATGTTTGGTGTATCTATAATCTATATGAAGCGTATATGTTTATAAAAAAAAAAATTATACTAAGGTATTTTACAGCATATTTTTCAAATGTATACTGTATAGCCATTCAGATAAATTATATTTAAAATATTAATGTTATAAAACAAACACAATTCAGAAACCAAAACCGCCATGATGCATATACTGGTTTTCTCATCCACTGTAGATCAATAATATTTAAATTAGTTAAATTAATCTCAGATTATTATTATTATTTATTACTGTTGTTGTTGTTAAATAAGACCACATTATAATTAACATCAAATGTAATATTTAATGTGCCGATTGTATTAAAATACACAAAATCTTGATATGAAAAAAATACAAATAGAAAAATATAGATAAACAAATAATTTATAAACAAACAGACTAACAAACAAATACATAAATGTTGTATTGGTAATAGAACAATGTACTATTTCTTTTTTTTTTTTTTTGATTATGTATATTATTTCACTGGTTCAATCTGAAGCTTGTTAAACTTGAAATTAAAAGCTTTTAAATACTACTTCTGTTCACAAATTTGAAAGCTGTTTAGCAGATAAATAAAGGTCGTTGTGGCAAGTGGGGTGGGGCCGAGGGACGTGGGAACAAGGAGTGAGGCCGGCAATGATTGGGCAAATCAGTGACACCTGCGACCCACCGCCGGTCTCGAGTCCCACATAGGAGATGGAAGGATATAAAACTGGAGCGACGACAGTGAAGGACGAGAGAGGACCAGGCCTGGGCTTTTAGTTGTGTTTTGGTTTTTATTTTGTGCGCATCAGTCGTCCGTGAGGGGCTGGTGCGCTGTTTTGTGTTTATTTGGAATTATTAAAGTTTCATTTTGATTGTCCGCCGGTTCCCGCCTCCTTCTTCTGGATGAATACGAAGGTTTTTATCATTACAGTGGTGCTGAAACCCGGGAGAAGGAGGGACGCGCTGCTGAAGATCCCTCGCCGCTGTGGTGAATCCGCGGTGCCACAGAGCGGGCGAGGAGGATGCCGCCATGGACGCTCGAGGCGGTGGACTGGAGCGAGTTGCCGGGGACGGGCTCCGTGGCTCCGCGGATTCACCACAGCGGCGAGGGATCTTCAGCATGTCTTGTCTTAAAAAAATATGATGGAGCCAAATAAAGTACTGATTTAGCAATGACTATCTACACAATAGCAAGCATGAAATTGATGCCTCAATTTAAATAAGACCTTATGAATTGCTGGTCCATCCCTACCTGGGGCAAGTGACAAGCAGCTCTAATTAGAAATCGACTAGCAGCAAAGGAATTCTGTTAATGAATCAAACCTGGTGAAGCGGGGGGATCTTGCCTGGCCCATGAGAAGGTATTGGATTGAGTTGAGTGAACTGACATTTTGTGGCTTTACTTACTGCACTCAGGCATCATGCACTTCTCTGCCTCCACCAGCTGCACTCGACAGGGCGAGCCATCTGATGCCTCCATCTTTATAATGCGCTCTCTCCTCCTCATCCCTACTCCACAGCTCACGCTGCAGGGCTCCCACCCAGCCCACTCGGTCACTACACAGCTACTGGGTGCTGAAACACACAAAAATATGTCTCTAACATTACTTGTGTAGACTTTAGGATAGTTATTTGACTAAATACTCATACTGAACGTTCATAAAAAAACATGCACAAAACATTTATATATATATATATATATATATAAAAAACTTACAGCAGTCCTCGTTGACCACACACTTCTCTGTCTCCTCGGTTGGCAGCGTGCAGCTGGAGCCGTCCTCTGGGAACTGCTTGACATATCTCTCTCTGGACCTCATGCCCATTTCACACGAGGCGCTGCACGGAGACCAGCTGATCCACTCTGACATCATACAGGTGGACGCCTCTAGGGAAGAGAACACAGTCATATGCTAATTAGGTACTGTATGCCACAAAAATGTTTCCTAAAAGTACATTCTGGTGATGAGTGAATAGATACATTTGACCACATTTCAGTAACGTGACATGACATACAGGCAAGTATGGTGACCCATACTCAGAATTTGTGCTCTGCATTTAACCCATACAAAGTGCACACACACACACACACACACGCACGCACACACACACGCGCACACACACACACACAGCAGTGGGCAGCCATTTATGCTGCAGCGCCCGGGGAGCAGTTGGGGGTTCGGTCCCTTGCTCAAGGCCACCTCAGTCGTGGTATTGCCAGCCCGAGACTCGAACCCACAACCTTAGGGTTAGGAGTCAAACTCTCTAACCACTAGGCCACAACTTCCCCCATTTATATTTCTCATAAAAAGCTTGATCCAAAGATTTATGCTTAAATTATTGAAATCTGACCATATTGTTATTTATTTCATTTTTTGACAAAAATGTATTCGTAGTTTAATTGTTTTTTATAAATGTATGAGCAAACAGACGTCCAGTACACTTGCAAACTTCAGTACTGTTTTAACAGCATCTCATAATAATAATAACAATAATTTCAACAACAAAATCAAAAGTAATATAGAATGCATAGAATAATAATAATAATAACAATTAACTATATCACTTTCCACAAAATTTGTTTACTGTGATTATTTTTTATTAAATTACAATAAAATGTAAGATATTCCCTCTTGTAAGATATATGTAAGATATTCCCTGTTCGACCCGCAATTCAATGCAGTTACCTGCTCATATAATTCTGTTTCATTATGTACGACAGACTGTAAGATTACAGTCCTCCTATTTCCTTTTGCAGTGCTGCCATGCTCTATAGGTCATCATTCATATCTTCCACCTTTCTCCCCTTATAAAGTGCTGACAGATGTGATCACATTGACTGATCCAGCCATGCTTTATCCCACCTCAGTCGTTCCAATTATCTCTAAGGCAGAGCTTGTAAATAGATTTGTTATCAGATGGGATGGATGAACTTGGGGCGACTCTCCATAGATTTGCCTCCAGTGTAGAATTGCAGACCCCATTTGGGACCAGCAGCAAGCACTACCTAATAAAGCAGAACTAAGTGAATCATTAATAAGAGCTGTAAATAAACGTGGCCCTGATGGGGCCCCCAGAGGCCCCAGTGTCTGCCTGTCAATGGGATGGTGGATAATCAATCAATGCAGGCCCTTAACGGCCCATTAATTAAAAACAAAAGAGAGTCTATGCAAAGCAATGCAGGTTCTATCTCAAGTCAGAGCAGACAGAATGAAGATGTGATGTGGAAAAACAGAGGGATCAGAGGATGGAGAGGTACAGATGAGGCAGATGGATGGGTCGATGCAGATATGCTGACAGACAAAGAAAAAAAGAGAAAATGTCACCAGTCGCCAGGTGAGGAAAGAAAGACTGGTAGACAGAAAATGTCAGTGACAATGTCCAAGAATCTTATTATGATTATTTTTGCTTATTGATATTGAGATCTGAACTGTAATATGTTAGAACATCTCAGATATTTGTGGCTTTGGTATCTAGATTAAAAAGAAAGACAAATTCAAACTAAAACAGCAGAAAATACAAACTACTGTAGCAAGTCATGCCTTTTGTCTCCTAGTTAAATGATGTTTTCCACAACAAAAAGGGCTGTTAATGTAAAAAGTTACTCTTTAAGGGTATTCATGCTTCTTCACTTTAAAAGTATAAAATTCGGACCTTTTTAGTTGAATGGGCTAAAAAACAATCCAGTTCTTCACATCGTAATTCAAAGTGGACTCAGAGTTTTGGTCCATTTTAGTGAAAAGTGAGTGAGTGAAGTGACATTCAGCCAAGTATGGTGACCCATACTCAGAATTTGTGCTCTGCATTTAACCCATCCGAAATGCACACACACAGAGCAGTGAACACACACACACACTGTGAGCACACACCCGGAGCAGTGGGCAGCCATTTATGCTGCGGCGCCCGGGGAGCAGTTGGGGGTTCGATGCCTTGCTCAAGGGCACCTAAGTCGTGGTATTGAAGGTGGAGAGAGAACTGTACATGCACTTCCCCCACCCACAATTCCTGCCGGCCCGGGACTCGAATTCACAACCTTTCGATTGGGAGTCCGACTCTCTAACCATTAGGCCACGACTTCCCTGAAGTTGATCATTAGTATTCATATTTTTTGTCCACATTATATTTTTTCATTATATTATTATATAACATTACTTGCTACTAATTAATTATTTTAAAACTATATATATATATATATATATATATATATATATATATATATATATATATATAAAATTTTAAAATATATACTGTATATAATAGTGTATTATATCATACTAGACACGCTGAAATGTTCTGAACATTAAAAAAAACATTGGAATATATTTTTATACAGTATATTGTATTTTATAGTACTTTATACAGCAAATAGTATTTCATATATTATCAAAAAACGTGAATATTTAGAATATTTTAAAATAATATAAAAAAAAAAATACAATAGTGTATCATATTATACCAAAGACATCGGAATATTTAGAATGTATAATTATACAATATTTTTATACAAAAAAAAATTAACATACTATAAAATATATATATATTTAGAATATTAAAAAATAGTATATTGTACAGAAAACATTTTGAAAATTTTGTGCATTTTAGAATATTTAAAATATCATTCTACCCTGGTTCTTTGAACATTTAAATCACAGCTTCTTGCGGTCACAGAAGGCCATATAGCTATTGCGATTTGAATTGGATTGTGCAGCTCTTACATGTGTGTCGATATACAGATCTTAAAAAACACAGCCAAGCATTCAAAAGAGAAAACATTATTTACAGTTTAACTTACCAAGATTTTACACTCTGACCCAAATGGCCAACCTACCAAAGTGCAAATGTCTTATTGATTCTTTTAAACGATAAACCGCGATATATAGTTTATGGTTATGGTTTATAGCGTCTACCTCTCCAACAAGGGAATCAATACTTTGGTCTGCTCGAGCAGATTGCAGGCATAAAACTCCACAGCAGCAGTTTGAGGTCAGATAAGGTTTTCGTAACCTTGAAAACAGGGATCCATTACTCGCACTAAAAAAACTATAAATTTATTACCTGCTCCACTCAGCATTTCATGCATGCTTTTCTGCACAACATTTTTATTCCTTCTTCCTCCATTTTGTTTTCTTTCCCTTATTCTATGCACCTTCCTTCTTGAGATAGTGATCCCTAAATCCATCAGCCTCAAAGAGATTTATGTGCGCTGGAGAGCTGGAGACAAGTGTTATCTAGCTCACCCTCCTCGCTGCAGCCCGGCCCCATGCAGGGCTCAAAGTCTTGGGTATGCAGGCAGGGCACGCTGGGGTCCAGCTGCGCTTTTAGCATCCTCTGCCTCATCCGTCGGCCTTTATCACAGGTGGAGGAGCTACAGGCTGACCACGGAGACCAGTTTGAATAGATGCACGTCTCTGGAGTGTTGTCTGCTGTGGAAATGAGTGAGTGGATTGAGTCATTAGAGGACATTGCACGGTTCATGGAAAGAAGCAGCACTTTTAAACCCTTTCTTAGGGGAATACTTCACCCAAAAATGAGAATTTGCTGAAAATGTACTCACCATCAGGCCAGTCAAGATGTTGATGAATTGAATAGAACAGAATCAGAACAGAATTGGAGTAATTTAGCAGTACATCATTTGCAGTGAATGGGTGCCGTCAGAATGAATCTGTTCTGATGAAGAAACAAACTCATCTACATCTAGGATGGCCTGAAGGTGAGTACATTTTAATAGGGACACCATAAACATTGACTTTTCTTTGTGTCTTTCTATCGTTCTGTCCTTGGTTTTATCCCTCTGTGGCTTGCTGGTCTAATAGGACTAATAGCTGCTAGTAGCATAGAAATGACACTCTTTAGCTTTAAAAGTAGCAAAGCTTTTGTTCATTCCAGTCCTTTTTTTCCAGTCCTTAAAACTCACAATAAACTGGAGAGAAACCACAGGTAATTATCTGGCAGAGTGCATTAGCCAGTAAACATAATTGAAGTGCAACATGGTAAAGCATATTGTTCTTTTTCATCTTCCTGTTGTTTGACTTTACCATGACAAGAGTTGTACTCTAAGATACCTGCTGGCTGCCTTGATCATTAAACTGTCCGGTGGCTATGTTTTTAAATGAGGTGCTACAAATTGGATAAGATAGCATAGCCATACGCACCTTCCTCCTTCTCCTCCTGAGCAATATCAGCGACGATATCGTCTATGGTGTCGGGCATGGTATTGCACTGCTCTCCCTGCAGATTGGAAGAACATGGATCAACATCACAACGCCTGATAAGATCCACCATTTGCCATCTGATCACTATCACGCTAAGCTCAGCTCGCAAAAAAATGATTCTCTGAGGGCAGATGATTGTTAAAGACTAGAGATGGGATTTTTCTCAGCTGTGAGACAAGAGATGAAACATCTGGTGTGGAATATTAAGAGTTCTGTAGACGGTAATGTTTTCACTTGGTTCTTATCTCTCGGTTCATGTCAAATTAATTTTGATAAATAAGCCGCACCTGACTATAAGTCGCAAGACCATTCAAACTATGAAAAAAAGTGCGACTTATAGTCCGGAAAATACGGTATATATAAAATTTATTAAAACAGCTTCTAAAAATCACCTTTCTTGCAATTCTCTCCACCACCACTCGGGCAAGGGGTGTGATGGGGCCACCGGAAAGGTCATAAAAGGGGCTCTGTGGGTGATCCAAACTGTTGAGGGGTCGAATCCGCTCCTGGGGATTGCTGGGTTTATTGGGAGACTTGGATATACATAAGAAACACAGGATGACAGAAGAGAGAGGGGAGGGAGGGAAAGAGAAAAAGAGAAAAAGAGAGGTAGAGTATGTGACTTTTTGATGCCATCTGCCGGGGCCTTCCACCTTTCATCTCCATATGCATCATTCATTGACTGTGTAATATTCCCTTTATGAGTTTATGTTCTTGTTTCCTGCTTCTGCACTTTGAGTCACCTGACAGTTACTTGCATTCCACCCTCAACACTTTCAGGGCAATGCTGCAAAACAAAGACCGACTGCTGCTCCAACTGCTTGGTTAAGCTGAGTGTAACTTCTGAAGTGAACTTATTTCTTTCAAGGAACAACTCTGGACTGTTTCGTACCAGCAGGGGGCAGCGTGTGAATTCCTGGTTCCACTTAGCATTTGGGATGTGCAAACACTTAAGAGCTGTTCAGAGCAAACAGTATTAAGTAAATATGAAGATTTTATTGACACTAGAAGCAACATAGGACACAGTGAGGAAACTAGTTTATTTGTGCTTGTTTTTCCTCTCTTTTTTATCTAGTGCAGACTTGGACTTTGTATATTCATAAGCATACGAGTATGAGACAATGTGGAAGCATTATGAATTGAAAGCAGTTTTCGCTTTGTTTATATAACAATTTAATTTCCACATCAATCCTTCAGGAAAAAACTAAATATTATTCCATTACCTTGTAATTAAGATTGTCAAATTTCATGGGTTTAAATGCCATTAAAGCTTTTGTTTAATTTGACTTTATAACTTTCATTCTGTTCTAAATGATTTCTGGAAAACTGATCAGAAACTTGCTGATTAGAACTAATCAGAGTGTATACAAAAATGTCTGCATCAGTGATCCTGTTTAAAGATAAATAATAAAGATGCCCATTATGAGTATTTATTTATAAATCAAACCCATGTATCTTATTAAAACAACAAAGCTCAACAAGTAAAATATCACCCACAATTAAGTCCATAAAGTGTGCATTATTTTATACATTTATATTTTTTATATTTTAGAATTTACTTATTATTATTATTATTATTATTATTATTAACCATCACTATCATTTTAATGTATTTTTATTTAACAACAACAATAACAGTTTTATTATAACTGTTATTATTGAAAGGCTGAATATTGAATATTATTACTGTTGTTATATTATAGTTTAAATCTTTTTTGTTATTTATTTTTTTTATTATTATTTTAACAACAACAACAACAACAATAACAATAATAATGAACAGTTGAATATTGATTATTTTTTTATTTCATTATTTAAATAATGGTCATTTGCACTGAGGTCTGTGTTTGCATGAATTTTTCAAAAAAAACAAAACAAAAAAAAACATTTTGTTTGTGCATGTAAGGCCGGAGTGCAGTTGCATACATTAATGTTGTGAGGGTAAATTTTAAATTAATTTTAATTATCTGCACAATTTGTGAAATCTATTAGTTAATATGAATTAATCTATTAATCTAAGAGTTTTCTTAGAACTGAATGCATTAACATGTTTACTAAAAATATGATGTTATCCATGATCAAATATTTAGAAAAATCATCTATTCATTGTCCAAATTATAACAAAAATGAAATGTATTTAAGACAAACCAAGCTGTTGACTAGATGTCGTCATACTGTTTACAGTTGGTACAAGACAAGATTTCAGATTACCATACAATAGAAGAGAAGAATTATGAAAACCTAGCTTCTGTGCATGCACAATGACCCACATTGCCTCCCGCTACCCTACAGTATATGAACTCCTTCCTGAAAGTTTTCACGGTATGTTCTAATGTAACAATGTCATCAGTCTGTGAAAACTGACCTCATAAGTGACTCCGCTGTCAGTACCGGCATCCCACGGCACCAGATCCTTCACCAGTCTCTGGACCCAGCCGCAATCCCTGGTGCACAGGTCCTCCCCAGACAATCCCACGTTCCAGTCCGGACTGGGGCCCAACATAGTCAGGAAAGACATGAGATGACGGGCTCGATCCACCGAGAACTCAGCCGAGGGGGCAGAACGCCTGAGAGAAGACAAGGGAAGAGGTGTAGTCAACCGAAAAATAAAGCTGTTGTTTCAGAGGAAGGACTGTACACAAACATGATGCCACTTACAGGAAGTCTGTCTCATATATTGCGCTAAGGCATAATTTGTAAGACTCCACGCAGATTGTAATTAATAAAACTAATTGCCCTAATAACAAACCATCACCAACAGGGGTGCTGCACAAGATCCCGGGCCCTATGCATAGGCAGTCCTAATGGGATCCCCCCCTTGAAAATATATATTCCAGACTTTTCAAGGGCCCTCTCTTCCTTTGGGGCCCTGGTAATCAGTACTGGTTTTACCCCCAGTCCGACGCCCCTGATCACCAAAGCAACTGTTGCCATTTGAGTGGAGCAGGTTGCGTGCTTGAAGATGTTACTTGGATCTATTGATTAACACATATTAAAAATTCATTATTAAACCAGGATCTTATGCCTTGCACAGGAAGAGAGAGAGCCATGCATTCCAGGCAGATGAGAATTAAACTCAAGTTTTATAATCAAAACCAAAGATCTGCAGAGTGGGACATAACATTTTTTTTTAAAAATTAAAATAACAAATCGATTAATAAATTAATAAAATAAACAAATAAACAAAATAACACATTATTTTAAATAAAATAAAATAAAATAAATATTTTAATAAAATAAAATAAAAAATTGGTAAATAAAATAAGTTAAAAATAGTGTTGGATACAGTCAAGAAGATAAAGAAACTGAAGAGGGAAAGACCAAATTGTCTATACAAAATACTTTGCTAGCCTAATTTTATGTTAGACAATAGTTTATCAAATATATATGATAAATTTCACCACAAAAAAAGTACCTAGTGTGTTTGACTTATGGTTGAAAATAATTAACGTGCTCTTCATGGGGTAAATTGGTTGTGGTAATCGACAGTCTGATGTCAAAATAGGTCAAGAGAATGTCCTGATGTATTGGAGCTGGAGGGAGGCCATTAACCTCAATCGCAGAAGCACCGCAGGGGAAATGCAACTCTCATCAAAAAACGGAAGCCTTCGCTAAACAAAACCACATATAAAATATGAACCGCCTCGTTAGTGAGCGGGAAGAAACATCTACATACCCAGCAGGTGCTGAAAAGGGGCTTTCATGAACTTGTCCTTGTTCTTTTCTACTGAAAAAATATTCATCCAGGAAAAAAAGCAAGACTTTCTAAAGTCGGTACAATTCTATTTACATTTTTTCGATAGGCTGCAATTAAAAAAATAAAACGTAATATTTAAAAATTTGATAATTTAATGGTGCCGATGGCCTTGCGGGCATTGCACTGACATGTAACTCCGGTACGGTTTACTGCTGATATGAACACAAACATGCAAAATCATGGAAGTTTTATTTTTGTGTGTGGCTAAAGTGTCAAAACACTTTTTGGGGCTGTTGTCTACATGTAAAAGTACAAAAGCGACGAAAACTTACACATTAAGAGGCTGCCAGGCAGGCCACTGGGCTTTGGTTTTGATAACTGTCATAACATCATCACCCTGCGAGAGACAGACGGAGAGAAACAGACAGAAAAAAGAGAAAGTGGATTTTTATTGCATCCTATATATAGAACGTCAAGTGCGCTAAAACAAAACAGCAAGGATTTTGAGTTATACTTTCTTCAATTCGTCTATCTTTCAGCACAAAAAAAAAAAAAAAACGTTTCCTTTCTATCCTTTATTTCTCTCCCTAAACCTCTGAAAATATTATATTCATGACAACACTTCAGACTATGTGCTTAAGATTTCTGGTATTGTTTGGTGCATGGATCCATTTGTTGTTGCTTTTATGTGATATCTGGACCCAAGGGAAAAGACATCGCACTTTAACAATACTTTATTGAGAACCACAAGAAACAGCTACAGTAAAACTACATTAGTAAGGAACAGTCAAATACAGGCACAAAAAAAGTAAGAGAGCACGATTGTGACAAAAGCAACCGTCAGGCACAGAAAGAGTAAGAAAGGCAATCCCTGTATATATTCACCACGGGATGCTGGGAGCTTGTGTGGCTGCCATTGCCACAATAACATTTCAAAGAAGTGTCTGACGATCTGTTCCAACATTCAGACAGGAACCTGAAGGTTCCCGTTACGGCTGACAGTTTCAGGTGCACTGCTGAAGCATAATGGAGCTTGTGCCATAGCGGTTCATTATGTAGATTGTCTGATAATGCATTTCGTTTAAATTTAAACAGAACTGTACTTCACTAGGTTTTCCTGTTTGTCCCAAAGTGACCAGTATGATCACAGGCATCTTATATTTTTGTATTTTCTTTTGTTAAAATGTAAAAAGACAAAAATAAAAAGCTAACTTAAAATATTAATAAATACTATAAAATACTAAATGCTATAAATATATATTTTTAAATACTATGAATAATACACAAATATTATAATAAAAAAATTCTAAATTTCCTTGTTTAGGCTGATTTTCATGAATATTAAACAAAAAATAAAATAAAAAATAAAAATAAATTATATAATAAAATACATTTGATCATTTTTAATTAATTGTGAACATATAATGTTGATAATAAAGAAAATACTTTACTCTGTTTTTCCCCTCAAATTATCCTTCACTTACTTACATCTGTAATGATGTGCCACTTTGCACCAAATAATATTCAGCATATAGATTCAGCTTTGGGGAGTGTCAAAAGGCACTGAAAACGGCCTGTGAAATGTCTTTGAGACCCCTGATTTAACCTGTCTAGAGGCAGCAAGTGACCCATCATTACAAATGCACCCACAAAAACTCTCCCATCAGATCAATGAATGTGAGACTACTAAAAAATTAACATGCGGTTGGCAAACACTCTTCTGATGCAGAGCAGAGTGAGAAAAGTATCCACACTCACAGTTTGCTGCCTAACATCAAACAGACATACAGTACAAAGGGAGTTTGTCTATTCCTAAAGGCCTGCGTGAATTACATTAATGCAAAGACAAGACAACCAATACAAAAACATTGCTTACTCAATGCTTGCTGGATCAATTCATGCAGATTTAGTTTAGGAGTTTAAAAACTGCCAACAGTATAGGTCAAGTGCACTACAAGTACATTTGCTGTTATTATATTTATCCTCAGAAATAGCACATATTGTTGTGCATTCAACTTCTATACTTATCGACGCACTAACTAGTTCCCAATTCGCAACAGAAATTCAATAAAAGCTGCTACCAAACAAAGAATTGTGGAAGAAATAAGATTGCGATAAAACTGGGTCCTGGCGTTGTTGGCATTTTTTTGTGAGAAATACACTGCTGCCTCTGAGTAATTAAGCAATTAATCTGCTAATTGGCCAAATTGATGAATATGTTTCAAAGAGGCAGATGGTGCCACACATGCTTGAGGATATTCATTTACGGTCCACCACTCTGGAAGTTTGGTCCTCACATTCGAAACCAGAAAGAAATATATTGCCTAAAATGGGCCAAATGGACTTCACTTCTGCTTATTCGAAGGATTTATCAAGTGTACTTAGGTTGACAACATGGGAGCGAAATCTCAAACCGCTGAACCAAGAAGCAAACCGGTCCAGTGCTCTGAACATGAACATCGATTGTGGTGCAAAATAATAATAATACATCAGTGCCAAACCGGGGCCAGAAACAAAGTTCTTCTGAGGCTTTATCACCTCCTTGAGGGTTTTTAAGGAGGGATGTACCTGAGAAGCTTCAAGAAATACAGAAAGACATTTTGTTCTTGGCTGACTGGTGATTTTGAACCTTTGAGAGAGTCTGCAGCTCCCTAAAGGATCCTGTAAAGAACACATCTGTCTCCGGTTCAGCTTTAATCACCTTGAGGCAAGTGCACTTTTGGTTTTGCTTTGGTGTTTTGGTCGCAAACTGGTTCTCAATTCTTAGCCACTCGCTCGTGTTTCACATACAGGTCACATGCGTTCGCCTGGTGTTTGTTTTGTGAATGCTGATATCCTGTGTATTGCGGCATGAATGCTAATGACCGTATTCATTTACAGTGTGTAAAGGGACAGTTCATCCAAAACGTGGACATTTACTCACCCTCATGCCCTTCCAAAACTCTGACTTCAGCGAAAAGTAGATATTTTGAAGAACTGTAACTGCTTTTGTCCATGCAGTGAAAGCTAATGGGGTCCAAAAAAAAAAAAAACGCAACAATTTTCAAAATATCTTTTATGATCCACTGAAGCAAGCCAGTAATATGTTTGGATTGAGAAAAGGGTGAGTACAAAATTACAGAATTTTATTGTTATCATTTATTTATTTTTTGGGCTAATACGGTGTTAAAATCTTTTACTGCATTCACCTGTGGTTGTGGACAACTGTTGACTTTCACTTGCACACAGTGAATTTGCTTGTGGGCCATCTTTGCTGTGCAGCAAATGAGAACTGTCACTCTGGGTCCCTGGCTGCGGTTTCTGAAAACGGGTTTCACAGTTCACAGACCATCACCACAAACTGACCCCGACCAAATTGCTGGAGGGATGGAGCGAGACAAAAGAGGAGGGGAACAAAGGATGAGAAGTAGAGGAGTGTGACTGCTGAAAAGCCAAAGGGTCTCGGAGGGTTCTTAGAGAAATGCCTCGGGGAAGGTCATATACAACTTTCCATTTCTGCAGGCTTCAAAAGAGTCTCATATAAGCACATGGGCTGACTGACAAGGCATGCAGCTCACATATTACCAATGGCTGCTGCAGAATGACCGTCAATGGAGAAAGATGTATTTTGCCCCCAAAATGTTATAGTTATGGAATCATTGAATATGTATATTCAAGTCATTTTACGTATAAATTTATTTTTCTTCTTTTATCATTGTATAGGGATAGTTGTATCACCCAAACATTTAGATATTTTTAGGAGGCATAACTTTAATTCATAATTTAAAATACTGTTCATTATGTTTATTCAAGTCATTTTATGTATGAATTGGATTTATTTTTTTATAGGTGCACAACAGATTGGTCTAAGATTTTGACTATGCCTCCTAAAAATATACAAATAAATTTGAATTCATCAATTAATATAATTTTCAATATGGAAGTTGTGTATTCAAGTCATTTTAATTGTATTTTTAATGTATGCTTTAAAAACAAATATACTGTAAGAGTAATCTCATTAACCAACCTACCAGCATGGACTAACCGGACAATTTAAGTAGCCAAAACTAGACCTCTTCTCTTCTCTTCTCTTCTCTTCTCTTCTCTTCTCTTCTCTTCTCTTCTCTTCTCTTCTCTTCTCTTCTCTCTACTACTACTACTACTACTACTACTACTACTACTACTACTTCCGGTGGCGCTGCACGGCTGCGAACCGGGCTCTGGCTGCACGTGTCTATGTTTTACGGTTGTTGTTTGACTTTTTCTTCTATTAATTTTATCTATTTATTTTTTCTTAGTTAGTGTGCTTGCGAGCTAGACTACTCGATGGCACCATTTGCATACATCCTTGTTTGGATATTTGTCACTTGGGAACTCTTATCACCATGGTTTATAATGACCACTATGTGTGGGGAGACTCAAACTCTTATATCATACACAAGAGAAGCCCTGTTTTTGCTCTCATCTCGATCAGTGGATTTTAATCCGATGGTGGACCTGCCAGAGGAGCTGAAACGGAAATCAGACCAACGCCGGAGATCTCGAAAAAGGGGCAGACGAGGGGGAGTTCTACAGCGCCTCAGACGGAGGTCGAATAGGCCGCCTCTCCCTTCCATCATTCTTGGAAATGTTCGATCACTGAGAGCTAAGATGGAAGAACTTCGTATTCACGCCAGATCATGCTTCGAATACCGGGACTCGAGTGTAATGGCGTTTACAGAAACTTGGCTTCACAAGGACATTCCCAGTCCGCTTATGGAGATGGAAGGTTTCTCCTTGGTTCGAGCGGATAGAGGGGAGTCCTCGGAGAAAGTCAGAGGTGGAGGAGTCTGTGTGTACGTGAGTAACGGATGGTGCACACAATATACAGTGAAAGAATCCGGCTGTACTACTGACGCCGAATACCTCTGTCTAAGTCTAAGACCTTTTTATCTCCCGAGGGAGTTTGGCAACGTGATATTGTGTGTAGTGTATATTCCTCCCAGTGGTAACGACTCCAGAGCTGCCTTAAGTATATCGGACTGTATTCAAAAACAGCTACAGCGAACACCGGGAGCTCCAGTCCTTGTCTTGGGCGATTTTAATCATTGTAAACTAGAGCCGTTTTTACCAGGCTTTTTCCAATATGTTAAATCTACGACCAGGAATAATAACGTTTTGGATAAATGCTATGGCAACATTAAGGATGCCTACAAGGCAAAAACTAAACCCCCTTTATCCACGTCTGACCATAATATAGTTCATTTAATACCGACATACAAAACTGCTTTAAAAAGGAGTAAACCTCTGGTCAAGACAGTGACTATATGGGAGGAAGAAAAGGTAGAGGCATTAAAAGGGTGTTTTCTAAGTACGAACTGGTCAGTATTTCACGACACAGATCTGAACGTAGTTACTGAAACAACTACGGACTATATTCGCTTCTGTGTGGATTCAATACTACCCAAGAAGGAGATAATGGTGTTCCCTAATAACAAGCCTCACATAACAAAAGAAGTGAAAGCCTGCATCAATAGGAAAAAAGTAGCTTTTCTGAAAAAAGATCGGGTTGAGTTAAAAGTCGTCCAAAAAGAACTGAATAAACTATTATGGGAAGCTAGGAAGCGAAAAAAGGACTACATTGAACAAAACATTGCATCTATGAACAACAGAAAACTGTGGAACTCACTGAGAACGATCTCTAACATGGATTCTAAAAAACAACGTTTCATTACTACTGATGATTTTAAGAAAGCAAATGAATTGAATGACTTTTTTATTCGCTTTGATAACAATGATTCAATTAAGGAATGTGAAGAGTTCCTACAAAACATTGAATGTGCAACGGATGTTAGATTACTTGTGAACCCTCAAGAAGTTACTTCTCTTTTTCGGAAAACTTGCATTAAGAAATCAACTGGGCCGGATGGTATCTCCGCTTATCTTTTACGAGAGTGTGCAGAAGAATTAACTCCAGCTTGGTGTCCAATTTTCCAGCAATCCTTGGACAGTCACATGGTTCCTTCTTTATGGAAAAAGACTATTATTACACCTGTTCCTAAAAAAACGGGTGCTGTTGACAATAATGATTTTAGACCAATTGCTATAACTTCTGTAATTATGAAATGTTTGGAGATGTATGTGATGTCGAGACTGAAATGTTGCGTAAATTCATTAGTAGATCCATTTCAATTTGCCTATATGGCAGGAAGAGGAACTGTTGATGCTGTTAATACTATCACTCATTTGACTCTTCGACATCTAGAAATTTCTAATGCTTATGCACGACTGCTCTTTGTAGATTTCAGCTCCGCTTTTAATACGCTTCAGCCGCAGTTACTCCTGGGTAAGCTTGTAAAAAGTAATGTCAACCCTTTTATCATTAAGTGGTTCTTTTCTTTTTTAACCAATCGTACTCAATATGTAAAAGTAAATAATACACTCTGATGTTAAATCTATTAGTATTGGTGCGCCTCAAGGTTGCGTATGCTCTCCTTTTTTGTTTACTCTTTATACAAATGTCTTAGTATAAATAAGAATAATTATATTATCAAATACTCTGACGACACAGTGATATTGAGTCTCTTAGACAAAGATCATGATATATTAGCGTATCAGTCTGAAATTGAGAATTTTGTGTGGTGGTGTAATGTAAATCATCTTATCGTAAATGTATCAAAAACGAAGGAAATGATAATAGACCCAAAAAGATTAGGTGATTATAGCCCAGTAATCATCTATGATAACATCATTGAGCAGGTGGATACCTATAAGTATCTAGGTGTGGTCATTGATCGTTCATTTACTTGGAAAGCCCACATTGAGTACATTTGTTCAAAATTTCAACAACGCTTATATTTTTTGAGACGACTTAGGCTGTTTGGTGTAAATCAGAGAATTATGCAATTATTCTATTACGCTGTCTTAGGTAGTCTTTTGAATTATGGGATGCAAACTTGGTATGGCAATATTTCGGTCCAATTAAAATCACAGCTTGCTCGTCTTGTAAAAATTGCAATGAAAGTTATGGGTGTAAGAGAGTACTCATCACTTCAATCAATTTACGAATCGTTGATTTTTAAAAATGCACAGACAATAGTGAGTGATTCAAGCCATGTTTTATTCCCAATGTATCAGCTTCTGCCATCAGGGAGACGGTATAGAGTCCCATTGTGTAAGAGCAACCGTTACAAAAAGTCATTTATTCCTGTATCAATTAATATGTTAAATGGTAAGATGTAGTAATGCAGTCATGTTGAATCGGATCCATTTTTTATTTTTTTTATTGCCTATATGGTGGAAAGAGGTGACTGTTGCTGCTGTTAATATTTTAGCTTTTTATTGGTTGTGTGTGTATATGTGTATGTATGTATGTATATGTTGTGAATCAATGCAGCTTGAGTCCAAGACAAATTTCCTTAAAAAGGACAATAAAGTATACAAACAAACAAACAAACAAAAATACTACTACTACTACTACTAATACTACTACTACTACACACACACACACAGAGAAAATTAGATAGAGAGTGGCGATGAAAAAAGTATTGAGTCTTCTGGAAGTGCCACTCATTTGGCAAACAGCAATTACCAGCCATCCAGAGCCTGGCAAGCATATACTGAAGTTCTCCTCTGAACCACTGTTTCCAATCGACATCGCTTCTTTGGTCATTGCTACTTATCCCCTAATAACCTCCTTTCAGAATAATCCTATAACAGACCTAGTACATTACTGGTTCTTTTGTGTTGCTTTAGTTCTGAATCATCAGTAATCTTGACCTTGTCTGGACCATTGTAGCCTGTGCTGCCAATGACCGCAATTCCCCCAGGACGTGTCCATCAGATGCTGCAGAAACGAGCGCGGTGCGGTGGAAGTAATTGAGTTGTGCTCAGAGAGGTGTCAGTCAGAGCTAACAACTCAGTCACACTTCCAAGGCTTTTGCACAATTTATTTTCACATCATCTAAAATGCTTTAAAAGACTTTTAGTAAGAGGTTTGTTAAAACACATATGATATAAATTAATACATATATTATTAATAATAATATTTGTCCAATCATGCTCAAAAGCAAGTATGACCATTTGAACAACAAACCATTTTAGCCTATTTTGTAAAAGCTCACATTAAAAAAATCTAAGTTTGATTTTTAGCCCTTTTTTGTTCTAAAGACTCATTCACACCAAGAATGATAACTATAAAGATAATTATATTACCAACAGATGATGTAATTCTGTTTATTCTAAGTTTTTAATGCAGTTTTGTCATCTGCTGCTTTAAATATTTGAGCTCTTTAATGGATTCTGTTTGCTTGTGAATGTTTTTATCATTTATCACCAGGAAAAAATCATTCTGAAAGTGATTCCAATAATATTGTTCCTGTGTTATCATACTAGTTTCGGTGTGGGACTTCACCATTTTATTAGATTTAAAATGGTTATCAAAAGGTTATTTTTAGCAGTGTACAGTTAATGTCCTTGATGTGAACTGGCCAGAGGAATTTAAAATGTAAAAAAAAAAAAAAACTAATTAATAACATTCGCAAGGCATTAATACCAACTGAAACTAATAGACAACCTCAAAGTTATTTGATCAGCCCCGTAACTTCCTTTAGAAGCAAAATAGTCTATTTCATTTGAAGCTGTCTATTAATTATGGTTTAAAAAAAAACTTATTTTCATATAGTTTGGCATTGTTAAAATGTATGAATCATTTTTTGCTGTCTTTCAGGCACACATTACTTTTAATTGGCCATGCTCAGTAAGAAGTCTCTGTAAAGCCCTATAGGCTATTGTTCACTAATTCACAATCTTCAGTATGGATCTGCTGAAAGGTGCATGATTTCACAATAGCACAAGAAGTCCACCGCTCTTTCAAGTCCATTACACAAAGGCTCACTTAATCAGCAACAGATCTGGACTTGTTTAAAAAGCAGAGAAAAGTTGAATGAGAATGCTACTCTCTTTAACTTTGCTGGTTAATGACTTATGCGACTTTCAAAATGGAGATAAGGATAAATCGATAGCACAGAGTCGCACTGTAAGCAACACTAAAAATAAAGGCAGAGTCATGATGAATTGGGCACTATCCAGCATCATTTCAAACTACACTGAATATACATACTGAATCTAATAGTTACTAAAATACATATCTTGTAAATTCTAGAACTTCTCTGCATGACAGTTAGCCCCGGTCTCCTATATAACTATGCCATGCATGACAGATCAAACCCTCTTTTCAACATTCCATTCAAATGGAGCCACGTGATGCTTGATGTGAAGTTCTGAATAAAAACACAACAGCGAAAGCTAATTTTCATACAGGTGAAGACAATTAATAATTCTGACATGAAAGGCATGCCAAGCAACACACCAATGATTCAGATCAAACGAACAAAAACAAAGCTTGATCGTCCCATTTTATCAGGCTCAAGACTGCAACATCAAAAGAGCTCATAATTTCATCCAGGGTTGGGAGCCCTCTGTTGCGCCGTTTTCACAGTGAGACTGTGTTTAGGATAATATTGCTAAAATGCAAGAGTGAACGGAGTTAATAACTAACTCTAACTGGATCCCCATCCCGGCCTTTAATGTAATCCCAGGAAACACAAGAATAACATTCAGCTTCTCTCTGTCTTTCTCCCTTGCTCTCTCTTTCACACACTGTATAGTGCTGCTTTATGGATTTTTGTCAACCCTATAGTTGTCTATCCTACACAGAAACTTTTTAATGTAATGTTTAGGTTTCAAATTACCTCTTATGAAATAGACTCAGCATTCATATCATAAATCTATTTTGCCTTTACAGAAGTCTCTATTTTGTTGAAAGAAGATTAAAACATTTACAACATGTGTCACCATAGGTTATCCTGATCTGTGTATTGGTTTATTCATTATTTAATGATTGTTACAAAATGTTGTATATAAGTATTGAAAAGGAGTAGGAGGATGCTTAGGTAGCTAGCTTGAAGCAAATGGGGCTGTCAGTAAGAACAGGTCCAGTCTAGTCACTCTGATGTTAAGGGCTTTATTTTCCTTCCAAATCAGGTATTAGGTATGGGTGTATGTGTGTGAGCATGTGGTTTCTACAAAAGGACAGAATTACAATGATTTAGTTAACAATAAACATAACAACATTGAATTCACAGGAAATAACGTAATTTAAACAATGCATAAGGCCATCTACTCATACTATAAATCTCAAATACATATCTAAATAACTAAAGAACATGCTTAAGCAGGAAATACAGCAAAATAAACACATTTAGGACAAACTTAAGAAATACAGAATAATAGTTAAGTGTCAAACAAAAGCACTTACATGGTCAAACACACACGCAGAGAAAAAACAAAGTAGAAATAACTCAGTCCTCTGCACAGTGCATCCATGTGCACCAGAATGAAGGTGCTGTGGGCACAGGTGCAATTTATAGTGTCCTAATTGGCTTGAGATCAGGTGGGTGGAGCTAGAAGTTAATAGTAAATTAACAAGCCAAGAGGGGTGTGGCACATGCTTGGCACCTTGAAGCTTAAGGACACACAGCTTTTCAACAGCCGCCCCCAAATTTGTATAGCAAATTTGATCAATCAGGGGAGATCGGGCAGGGCCGGAAGAGGAATGAGGCGGGCAACGGGCCTTGTATATGTCCTGTCCTTGACTTGGACATCAGCAACCCTACAACGGCCATTTTTGCTGGGATGAAGGGAAATGACCTTACCCACTGACCATTGGGATCTGGGAAGTTGAGGATCTAGTATTAGAACAGTGTTAGGTTGTAGGTTAGGATAGTCTGTGCCCCACTTCTGTCTGGACTGGAGAGAGGGAAGATAATTTCTAAGGAAATGGGCCCAAAAAAATGATCAGAAAGGATCTGGCTGTGACGCCATTGATGGTGACTGTGCAGCTCAGAGTCTGGATATGTAACCAGAGGAAGGGAAGCATTATGCCGCCCCATCAGCAGCAAGTTAGGGGTTACCGGGCCAGGGTCAGCAATGTCAGAAGACACATAGCCTATGGGTTTAGAATTTAAGGTGCCTTCAATTTCAATCATTACTATGCGTAATACCTCCTCACTTACAATTTGAGCACCTAGGGTAGTCTCCAGAGCGATTTTGATGGAGCGTATTTCACGCTCCCAGGTTCCACCAAAGTGAGGTGTGTATGGAGGATTGAATTTGAAGGAAATCCTCTGCTTAGCTAGAGCTTCCTGAAGGTCAAGGGTCAGGGATTGATAGGCATCTAGTAACTCTCTCTTACCGCCAATGAAGTTGGTACCTCTGTCAGAGAGTAGTTCAAATGGTTTACCTCTGCGAGCAATAAAGCGCCTAAGCGCCATCAGGAAGGAATCTGTATTTATGTGACTGAGTAGATCAAGATGCACGCACCTAGTTGTCAGACATTTGAAAATTATTCCCCACCTTTTTTCAGCTCGTCTGCCAATCTTTACTGTATAGGGCCCAAAACAACCCATCCCAGTGGAATAGAATGGAGGTGTGTTAAGGCGAAGGCGAGCGGGAGGGAGATCTGCCATTTGGGGAACAATAGGATGTGCTCGGAACTGTTGGCATTTCGGGCACCTATGCTGATATTTTTTTACTGCCTCACGACCCCTCAGGATCCACTACCGCCTCCTTAACTCAGCGAATAGCCTCTCTCATCCAGGATGTTGCAAGTGGTCATCACAATCCTTAATTATAAGCGTTGTGATTGGATGGGCAGGGTCCAGGACTACTGGATGAATGGCATCAGGGGGTAGATCACTACTTCGCCGTAACCTTCCGCCAACTCGAATGAGCCCTGATGCTGGGTCTAACTCTGGGGCAAGGGAGAGTAAACGGCTTGAAGGAAGAAGGGGTTTTTGGGTTTGAAGGCAGGCTAAATCATCCTGGAAGGAATCCACCTGGGCTTGTATTAGGATGGCTGTCTCTGAATCACGGTAGTTTTCTGCTGATGGAGGCTTTGCTGCTCCATGAAGGGATGCAGCCATGCAGTCAAGGAAATCTTGGAGGGTGGCAAATTGACTGGGGTCAGGGATGGAGGGGTATAGACAGAGATACAGCACCACAGAAGCTGGGTTTATGGCACTCTTCAGTGTCATCAGATTGATCTATAACAGAGCTAGTGGGCCACAGTTCGGGGGATTGGAACATGAAGGCAGGTCCTTGGTTCCATCTGCAGGGCCTCCTCTAGTTAGGTCGTCCACTGGGTTGTTCTTAGAATCCACATAACACCACTCCAGGCCTTTAGTGAGCTCCTGAATCTCAGCTACCCTTGTTCCAACGAAAACTTTGTAACGGCATGAGTCAGAGGTGAGCCAGTGGAGTACAGTGGTAGAGTCAGTCCACAGAATAGTCTTTCTGATATGGAGGGTGAGCTCTGTTTGGAGGAGACTGAATAGATGAGCTCCTATGAGGGCAGCACATAATTCAAGTCGTGGAATGGATAGTTGTTTTTTGGGAGCAACGCGGGACCTCGCCATGAGGAAGGACACATTCCCTTGCTGCTGACCATCTTCTGTGCGAATGTAAGCTACCGCACCATAGGACTTCTCTGATGCATCACAGAAGATGTGGAGGTTTTGAGTGGCTAAGGAGGTGTCTACTGAATGAGGTATAAGGCAGCGAGGCAAAGTGATGGTGGAGAGGTTAGGGAGTTCATTCTCCCATGAAAGCCAGGCTTTTAAGAGATCATGAGGGAGATTAGGGTCATCCCATTCTCGTGCTGGATGATGATTTTGGCCCTTGTGGTGTAAGGAAGGATATAGCCAAGAATATCATACTGGCTAGCAAGAACTCTGTAAATATGATGCATAGTTGGAGTGGTAGATTCAATGGTTCTGTGCCTGTATCTGACGGTATCTGTATGGCAGTTCCAGAGGATGCCTAGAGTAGACTCCAAGGGATCAAGAGAAGGATGGTGTGATAACCAGAGCTCTGTTTATTCTGACCTGGCTTCAGGAGGAAGGTGACAGATGACCTGAGGATCATTACTGGCCCATTGTCTGATTTCGAAGCCACCAGAGGAGAGGGTAGGGCGCAGACTATGAAGGAGATCTCTGGCTTCCTCTGGGGTAGGGAAACTCCGTAAACAGTTATCCACATAGAAGTTACGGTGTATGGCATGGTGAATGCACTCATCTGCCTGAGCATCTTTGATGATCCTCTGGAGGATGTAAATGGCACAGCAAGGGCTTGAGGTTGTGCCAAAGGGGAGGACTTGTCATTCATACACAGTTGGGGGAGCTTTACAGTCCAGGTCATGCCAGAGGAATCGCAGGAGAGGTTTATCCTGGGGCAATAGGTGCACCTGGTGAAACATTGATTTATTGTCTCCACTGATTGCAATCTTGTGCTGCCTAAAACGAAGCAAAACTCCAAGGAGGGAAGGCCTGAGGATTGGTCCAGGAAGTAACTGAATTCAAACACTGATTTCGGTAGGAGAAGGAACAATCAAACACAATGCGATCTTTACCATTGTGATGCACATTGTGGTGTGGTATGAACCAGGACTCAGGAGTATCTTCTATTTTAGAGGATGACAACTTCTTTACATACCCAGCATTAACTAATTTCTGGATCTCGCCAGTATAGTTCTCTGCCTGTTGTGGATTTTGAAGGAGTCGCCTTTCACAGCTGCGGAGACGGGACATTACTGCCTCCTTGGGGGTCTTCAGAGGGGGCCAGGGGTCTACACGGAGGAGGGGTGCTACATATCGTAGGACCCGTCAACAGGTGTTCTGATAGTTTGGGTCTCAAGCTGGTGCATTGCCTCTTGATCCTGTTTGGACCGAACCACTGCTTTCATGCTTCTCTGTGGTAACACATCAATCTACCATAGTTTCTGAACATTATGGTAGATGTCATCAGGTGGGCATTTAAAGGAGATATGAGAACAAGTAGAAGGTAAGCTAGAAAGATCTCTTGCAGGACCCTGCAGTGTCCAGCCGAGCTGGGTCTTGATTGCTACAGGGGTTCCAGGAGGGCCTAATTTGACAGGTTGTGTTGGGATGATAAGGGGTGTATGATCAGCCCCTATAAGAAGTGGCCTTACTCTATTAAGCTGTTTGAGAGAACAGTTGTGAGTAGCGCCACTGGAGGAATTTCACCGGGTGAGAATGTTCTGACAAGGATAGCTGTTCAGCAGTGAAGGCTTGACTGATGACATAGGACTTATTAGGATGCACTTTAGGAATAAGGGTGAAGGATACAGAAGCTCTATTAAGAGTCTGAACATCCGGTCTCACAGTTCTTAGCTGTAGACTCTCAGATTTACCTTTTAGCTGAAGTGTTTGGGCAGCAGGGTGAAGGAGGATTGTTCTTTCGGACCCATCATCCAGTATGACATAAGTGTCTAAGGATCGGTCTCCATTGCGCAGGGTCACCTCAACTACCTTCAGTAGTACTTTATTGCAGTCACTAGGGTGGTCAAGATATAGATTTTGCACTTGCCTCTGGTTAACGTTGCATAGGATGTGTAGGTGTTTCCCCATTACACTGGCTGCAGAATCCCTTCAGGACACATTGGGTTGTAAAGTGATCTCTTAAACAATGTCTCTGTTCCTTGATCCAGTTATTTATCTGGTTTTTGGTGAGCTGGAGGAAATCACCACACTTACTGACATGATGTTCGGTAGAATTGCAGTAAGCGCACACTGGATAGGATTCAGCCAAGTTGTTAGGAGGCTGAATAACTTTCGGTGAGGGAATTTGGGCTTTGGAGGACGTCATGTGAGAGGAGGTTTTAATACCATGGAGTATGGTTGTACCTCTTATTGGGTGAGGTGGAGGCCTCTGCCGGATAGGCTGAAATGTCCTTTCTCTCCTAGGCTGGCAGCGGGTTTCTTGTTGTAGCCAGTTGGAAAAGTCTAGGAGGTTATAAGAAAGGGAACCTGGTCTACTCAAACATATCCATCTCTTAATCTGGCAGAACTGCTCATGGGGAAGCTTCTCTAGAAGTCGCTCAACATGTGAGCCAAAGGTAAGCTCAGGGAGACCTTCAGGGCCCATGGACTGAAGGAGGCCCACTAATGCCTGCACTCGAAGCGAAAATTGGTCTAAGCCTCTACCATCACCTGTACGAATAACCGGCATCTCCATGATGGTCCGGAGCTCCTTCAAAGCAAGCGGTCTAGGTTGACCATAATGCTCATCTAGGGCGCGTATAGCTTGAGTGTAAGGATCTGGGGCATAAACATAAGCCAAAGCAAGTCTCCTCGCCTGGTCTACCTTTAGATGATCCAACAGGATAAGGTATTTATATTGCTCTGATTCTCTTGGATCTAACAAGTTGGATAGGGCCATCTTTAACATCATGTACTGACATTCATCTTCCCGCGTGAGATCAGGGAAAGAAGGACCTTCTACCCTCCTATGGTTTAACTGCAGGGGGCAAATAGGAGGAACTAGCTGGTTTAAAGGGGCAGCCGATGTCAGGTGGTGGGGCTGCACATTGAGAGACTGATATGCCGGCTGAACAGAATAGGACAAAACACCAGGCAAAAGTTGGTTTGGCAGTGTATAGGCTGGGTGCATGGGGTTATATGAGGCTGGTGCTTGATATGTGGCAGGAAACTGACCACAGCCAGGAGGATGCGTGCTCTGCAATGACTGTGGCATAGGTTGGGTAGGAGGGGCACGACTTACAGGAGGCAAAGGAGATGGAAGCTGTGGCTGAAGTAGGAGAGGAGGGGGCCTATGGTCCTCTGTATGGGCTTGTGGAGATGCTGCTGATTGAAGGTTAAGATTATCAGGGCAAGGGGATCGCAAGCGAGACCGTGAGGAGTGAGTGCTGCTTCCAAGCATACACTGCTGGATTAGTCTACCCTGATTTCTTAATTCTTCTACCAATTGCAAAATTATGTCATTAATAACTTACCCTCATGTTGTTTCAAACCCGTAAGACCTCAGTTTATTTTTGGAACACAGTTTAAGATATTTTAGATTCAGTCCGAGAGCTCTCAGTCCCTCCATTGAAGCTGTGTGTACGGTCTACGGTCCATGTCCAGAAAGGTAAGAAAAACATCATCAAAGTAGTCCATGTGACATCAGAGGGTCGGTTAGAATTTTTTGAAGCATCGAAAATACATTTTGGTCCAAAAATAGCAAAAACTACGACTTTATTCAGCATTGTTTTCTCTTCCGTGTCCGTTGTTAGACAGTTCAAAACAAAGCAGTTTGTGATATCTGGTTCGCGAACGAATCATTCGATGTAACCGGATCTTTTTGAACCAGTTCACCAAATCGAACTGAATCGTTTTAAACGGTTCGTGTCTCCAATACGCATTAATCCACAAATGACTTAAGCTGTTCACTTGTTTAATGTGGCTGACACTTCCTCGGAGTTAAAACAAACCAATATCCCGGAGTAATTCATTTACTCACTGACTGAACTGATGTGAAGAGAGAACTGAAGATGAACACCGAGCCAGATAACGAACAACAGACTGACTCATTCACGAGTCAAGAACACTGATCTATATATATAACTTATAGATCAGTGGTCAAGAACCGTTTCTGTCAGACGTGTCCGATTCAAGAACCGAGGAGCTGATGATACTGCGCATGTGTGATTCAGTGTGAAAGCAAACCGACACACAGAGCGTCTGAACTGAACTGATTCTTTTGGTGATTGATTCTGAACTGATTCTGTGCTAATGTTATGAGCCCAGGTAAACCGAAGGCTTGCAGTCAACGCCAATGATGCCATTACGTCGAGCGCAAAAAAACCGGTGAACTGTTTTCTTCAACTGGTTTATTGAATCGAACGGTCAGAAAGAACTACTGGTGATTCGAAAACCGATGCAACCGGTTCTTGACTCGTGAACGAGTCATTATCTGGCTCGGCTCGGTGTTCATCTCTCTCTTCACAGCGGTTCAGTCAGCACGCGCAGTCTTCTTAATCACTTGATTCGCTCAATGATGTGCCAGCTTCATCAAACCTGCCATCTACAGTTCTGTTTGTAATGGAATGATTCGTAACATTTTTATAATTGTAACGAGTAACGATGCAGCACATAAAAAAATAGAGTAAAAGTATTAAACTCATCGAAAATATGTACTGAAGTAAAAGTGGAAGTAGGAGAAAAAAAAAAAAAAAACTCTAGTAAAGTACAGATACCGCCTTTTAGTACAGTAGTGAAGTAGTTCTACTTCGTTACTATACATCTGTTTCTACAAAAGGACAGAATTACAATGATTTAGTTAACAATAAACATAACATTGAATTCACAGGAAATAACGTAATTTAAACAATGCATAAGGCCATCTACTCATACTATAAATCTCAAATACATATCAAAATAACTAAAGAACATGCTTAAGCAGGAAATACAGCAAAATAAACACATTTGGGACAAACTTAAGAAATACAGAATAATAGTTAAGTGTCAAACAAAAGCACTTACATGGTCAAATACACACACACAGAGAAAAAACAAAGGAGAAAGAACTCAGTCCTCTGCACAGTACATCCATGTGCACCAGAATGAAGGTGCTCTGGGCACAGGTGCAATTTATAGTGTCCTAATTGGCTTGAGATCAGGTGGGTGGAGCTAGAAGTTAATAGTAAACTAACAAGCCCAAAGGGGTGTGGCACATGCTTGGCACCTTGAAGCTTAAGGACACACAGCTTTTCAACAAGTATAAAAAGAGAGAATAAAAAGGTCTTAAATGGAGATTAACAGGATCTTCTGCAGTGAATGGGTGCCGTTGAAATGAGTATTTCAGACAGAAGTGTGCAGAGATATGACTGTCCACACTCAAATTCTCTCTCACTCATGCAGGCAAAGTGGATAAAAGCTAAGAATTAAAGAAACGTTTCATAAAGTTGGCTAAAACATTGACAAAGTTTGTCAGATTGCTAGTCACTTTAAAACACTAAAGGCCCGTTTACACCAAGAACGATAACTATAAAGATAACTATAAAGATAACGATATTAGCATCAACACCAGCGAACGATATTGTCTGTGTATTCTAAGCGGACGCGCGTCTGCTGCTTTAAATTCTCGAGCTCATTACAGCAGAATTGATTCTGATTGGTTGGCAATGTTTTTATCGGTCATCAGAAAAAAAAAACGTTCTGAAAGTGATTCCAACGATATCGTTTCTCTTTGCCTTTATCGTTATTATTTTGGTGTGGACTCCGCTATTCTTTAATATTGAGAACGATTTTTAGAACTATATCTTTATCGTTATCTTTATAGTTATCGTGCTTGGTGTGAACGGGCCTTAAGAAGTAACACTCCTTTTCTCTCCGTTTGCTTTTTGAAGCACTGCTTGTTAAAAATGGTTTTTGGATGAATGAAAAGATAGCATAAGAGTCAATCTAAAAAATGAGTGCTTTTCTAGACCTTAAAGGTGATTGAATAAATCTATTTAAATAATTAAAAAAATACTGGCAAAAATAAAACATATGAAAAAACAATTTAAAGAGTAAATATTAGCTTTTCATTGAATAATGATCTTGACATTATGACAGCGTGTTTTTAATTTCTGGAATCTTTTATTAAATCTTTCAAAGATTATGTTCTACTGATATTGTTCATAATTTTTTTTCTGTCAAAATGTACATAAAGTGATGAAACTGTGATAAGATGCTACATGCATGATGACACTACATATACTATACGAAGGACACAAATAGCACCCTTTTATAGAAAAAACAATAAATGCTAATTAATTTCAGATTCCATTTGTACTCAAATCACAATGTTCTCAGGACCCTTTTACATAATTATGATATACAATGATGTTGGTTTACTCTTGTTGTTGTTGAAATTCATTTCAACAGATGTGTAATTAAACAAAACACAGATGCTAATATATCTAGGAGCTGAATAAAGCTTTAATTGGCTCTGAAAAGCCAGATCTATTATCATTGCTCCATCCAATTACACATTATTCTTCGAACCTGACATGCCAGCATGTATCACTTAATTCCCAGCCATTGTTCCTACACTAATTAGCTCTTGGACTTAAACTCAATTAATTTAGACAAAAAATAAAAATAAAAATTGGAATAACTGCAGATGTTGCGATGTTGCTTAGCAACATGAGCCTTGGTTCTCATTTGTGTATCGTAATCACAAGTCCAGATGGCACAAATTCAGAGAATGATCAGTTACTAATTGGGCAGCTGCCACCTTAAAATCTATAGACATTTAAAAGTCACCAATTTCTGTTTGGCACATTTATGCACGTCACTTTGTAACATAACATAATTGGTCTATTAGGCTTGGAGACATATTCCAAGCTTATGTTATCGTATTGTGGGTTGCAGCCACCTTAATGAATGCATTTTGTGCGTGTGTTGACAGGAAGAGGTATTGTATAAAGTGCAACAAGCTTTATTTGACAAATCCATTATGGCCAAAGTGTATCCGTCAATGTCTGTTGCTATACCAACACACTGAAGAGCAACCACCAATAATGAGGTGGAAGAAAATGAGTTGACTTTTCTCTGCCCTGCGCTCTGTAATTAGCTTCTGACCTCCCACCAGCCCAGGGAATAGACCTATTTGACAGGGAAATAGACCTGCTGACCTCAGCAGGTTTGAAGACTTACGACAACGTTCCTCCAAAGGACTTTTGGCACATCTGCAATATAAGAATACGCTGGACTCCATGTTATCTTGATTTGGACACGGGTGGAGGCAAGACCCAGTCAAAGAGATGAATAATTACAAATGCACTTCCAATAAACACTTTAGAAAATGTTGCCGTGCCAAGACGTTTGTTTGTTCACAAGCTTTCAAAATAAATCTAATAAGATGTAACGATATCAACCTTCATATTCATCCGGAAGAAGGAGGCGGGAACCGGCGGACAATCAAAAACATTTTAATAACAAAATAAACACAAAACAGCGCACCAGCCCCTCACGGACGACTGGTGCGCATAAAATAAAAACCAAAACACAACTAAAAGCCCAGGCCTGGTCCTCTCTCGTCCTTCACTGTCGTCGCTCCAGTTTTATATCCTTCCATCTCCTCCATGGGCCTCGAGACCGGTGGGACGAACAGGTGTAGTTCATCTCCAATCACTCCCCCGGCCTCGCTCCCATGTCCCTCGGCCCCGCCCCACTCGTCACATAAGATTTGATATGAGAAATGTGATATCCTAGCCTGGGTGCCAGCCTGAACCCCGCCCACAACATTTTTTGAATGGGAAGAATGCCTAGAATATGAGTATGACGAAGTCAGGCTAGTGATATCCTGTTCTGAGCATCAAAATGATCATTAAATTAGTCTCTTTAATAACACTGCCCGAAGCTTCAAATTGCGCGTTATCTTCGTGGAATAGGCCCTCTGTGAAGAACTTCAGGATTCAGGAAAATCAGGATTGTTTTTCTGGTCCAAGTACGCTTTCGACTTTTTTTCACAAAACAAGAAAAATCTGAAGAATCCAAATAAAATGAAATGGAACAATTGATAATTATATATATATATATACATATATATATATGTTTATTTGTTTTATATATGAGTTATTGATTTTCTTTTTAAATGTTTAATGTTGTATGTGTGTGTGTGTGTGTGTGTGTGTGTGTGTGTGTATATATATGTATGTATGTATGTATATATGTATGTATGTATGTATGTATGTATATATATATATATATATATATATATATATATATATATATATATATATATATATATATATATATATACTGTATATATTCACAATTCACTTTTTTGTTTGTTCACAACTACTCTCACTTTTTTATGTCACAGAGCACCATCAAACCTTTTCAGTGCAATTACTCAGCATTTAAAACTTTCTTTACTTGCTATGTGAACTGATGGAGTATCCACTTGGGAGGCTAGCTAGGAAAACTAAACGCATTAGAAGTACATTCAGACGTGACACTTTGTATCTCTATGACACCCAGGCTCTATACAAATGCAAATAACTTTTCCTCTATATTGTGCACTACCCAAGCCATCTCTCCGTAATTATCTTGTCTTCCGCACATTACACATCCAAACGCTGCTAATAGGAAGTGACACGTGAGGTAACAGAGTCAAGCAATAAAGATGGAGGATTAATGAAAACCCCAGTAAACCCTTATGTCCCACAGAAAATGTAATTCAGAAGTTTAGGACAATGAAACCATGGCAGTGGAAGCATCAGGTAAACAAAAGAATGATGGGAAAAAAAAGACATATATTAATTATTATTATTACTATTTATTTTTTCAATTCGATGTCACCAAATAACTAAACAACCAACATTGAAGCAGAGAAAATTTGTTTTAAGGATTTTGGACTGAATCTAGATGGCTTTGATACCAGATTTCTCTGAATCTGATCATACAAGATTGTATTTTGCTTAATTTGGACAAAATTTGGCTAAACAGGCTTTTCCACAGACATACATTCAAGCTACCGATTCAAAAAAGTTGTTTAAGGAGGTAATATCTTTACTGCATAATATTAGAAAAAACTATTTAATTTAATTAGGCCATATATCATAAATATACATAAATTCATCTGAGTTAGCATGAAAGAATTAAAATTAATTTAATTTAGCACAAAATACACTTACAAAAGTAGAAAAGCAAACAAAAAAGGCACAAATATCAGCTTGTAGCTAAATACTGTACTTTGCTTCAAAATAGAAGTGTTGAAATAAATCGGTGAATCATTTATTTGATCAGTGAACTTAAACGCTATGATTATGACGAAATAATATACTGCAATGTGGCATTTTGACAGAAATGACAGAAAACAAAACCACACATTAATAATGTGACGCGTGGCCCGAGCACTCATCAGCGTCGCCCTGGAAACAGAGCAGACACACCTGCACCTGCTCATTACGGGCTGAGCGGTCACACCTGCAGCCCATTGGAAACAGGCCTTATAAGCAGCATCGTCGAACACAGAGGTGAGAGATGTCTCCAGAAGACTCAGCTAACAATTCTCTGTGTTTCCCCTCCAGACAGCAGCGTGTGACCGCCAGCCCGCTGAAGACACGGATCTCACGGACCAACACAGCACTGTGCACTAAAGGAGGAAGAGAAGGCTGAGCACTGAGCACCGGAAACCCCTCACGTTGGCTATTTTTCCCTACACCACCTTAGTAAAATCCACCCTTCGGGGAACTTACCTTGACCCTCGTGTCGTATGCTTCTTCACTGACCAGGGTCCCACTACATCACTGTTACCGTTCACTTGGTTTATTGACGGACGTTTTTTTCCGGTCTTGTTTCTCACGTCGCCTTCCTGTTTCCTCAGGTGGCGCTCCTCCCCCAATGATGGAGGATCTGTTAAAGCACCTCACGGAGGTGAACATCCGCCAGCAACAGATTATGGAGCACATGGCCTCCCGACAAGGGGAAATGGAACGAGAGCTCGCCGCCCTCCGTATGGCGGCCGCCCCGCGAACTCCGCTACCTGACCCCTGAGCCCAGGCTACCAAACTCACCCCAAAGATGACGGCCCATGATGACGTCGAGACATTTCTTCAGATGTTCGAGGCGATCGCCGTTCGGGAGGCGTGGCCCGGGGACGAGTGGGCGCGGATCGTGGCGCCGTTGCTGACGGGAGAAGTCAAACTTCATGCTTACCCCCGAGCGGAGCGGCTCTTACGAAGAATTGAAAAAGGAAATCTTGGGGCGGGTTGGGCTGTCGGTGCCGCCCAACTATTCCACGACTGGTCCTATAACCCATGGCGGCCCGCCCATGTGCGCTAGTGACCGACCTCTCACGCCTCGCCGAACATTGGCTACTGGCCGGAGGCCACCCAACACCGGGAGGCTGGGGAGCGAGCGCTGCCCTTTCCCCGAAGGGTGGTCAAGGAGTGACGCGCGCCGGAGGGCAACCAGCGACCAGTGCCACAGGATGATCCCATGCCCACCGAAGCTCCACACTCCCCTGGACGTGCTTGGCTGGCAGCCTGTGCCGTCCACGCCGAAACCCCAAAGGGGACCCCACAGGCGGAAGTGAAAATAAATGGCCGGCCGGTCCTCGCCCTCCTTGATTCAGGCAGCGCCGTCACCCTTGTCCAGCCAACTGTCCTTCCTCCATGGCCAGGAACCCAAAGCCAGACTGCCCATCACCTGTGTCCACGGATATACTCGAACCGGCACGGCGCGTCACCATTACGGTGCCCCCTGGCGCCTGGCCGGTGGAAGTAGGGATCATCAAGGATCTGCCTGTACCGGTCCTCCTCGGCAGGGATTGGCCGGGGTTCGACCGCCTCTTCGCCTCCGCGAGCCAGCCTGTCAGCCCCACCGGGAACCGCCCCCCACACCGGATGACCACGAAGCCCCGACTGCGTCCCGTGCTGCTGGCCTCGGACAGCCCTAGAGAGGGTGAGTCGTCACATCATAATCCTAACCTCTATGACCTCTTGCAGCAGGTAACTGGGGCTGGGGCCTTTGACCGAGAGCAGCACGAGGACGACCGCCTGAAACACTGCTGGGCCCAAGTGAGGGTCGCCAAAGGGAAGGACCTCCAACCGTCACCCCACCCAACACCTCACTTCGTGGTCAAAAACGGCCTGCTGTACTGTGTTGCCCAGTGGAGGGGGGAGGAGAAAACTTTATTGGTGGTTCCACGGACCAAAACAGAAGCGGTGCTTGAACTGGCCCATGCCCATCCTATGGCCGGCCACCTGGGGGCCCAAAACACCATCCAATGCATACGTGACCGTTTTCATTGGCCGGGCCTGGAGGCCGAGGTGAAACGTTTCTGTCAGGCCTGTCCCACCTGCCAGCGGATGTCTCCATGGATTCCTCCCCCCAGCCCGCTAATTCCGCTGCCCATCATTGAGGTGCCCTTCGAGCGGATGGGAATGGACCTAGTGGGGCCACTGCCAAAGTCCGCCCGGGGACACGAACACATCCTGGGTCATCCTGGACTATGCCACCCGCTACCCTGAGGCCATCCCACTCCGCAAAGCCAGTAGTCGGGTCGGCCTACCATCCCAGATACTGACTGACCAGGGCAGCCCCTTCATGTCCCGGGTGATGGATGACCTCTGCAAGCTCCTCCAAATAAAACGGCTCCGCACCACCGTATACCACCCGCAAACGGACGGCCTGGTCGAACACTTCAACCAGACCCTGAAGCATATGCTCTGGCGGGTGGCTGCTGAGGACAAGCGCGACTGGGACAAGATGCTGCCCTATGTCCTCTTCGGCATCCGGGAGGTACCCCAGGCATCCACCGGGTTCACCCCTTTCGAGCTCCTTTTCGGCTGACAGCCCCGTGGCCTGCTTGATGTCGCCCGAGAACCACCATTGAGCACGTCCGGGAGATGCAGGAGAGGATTGACCGGGTCATGTCCATCGTCCAGGAGCACCTTGCCAAAGCCCAGCAGGCCCAGCAACGACATTACAACAGGGCGGCCCAGCCACGGGAGTTTCAGCCTGGAGACCACATTATGGTCCTAGTCCCCACTGCCGCCTGTAAATTCTTGGCCAACTGGCAGGGACCCTATACCGTGACGGAAAGGATCGGCCCTGTCACCTACCGGGTCCGGCAGCCCGGACGACGCAGAGAGGACCAACTGTACCATGTGAACCTTCTGAAGCGCTGGGTCGGGACCGGGCCCCAGCTTGCAGCCCTTGCTCAGCGACCTCCCGTGGCTGTGGACATGGACCCCCACCTCCCGGCCTCCCAAAAGTCGGAGCTGCAACACCTGGTCAGTCAGTTCACCGATGTGTTGACAGAAATGACAGAAAACAAAACCACACATTAATAGTGTGACGCGTGGCCCGAGCACTCCTCAGCGTCGCCCTGGAAACAGAGCAGACACATCTGCACCTGCTCATTATGGGCTGAGCGGTCACACCTGCAGCCCATTGGAAACAGGCCTTATAAGCAGCATCGTCGAACACAGAGGTGAGGGATGTCTCCAGAAGACTCAGCTAACAATTCTCTGTGTTTCCCCTCCAGACAGCAGCGTTTGATCGCCAGCCCGCTGAAGACACGTATCTCACGGACCCACACAGCACTGCGCACCAAAAGAGGAAGAGAAGGCTGAGCACTGAGCACCGGAAACCCCTCACATTGGCTAGTTTTCCCTACACCACCTTAATAAAATCCACCCTTCGGGGAACTTACCTTGACCCTCGTGTCGTGTGCTTCTTCACCCCGTCACAATAGGCATCTACAGAACAGACCAAAAGTTTGGACACACCTTCTCATTCAAAGAGTTTTCTTATTTTCATGACTATGAAAATTGTAGAGTCACACTTTTGGTCTGTACTGTAAATTAGCCCAACAGCATTAAAATTAACTTAACTGTGCAACAGCAAAAACAGAAAAGCAAACTAATTTATAAGCAAAAAAAAAATCAAACAACAGTATTTAGGTAAAAAGTTTGCTTCACAAAAGACGACACCCAATAAAAATCAATCAATCTGTTTAGTAAATGAATCAGTCTCTTAAGCATTATGACGATCACCTCAAGACAAAATATGATGCAATGTAGCATTTTGTCAAGCTACTTTTTCAAACAAGAAGTTACCGGCAAAGGTATACTATCTTTATGTATTTTCTTACTCCACAGCAATATATAAATTCAAGATAAAGAGCAGGTATGCTAAACAGAGACAAGGCATCATAAAGACGTCAAGTTAGGAGACTGTTTATGCCGAGCATGAAGGATAATACTGATAAGATATCACTTCCTATATGTGCCACAGCTGCAGTGACTACCAGCTAATCTGCTTTGACGTGAAGAAGCCATAACAGACTTCATCACACTTATAAGCGCAGACAGGATAACATGCATATACCTCAGGCTAGATTAACTCAGACAGGAATACATTATCTTGGAGTTTAAAGACTTAAATCTGAAGCTTACAATCAAGAATGTGGAAAACAAATCATCTACTACATGCACAAACCATTTTGTAGAAGAAACGACAGAAGTCACGGGTAAACAATCATCAGATTTCATTTCCCGAAGCCCCACAGACTTTCATTTTCTATGAGTGCTTTTGTATCTTGTTTTGTAATTCGTTTCTCTTGTATGAGAGCAGTCTGATACCTCCCACTTTAAAAACTCAGCCATGCTTTACATTCAATAAAATGATTAAACAATGAAAAGAAAGGCTATACTGGGAGAAAAAAAAAGCAATGTTTAATCATTTTGTTTTTCAAATGCCATGCCACAGAGCCCCCAAGCAAACATTTCAGGCATAACTGCTAATTCATATGGCCGGCATGATATTGACTGCATACGTGTTAGACCAGAGGGCAATTTATATGGAATTTTGTCACATCTAACAAACAACAGGTGTGTTGTGTTGGGTTTTGGTGTGCTGTTGTCATTTGGGGGTTGAGCTAAAGGTTATTAAAATAAACGTTTAACACTGGGATGCATTTTTATGAATGGCGCTCAGGGCTGTGTAATGCATATTCTGTGTTTTAATCTCATTAAGGAAGCAATCCCTCGACGTGTAATGAGCATGCAGATCAGATATCTAATCGTGTGGCTTATCGCTAGCTCCTCAGAGGTAACTCTTCATTGTCAGGCCAGCGAATATCCCACAGATTAGCAGCAGGCTAGGTAGTATGATGCCCAGTTTGGCTAAATAAAATATAAATGTAGTCCATGGATATGTGACATGGTCTGTGAAGCAAAGGTATGAAGCTTTTTTGCTTTCACAGTGTTCAGTTTTCAAATGTGTAAATCATCAGTAAAGTAAGCAGAAATAGGGTAATCAATAGGGAGTGAAAAAATTATAATAGTTCAATTAATAAAATAAAATAAAAATGTCATATCAAAGTCTCAATGCAATTTTTAAATAGTACAAATATTTAATTTTATGCATTTTGTTAAATAAATAAATAAATACTATAATATGCAAATCATAATTTACATTACAATATTTTATAATATGATTTAGAAAAAAAATAGCAGGTAATCCATATCAATGTTTTTTTGTTTGTTTTTTAATAAAAACTTTACAAACGTTTTATCAAGTCTCATCAAGTTTATACATTTGGTTATAAGCAATCAATACTATAATATTTATAAAATATCATATGATTTATATAAAAAAATTCTCAATACATTAAAAATATATTAAAAAGTCTCATCTATGCATTGTTATAAATAATATAGACATATATAAAATGTAAATAAATACATTAATTATATTAATAAATTACACCTGAAAAACAGATGGATTACAGGGTTGCAAATAATAGGGCTGCAAAAGTAGCCTAACTAAAGCTGTCATTCACACCTTGAATAATTTCCTATTTCCCAAAAATGTAAAGAATTACAACCTCTAACATGATTTTCTGACAATATCAGTGTAACAAAACTTATTCCTAGATTGTAATCACTCTAGATAGTAATCAATCTAGGAACAGAACTATCACAACAAGAAAGTTTGTATGCAGTAATGCATCATTTATTTAAACGTATTAGCTTGGAGCATAACAATTTGCATAACTAACATCTCTTCAGTGTTGGGGAGTAACTAGTTACATGTAACTTAATTACGTAATTTAATTACAAAATAAATGTAACTGTAATCAGTTACAGTTACTAAGAAAAAATGAGTAATTAAATTACAGTTACTTCTGAAAATTTTAAAGATTACAGTGGGGATTACATTTGAATATTTACACACATCCACATACAGATGTAATTGATTTCTTTCCCAAATTGAACTGACTATTCTGAGACGTACGGCCCTATAATTTCCGCGATGCAGAAACATAGTCTGGTTAGTAGAATCCAGTCATAAAAACGGGATTGCTATTGCCTAACACGGACGGAATATGCCACATTTTGGACAAATATATCAAAAGTACACTTGAATCAATGCATATGCAAAGTTTTAATATTTACTATAAATTCAGAGACAAAGGTTACTGTTGTTAAACCATGCCACAAATTTACATATTTATGTATTTAAAAATAAATACAAATGGTAATCCATTTGCAATAATAATAATAAAAAAAAAACATGGTTACTGTACTTTTACGTAATAAAAGCAGTTAATTTTTGTGAGGGAAAAACATGACTCATGTTCAGTATTAGGATTTTATATTGTAGTGATGCACTCAATTTGACATGTAGGCAATTTAGAAAGTATAGTTTTGTTAAATCTTGAGTGTTAAAGTCATGAGGTAGATGGATAACAGGGCAAAATAAAGAGACTGAAAAGAAAAAGGAAATGAAGTGAAGGTGAAGTTCAGGAGAGAACTTTTAATTATTTTGCATGTCCCCAAACTAAAGATTTAAATCTCTTTTTATTTCAGGTCCATACAAAAAAAAGTGTTGTCCATGAATTTGTTTGTATGAGTTTGAGATTTCCCGGTCTGAAATTTTATCCCAGTCCGCCCCATGTGGAAATTAAAGTGAAGTGAAGTGACATTCAGCCAAGTATGGTTACCCATACTCAGAATTTGTGCTCTGCATTTAACCCATCCGAAATGCACACACACAGAGCAGTGAACACACACACACACTGGGAACACACACCCGGAGCAGTGGGCAGCCATTTATGCTGCGGCGCCCGGGGAGCAGTTGGAGGTTCAGTGCCTTGCTCAAGGGCACCTAAGTCGTGGTATTGAGGGTGGAGAGAGAACTGTACATGCACTCCCCCCACCCACAATTCCTGCCGGCCCGGGACTCGAACTCATAACCTTTCGATTGGGAGTCCGACTCTCTAACCATTAGGCCACGACTTCCCCGTCAAATCCAAAGGGGGCACCCGGATTCAGACATGCAGACATGTGTTCAAATTTGATCATCTTAATTCAAGTGATGATGGATTGTAAAAGTCTGACAGTATTGAGCACTGCTGTAAGGTTAAACCTGAATGGTGTAAATGTTTGAAGATGATTAACAGTTGCAAATAAACATTTATTGGAGATTTTGAAAAGTAATCAAAAAGTAATCAAAAGTAATTAGTTACATTTCTTTAATAAAGTAATTGAAAAAGTTACACTACTATTACATTTTAAATAGGGTAACTTGTAATCTGTAACCTATTACATTTCCAAAGTAACCTTCCCAACACTGCATCTCTTACTTTACAAAACTAACACACAGACTTAATTTGCACTGCACTTTTTTTCAACCAAGGCAATACTTGACTTGTATCTAGCACTGTGACTGAATCAGCAATTTGTTTGTAATTGCATTACCTTCTCATTCGTACGTGGGATTCAGCCATTTAACCTTAGCTATCTACTTTGGTAATTGCCACTTATGTAATCTTAACTTTCTTTTCTCAAAGTCACTTTGGCAAGAAACTGACTGCAAAGAATTATCCCCTTCATGTCCAGCCAGAGTGCTTCTATACCAATCCACAAGCTTGAGCTAAACCATTTTCACAAGAACCAATTAGCATAAATCACTATGTAAATGCCTTGATTATTCCTTGAGTAAATTAATAAGGATAGTGACAACCCATTGTTGTTTCTCCTGCAGAACTAGAGTTTAGAGTTTCCTCACTGTCACCGTCATTTTCTCCAAATGATTCGTCTCATCTGGATCATTGCTCAAGTGCTTATTTTCATGAATATGAATGATTTGATCTCTGACACCTATTTAAATATGCACACCACAGACTCTGCATCAGATGTTTTCATAGGATTTAAAGGGATAATTCACTCAAAAAAGGAAAATTCTGTCATCATTTACTCATCCTGAATGTTGCTACCAAATGATTTGGTTAACATTGATGTATAAAAATACTATGTTCCACAGAAGAGATAAAGTCTTAGAATTTTGAAATGACATGAATGGGAGTAATTGATGACAGAGTTTTTAATTTTGGATGAATTGTGCCTTTAATTAACAACAAAAAAGTAATAAATATTCAACTTAGTTTTCAAATTGACAACCCATTGGAAAAGTTAGAAATAACTAATCTGCTTGAATGACACACTGCATAATTAATGAACCCCGACATGCATAAATCAGCCGACGTCTGTTCACAAAGCAGCCTAATGAGTGCAGAGCTCAGAGAGAGCAATCTAGGATCCATCAAACCCAGCAGCTCAGGAGAACATATCTGCCAACAGGCCCACCCGTGGATGGTGACAATGTCTTATCCTGACCACATAGACAACCCCAGGACTAGACACATGCAAAAAAATACTTTACTTGTTGAGATTATAGCTATGCTATAAAGTGGGTTTTCCACCCAAGCATCTGGCATGGCTCAAAAAGTGAAGACAGTACAGCACTACTTTAAAGACATTTGACACCTCTGGGAAAGTTTGTTTCTTTGACGTGCAGCTTTCATCCCTCATGTTTTTCAAGACAGACTGAAAAAAGAGCTGCGATGGACCTTCTGACCCAACAGATGTGGCTCAGCCCAAACCAAGCTCCTCAGTCCATCGATTCTGGATTTAAAATGGAATCCAACAAATGAAATGATCAAGATATCTCAGGAAACATTTCAGTTTAGGCAATGGACTTAATTTGGATGAATCACTTTACATTTTTATTTAGACTGTCACACTTGATTTAGTGTTGAAGTACCATTTCATTCTTGAAACTGAAGTGATACTGAATGCTAAAATTATTATATGTCTTCTCCAGTTATTTAATTTCAGATTTAGACATTTTGTAAGAGTAATCCTTTTTTTCCCCTGTAAGTTATTGTAGCTTTTCAACTCAAAAGTGCCTAGTTCCTCTCCTTCCATTACTTTCAGCGAAGAATCCAGTGAAGCATGTTTCAAAACAGTCCAAATGAAAGACTTTACAATCTCCTCTGTCCACATCTTCCCCTTTAAAGGAGTTGAAGTCTGTGTTCCACCACCTGTCACTCTCCCCCTCATTTGTCTTGAAGCTCTACAGCCAATCATCTCTCAGTCTGACAGGACCGCAGTGGGACTATTACAGGCAGGGATGAGAGATTTTGCTGGAAGGCAAACAGTGCTGAAAGCCTTATCTGTAATGGTCGATACAGCTTACACTAACAACAAAAATAAAAGTACCACCCCCAATTTTTTTTAGAGATACGGCAATATGGAAGTACCATGTTTATTGGGACTAATACTAGAGAGAAGATAATCATTTAGCATCATGGTATAATGTCCAGTACCAAGCAGGAATGCACAATATAAAAATTCTACCCAATACAGATTATTATTGGTTGTATAAATTATGGCAGCTAACTATGGCAGCTAAGTTAAATATAATTACGCATAATTACATTTTAAATGAAATTATTCTACAATAATAATGGGTAAAATAAGAATGATTAATTAAATATCCTATGAATGCGTTCACACTGATTATGATTGTACAATTACTCAAAACAATAAAACACATGATATCAGATAAGCGCCTTAAAAAGTAACATGACCATGAACCTTCATTTTTTCAAATCTGCTTAAAATTCAGGAATGCAGGAATGCATTCAGTAAATGTGTTAGTTTGTAACAGGTGTTTTGATCCGCCATCAATCCCAAAGACAGTCCGTTCAAATGAGCATCAGCTCTTCTGACACGCACACAAAAATCGGACTAGCTTTCTTTTTCTAATTGTTCGCTGTCTTGGCTGGCCTTTTAAGTATGCAGGCTTCTCAGCTGTCAGTCAGCAGTGTGTATGAGCTTTTGCCTTGTCAGTTTGTTTTGTGCACTGTCTGACCTCTCTCTGAATGATATGTGTTCTTTCAGGCCTCCCAGAGCGCTAGCACAGAGTCGTGCAAACCAAATTATGGAAGATTACTGACAGTCGCCGAGGTCTCATTTACATAGGAAAAACAAGGCACGGAAAAAGGGCCATTATTGAAAACGGATTTATAAGGGATCCCTCATGAATTAAAGAAAGTGCATTGCATAATGTGGCTTCATTTTGTTTTGTACAAATGCTGGGCTATGAAGACTGTACCGACTCTGGATATACCCTCTGAATCTCAATATGGGAATGCTAGACATTCTTTTACATTATTTGGATGCTGGAATGGAGAGTCTAGCTCTTGCTCCTTTGGGGAATGAACATTGTGAAACACCATGTGTGTCCACTGAATCCTGAAATAGTGCCAGCCAGTCTTTTATAAACATCTATACGCCACTGCCATGGCTCTCAGCAAGCTAATTTCTGCAGGAACAACAGGGTTATACTTTGGTTATTCACCACAGCTCTACTTTGACCCTTTATGTTGACTGCATTATAAATATTTGGTGTGCATAAAACATTTAAAATATGTAGACAATAATATGTATGGATTTTTAGAGTTGGATTCTTATTTAGTTATTACATTTAATAAAAAAAAATATATATATATATTTCAGTGAATTATGTCATTAAATTAAATGTAATTAATTTAATACTTTTATATTTAATAATTAAAACAGCAAATGTAATTGAATGTAACTAAATGTTAAATAAAATCATTCTAGGAAAACTTATAAAGGGGGAAATGAGCAAGATAAATTACAATGAGTGATATTGACAGAGACACACACAATGCTAACCAATTACCAATAAAAAATGTATTTGTAATTATTAGAAAACTAAAAAAAATATGAAGACAATAATTAGCCTTTTTTGAGTTTTTATTTAATTATAACAATTAATTATAGTACATTTTTTTATCTAACTTAAGATTTCTTTCTGAATTTGTCTTAAATGTGAAGTTGTGATGCCATTTGTAACATGATAAAGATAAAGAGTTATATGCTAATTGTTCCCTTCATTTACATAATATATATATATATATATATATATATATATATATATATATACACACACGCGTGCCCACACACACACACAATATAAATACTCATGAAACAAGGCAAAATTATGATTACCTTAAACTGTCACCTCAACATTTGACTTGAATTATAACATGAGTCACTTCTCACTCATTTCGAGCCAAAGAATGAAGTTAACCTAATGCTACAAGATAAGAATTTGCTCAATGTAACAGCACAATCAACAACTCCTAATTCAAACATATTAATAACAAATGCCACAGTGCATGCTACAAATGGGACTATTTGTGAAGGACAATCTGAACCCAAAAATATGCATTAATCAATCTCACTTGCTATACATTGGTTTGACTTATGAAATTATGTATTTATTATTTCTTGTGTCCCAGAAAGTTGAAAGCTTTGGAAAAGTAAATCAAACAAACAAACAAACACATATATTTTTTGGTTGAATGTTGGTTAGAATGTTTTTTTTACCCAGTTTGGTAAGAGCTAGAGTCCAACTTTAAATGTCTATTTTCAATTCGAGTAGTCAAAGAGATGCTGTAGCTTTGAAGGTTTGTATGGTAGCTAAGATTCCCTTTAAATTCTGTTGCCTCAGAGATGGAAAAAAATGAGAACACATCCTGTAACATGTCAAATGTGAGTGCTTAGCATTTGCTTTTTTCACTTGACAGACTTGGGAGACTTGGGGCCGAGTGGTTCGCAGCAATTTCCTCTGAAATGCAGAAGTGGGGTGCAGACGAAAGTGAAGGAGGACGTGGTAGGCGGTCCTGCCTCATCTCATGCAAAGAGGTCTGGCAGTAGGGCTGTGCAAAAAAATCGAATGCGCTTTCATGCGCATCTCATCAGTAAAGATGCTCCTGTAATTAGAAGTATATCTCCAGCACGTGCGTTCAGATCAGGGTTGCCAGGTTTTCACAACAAATCTTGCCCAGTTGCTTCTTAAAACTAGTCCAAAACTAGCCCAATCGCGTTCCCAGGAGGTTCCCCGATAAAAATTGCTTCCCGGGGTTAAAATATACATTTTTTGGAAGGGTTGCCCTGGTAAAATTCGCATTTTAGGGGCTAAATATCACGTTATTGGTATTGGGGTTGCTTCAAACCGCGGACATGAAAAACAATCGCAGACTTGGCAACACTGGTTCAGGTGGAGCGACAGTTACTACACAGAGCCGTAGTCTACCGACAACTGGCTCGGTGTAGTAAATGCCAACCAGTGTTGCCAAGTCTGTGGTTGTTTTTCATGTCCGCGGGTCAAAGCGACCCCAATACAAATAACGTGATATTTAGCCCCTAAAATGCAAATTTTACCAAGGCAACCCTGCTAAAAAAATGTATATTTTAACCCCGGGAAGCAATTTTTTATCGTGGAACCTTCTGGAAGCGCGATTGGGCTAGTTTTGGACTAGTTTTGAGAAGCAACTGGGCAGGATTTGTTGTGAAAACCTGGCAACCCTGATCTGAACGCACGTGCTGGAGATATACTTCTAATTACAGGAGCGTCTTTACTGATGAGACGTGCATGAAAATCGCATTAGATTTTTTGCACAGCCCTATCTGGCAGGCTTCTAATGGAGCATCCAAAAATAAAAATGTATTCTCTATATACAGGTCCTTCTCAAAAAATTAGCATATTGTGATAAAGTTCATTATTTTCCATAATGTAATGATAAAAATTAAACTTTCATATATTTTAGATTCATTGCACACCAACTGAAATATTTCAGGTCTTTTATTGTTTTAATACTGATGATTTTGGCATACAGCTCATGAAAACCCAAAATGCCTGTCTCAAAAAATTAGCATATTTCATCCGACCCAATAAAAGAAAAGTGTTTTTAATACAAAAAAAGTCAACCTTCAAATAATTATGTTCAGTTATGCACTCAATACTTGGTTGGGAAACCTTTTGCAGAAATGACTGCTTCAATGCGGCGTGGCATGGAGGCAATCAGCCTGTGGCACTGCTGAGGTGTTATGGAGGCCCAGGATGCTTCGATAGCGGCCTTAAGCTCATCCAGAGTGTTGGGTCTTGCGTCTCTCAACTTTCTTTTCACAATATCCCACAGATTCTCTATGGGGTTCAGGTCAGGAGAGTTAGCAGGCCAATTGAGCACAGTAATACCATGGTCAGTAAACCATTTACCAGTGGTTTTGGGACTGTGAGCAGGTGCCAGGTCGTGCTGAAAAACGAAATCTTCATCTCCATAAAGCTTTTCAGCAGATGGAAGCATGAAGTGCTCCAAAATCTCCTCATAGCTAGCTGCATTGACCCTACCCTTGATAAAACACAGTAGACCAACACCAGCAGCTGACATGGCACCCCAGACCATCACTGACTGTGGGTACTTGACACTGGACTTCAGGTATTTTGGCATTTCCTTCTCCCCAGTCTTCCTCCAGACTCTGGCACCTTGATTTCCGAATGACATGCAAAATTTGTCCAAAAGTCCAGTGCTGCTTCTCTGTAGCCAAGGTCAGGTGCTTCTGCCGCTGTTTCTGGTTCAAAAGTGGCTTGACCTGAGGAATGCGGCACCTGTAGCCCATTTCCTGCACACGCCTGTGCACGGTGGCTCTGGATGTTTCTACTCCAGACTCAGTCCACTGCTTCCGCAGGTCCCCCAAGGTCTGGAATCGGTCCTTCTCCACAATCTTCCTCAGGATCCGGTCACCTCTTCTCGTTGTGCAGCGTTTTTTGACACACTTTTTCCTTCCCACAGACTTCCCACTGAGGTGCCTTGATACAGCACTCTGGGAACAGCCTGTTCGTTCAGAAATTTCTTTCTGTGTCTTACCCTCTCGCTTGAGGGTGTCAATGATGGCCTTCTGGTCAGCAGTCTTACCCATGATTGCGGTTTTGAGTAATGAACCAGGCTGGGAGTTTTTAAAAGCCTCATGAATCTTTTGCAGGTGTTTAGAGTTAATTAGTTGATTCAGATGATTAGGTTAATAGCTTGTTTAGAGAACCTTTTCATGATATGCTAATTTTTTGAGATAGGAATTTTGGGTATTCATGAGCTGTATGCCAAAATCATCAGTATTAAAACAATAAAAGACCTGAAATACTTCAGTTGGTGTGCAATGAATCTAAAATATATGAAAGTTTAATTTTTATCATTACATTATGGAAAATAATGAACTTAATAATGAATCACAATATGCTAATTTTTTGAGAAGGACCTGTAGATAGATAGATAGATAGATAGATAGATAGATAGATAGATAGATAGATAGATAGATAGATAGATAGATAGATAGATAGATAGATAGATAGATAGATAGATAGTATTATATGATATAATATTTTTAACAGCTGTTAACGGTTTGCACTGTAAAGCCCCCTTGAAAAAGAGGCTCTAGAAACCCTTGTGCACTATTTTGTACTCTTGTCATTAGCTCACTTGCAATCTCTTTCACTTCTTATTATAGTTTGACAGTTGGACTTAATTATCACCTGGTAATAATGAACTGAATCAGTCTCTCTATCTATATTACACAATCATCTTTCCTTCTCTCTTGTTCATTCTTTAATTTACACAGGAAATAGGTAAAGCTCAAAGGATAATCTTCGCAGCAAGGTATGAAATCACTGTCAAGAAAGCACAGCTCCATATCCATGTAATACACCCAATCAGTATCATTCCATTGACCTCTACAGAGTTTGTCACTGTTAATTACATATCCACCAATATCTCTATAACAACAAACTGCTTCAGAGATCTCTAAATCGATGATATAAGCAAATAAAAAATATTTTTCCATATTCTGATAAAGCATCAAGTCTGCTCATACAAAGCCTCATATAGTATGAATTGGTTCCTTCAATTAAAATTTTTTTAATGGGTTATATGTAGTGCTAGACTGTCTCATTCATTTTAGTAAATCTGTTTTGTAAATTTAATCAGTTGTTTGTTTTGATTTTTGTTTGTTTTTTGTTTTCTCCAAAAAATGAGTCCCAACATATAGAAAAATAAAAAATAAAAATCATTAATCCACTGCAGTACAACCCCAATCTTTTTTTGTGTTCCCGTCATTTTACTGATGACTGCTTCTCCAATATCTGGGAGTTCAACAAAGGATTCACAAAATGCTTGCTCTTGAAAGATGACTCAGTACCCAGTTTATTTGGACCAGCTGACGACTAAATCACAACCTGTGAGTATGATAATGTGACGAGTGGGGCGGGGCCGAGGGATGTGGGAACACGAGTGAGGCTGGTGGAGTGATTGGGAAATCCGCTACACCTGCGACCCACCACTGGTCTTGAGTCCCACAGAGGAGATGGAAGGATATAAAACTGGAGCGACGACAGTGAAGGACGAGAGAGGACCAGGCCTGGGCTTTTAGTTGTGTGTTGATTTTTATTTTGTGCCCATCAGTCGTCCGTGAGGGGCTGGTGCGCTGTTTTGTGTTTTTTTAATTATTAAAATGTCCTTTGATTGTCCGCCGGTTCCCGCCTCCTTCTTCCCGATGACTATGAAGTCTTTTATCGTTACAGATAAATAATAGATATTTACAGAAAGGGCCATCTGACCAATCAGAGCGGAGTAGTTTCACAGAATGGAGGGGTTTACAGAGACCGAATCTTAGAACTGCTTTGAATGAATCCTTTGAGAATCGTTCAGAAATGATTTTATAATATTACATACATATTTTGAGAAAATGAAAATGTTTTTTTGACCTTGCATGCATGTAAAACATTTGTAGGTGACTTTCAAAACAATATTAGGAACATTCCTGAAGGAAAGTTAGAAAAGTTCCCGAAGGAATAAATGTTTTTTTAACAAATCAGTTGAGTAAATTATTCAATGACTCACTCATAAAGACAGACACTTGATTAATTCCTGAATATATATAAATATTAAGAATATATAAACATATATATAAAATACACACACACACACACACACACACACAAATTTTACTTTCACTGTAGCATAACTACTTAAACTATAAGTAGCTTAAGCTTATATCTTGGAAAGACAGTAGCTCAGCAGCTTCCCCAACACTAGCAGGTATTTTCAGGGAAGTTGTTGTTGTGGATGTGCGTCTGAGGTTCTCAGGATTAGAAGAAGAGCTTTGGAAACACCTCGAGGTACCTAGGAGATGTGGCTGCCAACCCTGAACTGGGACACAGAGCTTTGTATGGAGATCTTGGGCTTTGAGTCACTGCTATCACAGCAAAGTCCACCCCAGATGTTTCACATTCCATCATGATCCCAAGGATTACTGGAACACATGACCAAAGCACCTTTGGACCCCGGTGCTTAGGCAGGTTGCCACACACACACCCAAGTGGAAATGACAGAAGTTGTGTGCACATCAATAGAGGGTTCATTTTGTGCTTGCACAGCCAAAGTCCCAACTTAAGGCACCTAAACATTCAGAATACTAGGGTTATAAAACAAGGGGTGTGTATTAGTATCATACTTTTTCAAAATAAAGCTTTGACGTCAAACACACCTGGAGGATGCTTTGGAGAAATTCCAAATGATAGAAAATTCAAGGAAACTGTTGTTTGGCCCCTCAGTTTTTTATACTATAAGAACAGGGTCCCCTGAGCTGTGACTTATTCATGTGTTTGGTTAGATTCTATTAGCTACTACAAACCTCAATTCTTCTTCCTGGGCTAGACGCCAAACACACACACACACACACACACACACACACACACAACACGACAAATGGAAACAAACTGTAGTGCTACTCCTCTTCTCAAGCATTAAACACACATTAAAGCACTTTTCTGTTGTTTACAGAGCCACACAATGCCTTGAAACAATTTGCTTTTTTTTATTTCTTTACATCAGTAATGCCTTATGGAACCACCGCCAGAAGAAGCATTAGCCTTATTTTTCATACGCTGATGTCTCCATCATCTGCATCAGCATCCAAAGCAAAGCTGACAGGCAACCTGAAACCTGCCAATTGAAACAAGACAATTGTTCTTGGCTAATGCACTGTGACCGTCTACAGGGCCAGGTCATGTTAAAAATGACAGTGGGACCAGCGAGCAGAAGTTTTGGGATGGTGCGGAAGAATCTGATGGATACCATCCAAAGCCCCACAAGCTCAGTCTGAGGGAATTTGGCATTAGGAATACTGTCATCGCAACTCGAGTCGGAGATGGAAACAAAATGGTGAGCACAAGTCTTTATTTTCCCTCTGATGCTTTTTATTCTAAAGTGGTCTTTTGTTGGATCTGGCAAGACACATCCATGAGAAAAATGAGAAGTTAAATCACAGAGGTAGGCAAGAATGAGTCTTTCTACTCTAAATATAGATTCCATGGGGACTGACTTCTTTAACTGCTAGTTTGAACAGCGCAATGGTAGAAATGTGTTGTTTTGTTAATGACCTGCACTGCTAATGAGGAACTTTCTGTGCTAGAAACTTATCTCAGGCTAACACAATCTGCATATGTTCAAATTCAAAATAGCTATCATTAACACTTTCAAAAGATAAAAATATAGCATCTTTATTAAGAATTAGAAATGAACTAATTTGTACCTGAAGGCTGTATATTTTTGTCTATGTTAAAATGCTCTCTCAAACTTAAAATGCAAAAAAGAAGAAAAAAAGCAAACACTGTGATGCTACATTATCCTGAATGATGATATATACTGATATATTGATCATATCTGTAAGTAAAAAAAATTATAATAATAATAATTCTATAAATGCTGTTCATAAAAGAATTCTGATTGTTGAATTATTTCAAAAACTATTACACAGAACACCTGCTTTCAGCACTGATAATAAGAATGCTGACTTCTTGAGAAGCAAATCAGAATATTAGCCTGATTATATATATATGCACAGACACAAAAAAAGAAGTTTCTTCTGCTCATCAAGCCTGCATTTATTTGATCAAAAATACAGAAAAAACTGCAATATTGTGAAATATTATTACAACTTAAAATAATAGTTTTCTATTTGAATATTATTTAAAAAAATAATTTATTCCTGTGATGCAAAGCTGAATTTTCAGCATCATTACTCCAGCCTTCAGTGTCACATGTAACATCCAGTCTATCACATGATCTTTTAGAAATCATTCTAATATTCTGATTTATTATGAGTGTTGGAAACAGTTCTGCTGTCTAATATATTTGATCAATAAAAGGTTAAAAAGAACTGCATTTATTCAAAATAAAAAAACATTTCTAATAATATATATTATAATAATATATTTTCTTTACTATCACCTTTTATCAGTTTAACACATCCTTGCTGAATAAAAGTATTGATTCATAAAGAAGAAAGAAAAAAAATTACTGACCCCAAATTACTGACCAGTAGTGTATATTGTTATTACAAAATATGTATATTTTAAAAACATAGCTTCTTTTTTTTTCTTTTACTTTTTATTTATCAAAGTATCCTAAAAAAGTGTCATGTTCTGAAAAAATATTAAGCAGCAGAACTGTTTCCAACTTTGATAATGAATCATCATATTAGAATGATTTCTAAAGGATCATGTGATAATGATCCTAAAAATTCAGCTTTGCATCACAGAAATAAATGATAAATGAAATTAATGAAATGAAATTTTTTCTGTATTTTTGATCAAATAAATGCAGGCTTGATGAGCAGAATAAACTTCTTTCAAAAACATAAAAAATAGTAAGCTTGTACTGTATATATATATATATATATATATATATATATAGGTTATTTTAAGTAAAATAATATTTCACAATATTAAAATTTTACAGTGTTTATGATCAAATAAATGTAGCCTTGGTGAGCATTCAAGGCTTTTTTTCAAAAACATTTTACAAAAAAAAAAAAAAAAACCTAAACTTTTCATTTGTAGTGTACGTAAAATTATTATTAGCATATATATATTTATATATATTGTGAATATATTCCATTTGGTGACACTAGTGGCACAGAAATTACACACAGCTATAAATTATGTTAAATTTCTCAATGACAATTACACAACTGGAATACAGTGTTTTGGCAGCAGCACTGTATATCTGAAAACCAGTTATGACAGTAGACGTTTCACAGCTTCAGCTGACAGTTTGCATAAGGAAAGAAGCACTTCATGTTCAGTGGATCAGCAAAAACTAAACATCAAATTCATAATAAATGCTGAAATTTTTAATTAGCACATGCAGACACTAATTAACGCAGACTGCTAAGAGGCACAAGCAAACACCCACCTATACAGTGCAATAAAGATTCTTGCGGCATACTTAGCATGTAAACAGAGAGCTTCCATACTGTAAGTACAAATGGAAATGTCACAGTTATGTATATCGTTGTGCTCGTAAAGAATTAAGCATCTCGTCCTCTTCAGGGAACGCTTCATTCCAATGCACATTTCATTCACTTTCCCATTTGCCTCACACTGTGCTTTTGATAGATTGTTGGATAAATATATCATCACCGAGATGAGATGATAATAAGATTCATAATGACATAACAGCTAAGTTGGGATAACAAATGCTAAGAAATTGCCTCAGAACCTCCTAACTTACTGTGTTTGTCAACTTCTGAGATCTTCCAAAAGCTTGCATGACCTTCCTAGAGTCAGTTTTCTGACACCTCTGTAATCATGATGTTCACCTCATTAACTAACTGCAAGCATGTTATAATGCTATTCCAAATTTTTATATCAAGTTAAAAGTGTCTGTGGAAATGTGAACCGTAAGCTCAAGGTCAAAATTCACCAGGGGACTCTGGGAGAAATGAAAATTACATATTATAATCAACATAAAAAAGAGTGGGAATGAGATGATTTGAATTCCGCGGCCTGGCAAAAAAAAAAAAAAAAAAAGACTAGAAAAAGATTACATCTCTGTCACAGCTTTTAAAAGACCTTTTGACTTTGTAGTGTTATAGAGCTCTGACTTTAAGTTTCAAAGGTAGAGCTATTGAACAAGCAGTCGTAAACAACATAATAATATAATTTATCACTAGAGCGATATTTCTGGTTAAATGCAAAGCTGTTTAGTTTTAGCCTATTATAAGTGCTAGCTCGATTATTTCCTCCCTCATTTTGAGGTCAGGTTTTGAGATTCTAATGAAATCCTGAGGGAAATTGTACTAGTCCAAACTTACAAAAGAATGCTTGTGAGCTTCTGTGCAATGTTGTTGACTGCGTATTGCTTACTCCTGTCTATTGTCGCAATTTGGCATTCAGAAGAGACTCAGCTGCAGCAACGTGATCTACGACTGAAATATTTATCTGCACGAGCCATTTTCTGCTGAAAATGTTCTGCGATTGCTTTCCCGAAAGTAATGCGCCTAATGGTGAAATGTCAAAAATGATAGTAAATGACTGTGATGGTTTTTGGAAAAGGCTTTGATGACTGATTTTACAGTAGCGCTTCAATGTTTCTGGAAGCTGCTTCCTCTAGGCGAACAGCAGGGAAAATTATACGCTAAAGAAGTCTGAAATACCATTTTATGCTAAAAGCTTTGAAATGATCTGAAATATACTGCAATACAAATGTAAACATGTTAAAGGAATAGAGCACCCAAAAAAGAAAAATGTCCATAATGCTCTTTTCCTTTCAGTGAAAGTGAATAGTGTCCAGGGGCTATCAAGAAGTAGTACAAAGTACCATAAAAAATATCATAAAGGAAGTCTATATGACTTGTTCGTTATATTGCAAGACCATTTTCATGATACTTTTATGGCGATTTTTGCATTTTTAAAGCTTGACAGCTTCTAGTCTGCAATTTACTTTCATTGTATAGAAATGAAGAGTGTGAACATTGTGCTAAACATCTACATTTCTTACTGAAAAAAATAGATAAATCAAAGGTTTAGATTAATATGAGGGTGAGTAAATGATGACAGAATTCATTTAGTTGAGTGAACTACCTCTTTAAAGTCAAAGAGCATAGTGCACATCAAAAAAATAAAAAAATTCCACAAAGCAAATCAAAATCAATTCTGGAATGACAGACAGTTGACAGCTTCAAAAAAGGAATAATAAAAAAGTAGCTCTATTGGCCGGTGGCTTATACAGCACTTTTGTATTGTGTCTTGGTGTTCTTGCACTATGTGCCTTTGTATTTTTAATATTGATTTTTCATTGTTGAACTTGTTTAAACTAATTGTGATTTTTCTGGTCTTTTGCAAGAACTGTGTAGACAGGACTTTTAATGTAGTTGTTTGCAATGCCAAACAAAACAAATGTTGACAGCACGAAAGTGCCTGTAGCACAAATCAATAAGTAATTGTGGGTAAATTTGTCAGCCATGCCCCAAGACAATCAACAAAAACAAAGAGCTTCCAGGAATATGTGAAAAATGAAAACTGATGAGACATCTCATGATCTAGTACTCAAGTGAAGCATCTTTCTCATTTTGATATTGCAATGATGCAGAAATATGCTTGATTTAGTAAAACATCATATGTTAATATAATATATAATATTTATATAAATATATCTATCTATGTATTTCAAAAAAATTCTGAAATGTAATATAACATATGTGATCCTGGACCACAAAACCAGTCACAAGGGTAAATTGTTTTTGAAATTGAGATTTATACATAATCTGAAAGCTGAATAAATAAGCCTTCCACTGACATATGGTTTGTTAGGATAGGACAATATTTGGGCAATGTACAACTAATTAAAAATCTAGAATCTGAGGGTGTAAAGAAATCTAAATACTGAGAAAATAACCTTTAAAGTTGTAAGTAAGTTTTTAGCAATGCATATTGCTAATCGAAAATTAAGTGTTGATACATTTACAGTAGTGAGTTTACAAAATATCTTCATGGAACATGATCTTTATTTAATGTTCTAATGATTTTTGGCATAAAAGAAAAATCTATAATTTTGACCATACAATGTATTTTTGGTCATTGCTGTAAATAAACCCCAGAGACTTCAGACAGGTTTTGTGGTCCAAGGTCACATATAAAATTTTATATACAGTATAATTTTTAATTATTTGTAACATAATAAATATATAATATTACATTATATTTAGTTAAATTCATAAGAAATTAATTTGTCCAAAACAATGTCTGTCCTACTAGTATGGGATTGAAGCTGAAAAGATTCTGAGATCATCAATCTGAGATGTGTCAAGATGTGCACTGCAAAACCACCTACAGTGCATTGTGCAAAAGACAAATGGGAACTTCTAGGGTATGAACCTTTTCCAGACGACCTTTAAAATCCTCATGGAGGCAGCCCGTCGAGTTAACGCGGAATTATACTGCACACATCTTCCTACAAAGCTGCTAAATGACCTTCCGTCTCAGACTGCATGCAATTGTAAACGTATCTTTCAAGAGGCGGAAATTAACATTAAATTACAGCAATGTGAAAATTAGCTGATACTGACTAATGTGTTTAATTAAGATGCTAGGCAGAACCCTCTGTTAACTGATCAACCTTTGACATGTTATTTCCGATGCCATGAGTGCATAGGGAACTTCAGAAACATAAAATGAGTGCCATGCAACTTTTGATGAAGTGAAAGCAATAAGATGAAAAACTTCAGCAAGGGCATTGCTTCCAGTACTGGGGATTTTGATTAATTAGGCTGAAACAATCATTTCAAACAAATGTTTCATGTATTGTGAGCGACTGAATCAATCATTGAATCAGTGAGTCATTCACACCCAAAACGAGTCTTGTTATGCCCTATTAAACTTTATATGTCTTCAAGTCAGCTAAAAGTTGAAGAAATAGCTTTAAAGTGCAATGAGATCTTTCATGAACAAAGACAATAAAGCAGCTTGATTTGTTTTCCTCCATTTTGTCGACTAGAGCTGACTTTTATCAAGCAACCAAAGCAGTCATGCACTTAACAAGGGAGATTTTCAGCATCAGTGGAAGAGAAAGAAAATGATTCATTCACTTAAAAAGCTTTCTGCAAAAATTCATTCAGATTTATCCAGTTTGGCTAGTTTGTCAAGGTTTAAAATAATCCTAAACAAACAGCAAATTGAAAAGTGTCAGAAGTGTAATGAGCCTAATCCTGGCCAATGAAAAATGTTTAAAATCAATCCCTGTCGGGTAAACTGCTGCTATTCCCAAAAAAAGGACATATTGGTCTGAAAGTCGTGCAATTACTTCAAAGTTAGCTTTCAAGCTGAACTTTATCTGTCTAATCCTGATATCTCATCTCGTCGCACTTAGCCAGAAGGCCTACCTTTTGTCGAATCTCCTCCTCCATTTTGATGGGTGATCCATACTCAGCCACCTGCTTGACTCCTTCACTGGCGAAACCTCCGTATTCCCATAACACATAGCTTCTCGAGTGGGATGCGCCGATGAGAGCCGACCAATGATTAGCACGTCCTTTGGGACAGAAACAACAATGGAGAACACATAACAGATCTTTCAAGCTACAGCTTTATACAATGTTAAATCCTCTCAGCTAATTGCACTTCTGAAGTAACTTGTTCTCTAGTGTGTATCTTTAAAATCTAAGCCTCTACTTTTATCTCTCTTTAAGGAGCCTACCGCATTCATCAACGTCTGTTTCCACAGACCCATTAACTAGCAGGAGTGCGCTATGTGACAACATCTGCCTGGCTTCTCTTATCTCACAAAGTATCACGGCCCAGGCTGTAGTCCTGCCTGCTTGCCAGACAGTAAATAACAGATTGGATCATTGCTGCCACACACATAGGAAATGAACCAGGTTTCCTGCTGACTGCTATATTAGCAAACCAGCCCTGAGAGCTAAAACTGCAGGAGAAAGATATTGCTGGCCATCTCTGCCCATGTTCTCACTCTTTCTGCAAGGCACTTTGTTCAAATGTTCGAGTTTGAGATGTAAAATCAGTGTGGCATCAAAATATATCAAGAATGTGTTTTCAGTGCTCTTTGTGGGACCTGACTGTTAAAGCTCAATTTTTGCAATTAAAAAAAAAAATATGAGTGTGTAAATCTTTGCCACATTGCACTTATGAAGATGCTGGATGATTTCAAACACTTATTTCAAACTGAAACAGAACATGGAAAATGCAAACACGGATGCAAATCTCCAATGATTCAATAATATAGCTAATTTTTTACATTTCATTCGTATACCTAATTTCACACTTACGTTTCTGTGTAAAAATAAATAAATAAATAAAAATCTAATAAAATTTAAAAAGTAGCTTTTGTCTGGTAATCTTCTACCTCACAAAGTGATAATTTTATATTAAAATAAAATATTTTATTATAATTATAATATTGAATCATGTTAATTTGTTGATTTATAAATATTATTAATTAATTTGAATTAGATTTTATAATATTAGATTTTATTTTAATTGTACTAAATTCGTTACTGAATGTGGTTTTATTATTTTAATTAGTTTCTTTTTTTTATATATAATGCCTGTTTGTATTTATTTTAGTTTTATCTTTAGCCATTTTAGTACTTATTTTTTTTAGTACTTATTTCACTGATTTTTAAGCTTTTTAAGTTCTCTTTAATATTTATACTCTATTCCAGCTTTATTTCAATAAATGAACACTCTTAATAATTAAAAATAACAATACTGATGCAAGTATTGTGCTCATGTGTCACAAAGTGTTTGTTCTTACTTGGGTAGTCTCTGGGATGCACTTTCTCAGACCAGTTTCCATAGAAAGTGACTCTATACTTGGCTGTTCCACAAGCACAGCACTCTTGCATGGGTTTTTCAGTCATCTCAAATGGATCTGCAATGTTCAGAAGATGTTAGTTATTTAACTTCAGTTGCATTGTGTCCATTATTTCCATTTTACATCCTTATTTTTAACCAACTGCTGAGAATCTATGTTTCTCCTTTTATTTCCACATTACAATTCACATGTGCATCCTTCCACACACACTCTATATAAACATTAAACATGCACAAATTGATGTGGCATGCATAAACACAACCATTTACAAGGCATATTTTATTTAGAAACATCAAAAACAGATGACAGAAAAAGAGGTCTGTTTCAGAAAAAAAAAAAAACTTTGTAGATGTAAAAATGTTATCAGTGCAGGGGATGTGCATGAGAAACCCAGCTTTAAAATTACCTTTCTCACAGAGTCTTTTAGTAAGTGAGCCCTCATCTTGGAAGAAAATGATTCTTCGCTGCACAACACTGGCCCTGTAATGAAGACATTCCAATGTTCATCCAGGTTTTTATCTGTCTTTTAGATATAGTTCTGGGAAAGTGCGCTTTTACATTCATGTCACCACTATCATTGCATTCAAAATTGTATTGTAGTGGGAACAGACAATGCATCTTTTTAAGAAAGGCTTCCATGCATAATGCTACATTTGCAAAATGCTACTACCCTAGAGCATATTTCAATGATTCCAGTCAACATCGTGAATGCTATAAAGAGTTTGGCTTTTTAAATGAAGCGATATAGAGACTGATGTCAATAGCAAGAGTTGGAGAAAAAGCAAATGTATTCAAGAGTTTTGAATCTCTTTTAAAGCTGCCGCTGATGGAGTATCCTAGAGACTGAGCCACACTCGTCTTAGATCGACCCATATGGAATATCAATGGCGAGTCCTGCTACTGTTCCACTAGAACCCATTGCCATTGCTGTCAGTCAAAGATGTGGCACGCGGCTCTCCTGAGAAAAAACCCACGTTTTATGTGGGAGGCTTACAAGAGAATCTGGTGCTGGCCTTATCAAAATTTGAAGGTGTCTGCAGTATGACAGATTTTTGCCTCATGTGGGCTTTACAAAGCGCATTTGCAGAAATTGAGTAACAAGCCAATTTGACATAGCAAAGAACATTGAATACTGTTCCTCTTCATGGCCCTTTCACTGCAAACACAATGCAAAAGAAACAAAACGAATTGCCACCTGATTTTTTTGTTAGGTTAGTAGCTAAATAAGTAGTGAATAAAGTGGGATCATATCATAGGATATACATATATTATTGAATTACTGCAGATTAGCGCACTGTTTGACAGAAAATGTTTGAATGCCGTTTCTCTTTAAGCTCCTTTCACATCAAACACTGTATGAAAACAGCTAAGTGACTCGATGACAAATTCATTTTTTTACTAAATTAACAGCAACAATAAAGCAAATCATGTGGAATTAAGTCTAAAGTATTTGTACTAAGTAAATATTATAAATTATGTAATTACCAGTGTTGGGCAGTAACGCGTTATTAGTAATGTGTTACTGTAACACAGTTACTTTTGACAGTAACTAATACTGTAACGCATTACTTTTAAAATAAATTAACTCCGTTACCGTTACCACATGGTGCATTGTCCATTACTTTTTTTAATTAATAACTTTTGGCTGAAGTGTAGCCTACAGCCTAACCTGTTTGCAGCAGCGACGCATTGTAGGATTGGTGGATGCCAAACACGAAGACGCACTGTGGGCGTGTTTCCGTTTATTCAAGTATGTGCGGCAGTCATGGCGAGTCAAGGCGAGCGCAAGACGAGTTTCTCAAAGTGGAAATATGCTCATTATTTTACTTTAGTTGAGCATAAAGACAAAAACATTTTAGTCAAATGTGAGCTGTGTCTTTCTGGTTCGAATGTACGGAGCCCCACACGTCACCTGTAGGAGAAAAAAAATCATTCAGTGCCGACGGTTTTGCAATCCGTCCTGTCAGTTCATAAACCGTACTCACAAATTCATAAACTGTTCCCTTGGTTTAACAAATCGTGCCAACGGATTAACAAAACGTGCCCACGAATTTCCAATCCGTGAGCTCATATTTTGTAAACCGTACCCTCGGTTTTAGAATCTGTACCCACAAATTCATTATCCGTGCGCACGCTTTCACAATCCGTTCCCTCGGATTTGATAAACTGTACTCACGGATCCATGCAGTAAGCTCCTACGTGTTAACATAGAGTTTTAATGAATATTATTATTTGGAATAGGTTTACAGCAAAGTGTCTTAAGTGATTCTCTTTCAAGTGTAGTAAGAGGTGAAATACAACGATTTAATAAGAAAGATGTGCATCAAAATTTTGTTTAATTTGTGATAATCTTAGCACTTGATTATTATTATAAAATAAACCTGGCATTGTGCCTGACTCTGGAGTAATTTGTTCCTCTTTTGTAAGTTGTTTTGGATAAAAGTTTCTTATGCATAAACTGTATAATAATATATAATAATGATAAAAATAATAGTTATTTTTATAACTTAGGCTTAATCAATGAGTGCACTTAAGGCAGTAAAGATGTTTGTCATTAAAATAATTCATGAATGCCTTATTTTTAAATAACCTTTTACAGTTTTGGAAATGTTTATGTACTATTCTTTCTTAACATTAAGACTTATTTTGTTGATTTTATTATACTAAGCTCCAAACAGAGTTAGATGCATGCTTCACTGTTAATGTTATTATTAAATAATAAGGCCTATTATAACATTACATTCAGTTAGAAAAGAAATGAAAACATAACCAGCACATAATTTGTTTTGTATTGCTTTTTACCTATTTTTCTTCTTCTTTTTAGCTTTTATTTTAGGCTATAAAACACAGGCATCGGTGTCTTATCCTATTGGTGATTAATGTTAAATAAACACTAAAAAGCTGATCATGGTCTCATATGATACTATGAAAAAATAATGTTTAATAAACAGAAATTAATCTGACGGTGGGGGCGGAGCCACAAAACCGTGAGTTTACAAAACCAAGGGATGGGATTGCGAAAGCTGCGCACGGATAATGAATTCGTGGGTACGGATTCAATACTCTGAGTGCACGGATTGAAAATTTGTTTAACCGATGGAACGGTTTAAGAATTCGTGAGCATGGTTTATAAACTGATGGGACGGATTGCAATACCGTTGCCACGGATTGTATGTTTTTCTCCTACAGGTGAAACATTGCTGAAAACATGCAGCCTGTCTCTACTGTGGAGTTGCCGGCTTTTCAGGCAGCTCGTTAGCATGATAACATTTCATTTTTAAACAACATTTATATTTTCTTTTTATTGCATATAATTTATGGTTGTCAATAATATAATTTTTTTGGTGCTGAGTTTCTCGAAACTGATTCTGAATAATTCAGATTGCTTTCATTTATTTACTTCAAAATGTTTTGTGTTATGTTGTACATTGTTGATAATTTTCATACTTAAGCTGTGAAAGGAACATTGTTAAGGGCTCAACACAACAGCTTTTACGATGCAGAAGCCACTTTAGTTTTTGATTCTGAATATATTATTCAGGTGTTTTGTTATTTATTTCAGAAATCCTTGTGATATACAATATTTAGTTTGTGCTGGTCTGACGTAATCAAAATAGTGTTTAAAATTACTTTGTTTAAGTCAGTTTTGTGTTTGCATAGACCGTAACGCATAAAAGGGCATTAATGAGTTACTTTTTGAATGAAGTAACTAGTAACTGTAACTAGTTACTATTTCTTAGTAACTAGCACAACACTGGTAATTACTGTAGGTTTGAATGAAATAAACATTTTATATAACATGAATTGCTGAACCAGACTCTTATGCATAAATATTTTTTACATTTTTAAAAGGAAGTATATACGTTAATGCATTAATTACAATATATATATAACTATAATGAATAATATTTTATTTATTATATTTGTAGTAAAATTGTTTAATAAAAATTTAATTTAAAGGGTTAGTTCACTCGAAAACGAATATTAGCCCATGAATTACTCAACATCAAGGCATCCTAGGTGTATTTGCCTTTCTTCTTTCAGACGAAATCCAGTCAGAGTTACATAAAAAAATTACTTTGATCTTCCAAGCTGTTTAATGGCAGTCAGCAGGTGTTGCAGTTCATCAGTCCAAAAGAAGTGAAATAAAGCGCATCCATCCATAATAAAAAGGGCCTCAAATTGCTCCTGGGGGTAAATAAAGGCCTCCTGTAGCGAATTGTTGTGTTTTTGTAAGAAAAATAACCAAATTGAAACATACTGTAATAATCAATTTAATCTATCTTGTGCTCACTTTTGTACACAGAAGCAGTTTCCGGGTGGATGATGTAGAATGTTGATGTTGACCCTTAACAGTGGTCAACAAAGTATTGTTGCTCAAGTCTTGATCCATTCTTCTAAAAACTTCTTAAGACGTCTCCTCTGTTGGTATCTGGTCTTGATCGTCTCATCTAAGTAATTTATCTCCAGAGTCCCAAAGCTTGTCAAAAAAACCATCATGTTTACCTCATTTTAACTGCCTTCCACAGCTTGATGGCACCAAAGAAACTAAATCTAGATCAAAACTTCCTTCCAATACCTGGTCTGTATGACATTTTACTAGAAAAGTGCTGGAGGGATTCCAGATGTAACTGCACTTTTTATTTAATGTTCATTGGGCGCTGTTGCCAGCTGTGTTTTGGAGCCTGATCACTGGCTTTCGGCCCGGTGCTAGAAGGTACAATGTCTCCATGGTTTTGACATGCCTAGGCAAAGTGACAGCAAGTTCAACACTTTGGCACAGCAGATGCTTCCCTGAAAAATGTTTATTGGAAAAAAACAGACATCCCTGCCATAATAAATACAGATGGGTAAATTAAAAGCTACAATAATAATTCCTTGAGCTAACAGATGGACGAAGACGAGACCTGGGTAGGTGATATGGGTTCCAAGTGAGGTGGAGGAGAGACTGCTATTCTTTTTGAGAAGTTAAAAAGACAAGGGATGGGGGACAGAGATGAGATGAGGACGCTAACTCATAAATACTCACAGTGTGAAGGTTTTAATTGTTTCTACATCTATTTAATTTCACAACTGCTACACAAGAAGATTAAAATCTGCTTTACTAAGTAAATTAAAAAGACATTCAGGGGCTTATTTACGCAGTTACATCACTGCAATGTATAAATAGAAATATACTTAATATACTGCGAGAATATTAAGGATATCCTACTCAACTATAAGTCATCCACTGCACTACAATAAAGGGTGTAAAGGTTTATTTCCAACCAGAGCTCACAAGAAAAATATTTACAATATGGCAATATTGTATTAACATTGTGTGAACATGTACAATTTTTGGGAAAAAAAATGTAAGCATGAACCACCCCAAACCTAAACCTAAGTATAAGTCACTGGGGTGTAATCAAATCATCTCAGTGTATGAATGAGATTGTACATATTATGAAATAGCCACTAATTCCCCAAATGTAAAACAGACATGAATTACAATGTGATTTTGTGGCAAGTTTACCCAAAAATGAAAATTCTGTCATCAATTATTCACCCTCACGTTATTTCAAATCCAGAAGACTTTCAATCTTCTTTGAAACACAAATGAAGATATTTGAACCTTATATTTAAACCTGAGAGATTTCTGTTTCTCCATTAAAAGTCCATTCCACAAAAACTTTGAAAAATCTTCAAAAGTTCATAAAGATATTGTAAAAGTAATCCATACGAATCGAGTGGCATAATCCAAATCTGGTTCAAAATTGCATAATGTCTAGTAGATACTACATTTGATTTAAAAATGAATTCATAAAATTGTAAAAAAAAAAAAAATCAATATAGTTTTATTAATTTGGGTAGTATGAATAAAGTGTCCAATGAGTATCCATGCACACTTAAGAATCTCAGCAAAAGTAGTAGGTCAGCCGGACATTTTTCACCTGTTTTTCGGAGATATTTGGACGCAGAGCATGTCTTCTGAAGAGACACAAATGCATGACCGAACTTGACACATGAGAACAAACCTTATTGGTTCTTGAAGCACCTCAAACATGCTTGAATGATATATGAAAACAAACCTAATTAGTTCTTGCGAAACCTCAAATGTGCTTGTGTGATGCCCAAGAACAAATCTCACTGTTTCTTGTGGAGCCTCTCATGTATTTTCGTTGAGTATTCACGGAGTTACAGTTCATTTAAATGACGTGTTTGTAAAAGAAGATCAGCGCAGACAAAGGCTGCAGACTGCGCACCTTGTTTGTTATCTTTATTTTATAAGTGCACAAAGTTTTGTTGTTATTATGTCTGTATCCAAAAAAAGTAGACCCTTTACAGATTCGATTGATGTATTGCTCTTATCTGTACGATTAAAACTGAAAGTGTAATTTAAGTTCTTTTTGGGGTTATCAGGAGAAAATGACTCAAAACGCGTATCCGCGTTAATCGACTTGAGAGGGTTAAATGAGTTTACGCGACACGTGAGAACAAAACTCATTGGTTCCTGCATGTCAGACAAGCACATGTGAGTTACACTTACAATATTTGAATCCTTTCAAGGGCTCAGGTGATTGGCTCAAAAACAGTCCAGAACAGTCCAGTGTCCATGAGCAAAACTGGCAGATATCAAATGGCATTCTTCCCATTAAAATTAAGGAGAATGCAAACGGATAGCTTTCTCCTGGTATTATACACCTCACTGGTTCACAACAAGTGTAAACAGGCCAAGAGAGTGGCATTCAAAAGGCTTTCAGAAAGTGAGAGTTGTTGTAAAGGGTGTTTTGAGGGTTGGCACCCATAATGTGGAAAAATGCATATACGCACCGCAACGTGTCCAACTAGAGCAGAAAGGGAGACTTTCAGATGTCTTTAATGCATCAAATGCACTTTAAGTTGTTTATAACCTCAAAAGGAGTGGGAGAAAGAGAGATGAAGATACATAGAAAGCATGAGGGGGTGGAGTGGAAACACTGACACCACAACACTGACAGATCATTCAGATTTTGTTTGGTTGAAGACCAGTGTTGTGTGCTTGTGTGCTTGATGTATGTAAGGAAACTCAAGTGGGAGGATGTTGTTTGGATTCTCAGAATATTTTAAAGCTTTCAAAGTTTTTTTCATTTTCATAATCATCTGATTCGCAGCCTCCTATGAATGATGGGAACACTCAAGGGCAATTTCAATGGCTCAAGATTAACATACAATAACTGACCAACATCAATCTTCTATCGATGGCCCTAAATTTATTTCTGTTCACTCAGCTTAAGATATGATTGAAAAAGACTGTTTTCCTTTTTCAATACTTTGGCAGAACGTGACTGATATAACACTGACTAAATAAGACAAGCGCTCAGACTCAGTATTGTATTCTAGACACTAAACTCAATATAGAGTCAGTATAGAGAGTCGGTTTTCTGTTCTATCAGTTCAGTACCACAGACTTTCATCTTTCAGCCTAAATCCATGGATTCTCATCCATTTATTGCTATCCAAGACCAGAATAAAAATAAAAATAAAAATTCTACAGTAACTCACTTGAGAGTGACACAACCACTTCCAGAAGGTGGCGCTGTCCAGAACACCTGTATCCTTGTGCGTCTTCTGGGAATGCTCTCTGTGACTGCCGGGGGGCAGCTGGTCATAAACTGCGTGTCACTTTCATCAATAAGCTGTGGAACAGGGAACATTGTAACTTATTTAATGTTTTTAAAAAGAAGCTTAATCAAGACTGCTTTCATTGACAACCCCCCCCCCCCCCCAAAAGGCAGTGAGACAATATTAATGTGCAACATTATTATGCTTTAAAAGCAGTTATTTTTTAATATTTATAACATTTATATTTATCATAATATATTTTATATAATGTTTTAATGTAATTTATTCCTGTGAGGTAAATAATATGATCCTTCAGAATATCATGATCCTACAGAAATCATTCTAGTATGCTGATTTGGTGCTCAAGAAACATTTCTTATTATTATCATTATGCTGAAAACAGTTCTGCTGCTTAATGTTTTGTGAAAACTATGATAAATTGTTTTCTTTTTTTTTTTCTAAAGAACATAAATCTTTTGGTAACATAAATGGTTGTGTATATATATAAAGTTCCTGTTGCTCTGTGGTAGAGCATTGCATTAGCAGCGCAAAATGTTGTGGGTTCAATTCCCAGGGGACACACATACTGGTAAAAAAATAAAAATGTATAGCCTGCATTCACTGCAAGTTGCTTTGGATAAAAGCGTCTGCTAAATGCGTAAATGTAAAAGTTATTTTATGGCAAAGATTCATATGAAAAAGTTCTCTGCGTGTTCCATTGCAGAATAGGACATTTGAAACAGCACAAGTAAATCATTTTCATTTTTTAAGAGAGCCTTGGAAATAAAACAAAACAAATGGCATTCAAAATTCTAAGAATCTAATAAAAAAAATTTTCAATTATGCAACAGTTTCCAACTAAACAGTAAATTTGTACCATAAATAAGCTCTGTGATGTAGAATCACTTTTCATTTTGTGGGCCAAGATGACTAACCATACATGACAGCCCTTTCAACAACACTTTCAGTGCAGAGGACAAATATTTGTAACTGACAGTTCTCTGCTACTTAAACCTAGAGCTCATGTTAACCCATGAGGCAACATTTTGACACACTTAACTACTATGCTCTTCAACATTTGTTGGAACTAAAAAAAAAAAAAAAGAAATCAGTATTTGTGAAAAATTCACTGCTCTAATCCACACAAAAATTTGCTTTTTAAAGTGTTCATTAAATGCCTGATTATAACACTCTTCTTTATCATTCGTCATCATTAAATGAATTGCTGCTTCCATTATAACTAAAAATGTAATGTAATTTCCATTTTTAATAACATTGTTTAATCACTCGCTTTCCTCAGGTGGTAATATTGTGAAGTTAATTGCGCCAAGCAAATAGCATTGAGCTTTGTGAAAAAAGTTATATAATAAGCTTAATTTATTAAGAAAATCAAAGAAAGTAGTGTATTTATGTAAAAAAATGACAGCAAAAAAACAAAACAAAAAAACCCCGCTTACTTTCTGGTTGAATGAGATTTTGAGTGCTTAGTAAACGAGATGCAGGTTTTTGCCCTGAAATACCTCATGCAAAACAATTTAGTAAATTCATCCTAGAATTTATAGAAAAGAGCTAAAAAAAAATATTATTATTATTATTTGTCCCATATGTACTTTTGCACATTTTTATAAGTTAAAAATAAATAAATAAATAAATAAATAAATAAATAAATAAATAAATAAATAAATAAATAAATAAATAAATAAATAAAAGTACATGTCATATATGTCTTCTGGATATATATTACTGCCACTGTTTGTAAAATCACATTCTCCAAGCGATGGGAAATTCCAGTGGGGATGGAAAAGTACAATTTTGTTGGCATGTTTCAAAACAAAATCACTGCCAAATGTCCATCGATGAGTAAAATCCATGCGCGTGGTGCATTAAGTTCTTCCTCCCTCTTTCTCACTCTCTCTTGTTCTCTCCATTTCCACTTTCCACTCTTCGACACGCATACAGTCATGCAAACCCAAATCTGCAAACAGTATCCTCTGATTCTGTCCTTCATTTCTGCATAGAAAGTAAAAGCTGCAATTTTGGCATCTCAAGCAACCTTGTCGCACCCTTGTTCAGACTAAAAACAAAACTTCTGAAACTAGGCTAAACTTTGTAAAGATATGCTTGAGCTGTAGGACTGTGCAACAGTTGCTCTACAAGTTGTTTATTTTAAAGGAGGAAATGCGGGCCAAGCAGCATTGTTTCCTGGGTAAAAAGGGGCTGTAAGTGGCTGCCTTAAAAATGCTGCAAACCAGCTGGGGGAAAGTTGTTCAAAACAGAGGAGAGGAGAGGCGTGTTTGTTTTAATTGTGGCTCCTGGCGAGGCTGTGTGGCCTACCTCATGAGGGACAGTGACAGCAGTTTTCTGTTTGCTCTCTTAAACTCTCCCTCTTTCAGTTTGTCTCTCTTGCAAGCACAAAACTCTGTGGCTTGAGTGAATAACCATATCTCCTGAAGGAATTAGGGACGTCTCATCTTCAAGGGGTTCCTTGGAGAGATTAAGTAAAAACGAATGGCGAGATATCGCAACGCTTATTTCGACCATGCTGGTTTGGCTTGAGAGGTGTTTGTCAGATTGTGCTAGCATAAGAAGTGCAACAGCTTTGTATGTGAACTGTCATGATGACTGATGAATATAAATATTTTGAAAGGCACGGTTAACTGACATAGGTGGCAAACAACTCAGAATGAGGTTTAATATCTGAAACACTTCAATGTAACAGCTAAATGTAATGCAGCAAACACCCAGAAAGGGTTTACCCTGGAGATAAGGCAGGTCATGGTCAGGGTTACTGATCAAATTCCTGAACTGAAGTAGAATGAACATCTCATAGATTTAAAGCTTCACCCAGCAAATGTGAATGCAATCATTTTCAATTGGCAAAAATTACATTACACAAGAGCAACCTAATAAATGTGTCGAGCTCCCTGCTAAACTACTACAGAGGACATGTTAATTTTTCTCTCAGACATTATATCACATAATATATTTTATATATATATATATATAAAAAAATGAGATGCTGCTCATTTTTTAAATCCTGGACTTTTCCATTCAAAAATACTTTATACAGAAAATATAAACAAGAATTCAGTTAAATAGAGAACTTGATTGAAAAATATTTAAAATTTCTGAATTTTAGTAACAAAAATATTAAAGTAAAATTCAAGTATATTTCATGGTTAAGATTCCTATACAAAAAAAAAATCAGGTTTCAAATAAAATAGAAATTAACATAAATATAACATTAAATCCAATCCAAATCCAGACACACACACACACACACACACACACACATATATATATATATATATATATACCAAATGAGAGTCAGTGTGGCATAACTAACACACGGGAAGACAAGAAAATTGTAAAACATGAAATTATTAATGCAATGTGCATAGTCATATTTCAACTTTTTTTAAATGCAAGTCAAGATCAAATGGTGCAACCCTAAGAGAAATGCATGATTCACTTGCAAAACAAACAAACTAATGCCATGAACAGTGTCTGAAAGCCACTTTTTAGAGTCAACTAGAAAAACTACATAAACCTAAAAAAACTAAAATGTATGAAAGCAAATTGAATACAAAGATTACATTTCTAAAAAAAAATGTGCACTTGTGTTTTAAACATTTTAAAAAGAATTTTCATTTTCAACATCTCAAACATTATTTTTCGTCATTGCTCCATATACATTTAGAACAAAACCACAGCTTTTGTAATTTTGTCTCTTGTCCTTTTACAGTTGCCTTTATTGTATTTTTTGTTCATTCAATTTAGTCTGTCAGGACGAGAATCCCCAGTTTAAGACCTCAAAAGAGAATGTCTGCTAACATCCGCCAGGCAATCTGAGCGCTGAAAAAACACAGCGGTAAGGAGTGCAGAGCGCCGACCACAACTAATGAGATCTGGGGGGAGAAAGCCGTCCTGCTTCAGTCTGGCAAGCACTGCGTCTTGATGTGGAGAGCACTAAATGATAGGGGTCCTGTCTTTCAGAAAGGACACGGCTCTGAGACGGTCAGTGTGTTACCAATGAGGAGCAGCATGTCTGAGACTACTTCACACAGTTCTGCTTGCTGGTAAAAGATGGAACTGAAATCCTTAAAACACTTAGACGTCTATGATCACACTCTTGTGACATTTTTTTTTCAAGCATCAAAGGGTTAATGATCATTTTTCTTATTAAACTTACCATGTCTAAATACAGATGTGCCAACTCAACCCGACATAAACAGAGACTGCAAATTAAACTGTCATCTTTGACTGCCACAGTTCAAGGCGGTTATACGGGGTCACTGCAAACCCTCACCTTGAAGGTGCCAGCGTAATCATCAGGAGTGATGCCCTCCCTTCCTTCCTTCAGAGCAATGAGGGTAAAGCCACGAAAGTAAGATGGGCTGGAGGCATACAAACTCACTGAATAGAGAGAAAGAGAGAGAACAAAATATAGGTCAGAGATACCAGAAATGACCTTAACAGTAGGTCAGATCTCAACAGTGTGCCAGGGCAAGTCGCAAAATGCTCTTACAATTGGCACGTACAGTACGTTTGAATGTAAGTGTATGGGTTGTGCAAGTGCATTTCACCTGGAGCGGTGAATACATATACATGTACAAACACGCTGGGCATAACACCATCATAAAAAGGAATCTGCTGCTTAATGAAGGCCACTTACACAAATCCAAATTGCAGTGAAAATCAGGTAATGGAGCATTTTGATATAATAATTATCCTGACAAGTAATTTATCACATAAACATTCAAATATAACCCAGGTTATACTGAAAAATAACAGGTGTAATGTTTTCAAGCAGATTCTCACTTGTGTAGGACTGGTTAATAACAGTTTGTAACCGTTAACCGGTTAGAAAATGACCATGATCCTTCTAAGGTGACAATAGAAGCTATCAACTGCGCGAAAACAAAGGATTTAAAGGACAAAAACACATTTTGAAAGTATAATTTCATATTATTATGATTGAAACCCCAATTATAATGGACATTAAATTACAGAACTGGTTTCATCTGAATCAGGAGGTTTAATTTGACATAGTGTATGACAATATTAACTCTATAATATTCACAAATTAAATCTACATAAAAAAAGGACTGACCAGACATTGTGGCTGTAACACACTTTTATACAAAAACGGGACTAAACAATACAGAATACATTTGCAACACTTGATGGGGTCGCACACTAAGAGTTTAAAATATTACTAGATTTGTCATTCTGTGTTCAGTGTTTTAAATGAAAATGTTTTAAGTGAGATTTGAACACATGAATTTGATCATCAAAATAAATCCATGCCCAAAGTATCCATTCAAAATATCCAATAGTACATTTCTATTAGTGTTATAGTATGGCAGTGTTGTAACTACAGCACTTTTCATACTTGACTCTATTTTACAGTAAAGCTATAAATTGTACGTTTAACCTACTTTAAGCATACAAATTTGTGAATATTATATCGAAATGTGAGGCATATTAGTGTTTGCCAACCTTGTTTACTTGCGGGAGATGCACTAAAGTTGACGTTTTACGCACCAATATTTACAAACTCCACACATGTTGTTTTTACCCAGGGGTGCACTAAATGCCTCGTAAATTTTACTGGCAAAACAGCAACATGTTGTGACCTCTAACCTCTGTAAGTGCTCCCGGGTTGGTAAGTTTCTGGATCTCCTTCAACTCTGAGGCGAAACTCGTTCTGTCCGTCTCTCCGAGCGCCTCGAGTCTGCGTCCGCAAGACCCGGCAGAACCCCCCCTCGGATCTCGACTGTATCTCTGCGGTTTCTCTTCTGAACGCATCAGTATATACAAAAAGCACGTTCAACAAAACCAACAGCACAACCAGTCCGTCTTTGTCCATCATTTCCCTTTCTTTGCCTGTCCAAACACAAGTTTAGAGTCTAGTACCAGCGCTAAAACGCAGTCAAAGAACGGGAAAAGACGGTCAAAACAAACAGAAGCATTAATCGACCAAATTTGTCTATTTTGGGGTGCATTCACGATTAAAAGAGCGCAAAGACGCCGTATCCATTCCCACTGAGGAGATGTGGAGACCGCTGATAGTCCCGTGCCCGCGGAGCGCGAGATTGATTGAAGGCGAGCGCGGAGACAGAAGACTCAGATGATGTTGACTTTACTCAAAGGATATTCACACTGAGGAATGCCTATTTGGTCTCCTTGATAACCAAGCTCAGACTTAAAGAGAATAGCTTCAGACTTTAAAACAAAACCTAGACATAGACGCCTGACATTCTTGGTGAGACGCTCTGAGGAGAAAGTCAGATCGCGAATGTTTGAACAGCCGTGAGCTGCAGCAGCAGGAGAAAAGAATCACAGGGGGCTTGCGCTCTAAGGAGACATGGAGGATGATTTTGGAAACTCCTCCGTCTGTTATGCTTGTTTATGCAAAGGAAATGGTTTAAGGGCTCATGTTTTAATATGAGGAATTAACTGCATTTTATTCCTTAATATTTCAACAGTCTTTTAAAAGAAGATATTTCCCCCCATATTACATAATCAAGAAGTAGGCTACCACACGGTGTTTATACTGAATATCTGTATGCAGTCCCAACCGTGCTGATCTTCAGTAGGCTACTACAACATAAACGTGATATACAACAGTTCCATAAAAGTAATTATTATAGGATAACTTATTTTCCAAAACAAAATACAGACTGGAACCCGGACTGGATCAGCATGTATAAGTGGAATGGAGTTATTTCCTTAACCTGCTTATAGCGTTCTGCAATCACGCTCTGCTCGTGCTCCAGTTCGGGGTTTCCATTTCACAATAGTGAGAAAATCCAGCTCCGAACGACCCTGGACCGAGAAAACACTGATGCTTCGACTTCCAGAAGTCAGTGAACCAATTTTGCAATTATGAACATTAATGTGTTATAATTGTTATTCATGTTTGGGTTATGAAAATGTATGTTAAAGTAAAGACTTTACATTTCACCATTATGACTTTTTTCTCAACTGTAATTATATATGCCATATAATGTTATATGCCATATGAGAAAGTCGTGGCCTAGGGGTTAGAGAGTTTGCCTCCTAACCCTAAGGTTGAGAGTTCGAGTCTCGGGCCAGCAATACCACAGGTGTGTGTTCACTGCTGTGTGTGCACTTGGATGGGTTAAATGCAGAGCACGGATTCTCAGTATGGATCACCATATCACTTCACATATATAGTGGAATTGAAAACAATCCTAATTGTGAGATAAAAAGTTGCAATAACACACACACATACATATATATATATATATATATATATATATATATATATATATATATATATATATATATATATATATATATATTAAATACATTATCTTAGCAACTTGTAAATATGCATTTTATTAACTTAATTTCTGAGTTTGCACCAATTTGGTCTCAGTATTATTTTTAATCTAATACCAAGTCGGCCGTTTCTTATTTGAAACAATTCTGTGGCCCCCAAACATTTGTTGAAGCCCCCTAGTGGGCCTCGACCCCATGGTTAAGAATCACTGATCTAGAAGAATAACTTTTGAACATCTGCATACACTGCATATCTGTCTGATCAGAGGGAAGTTAGAGAACCACACCTGCAGATTTCATTAACGCATCCTGACTGACTGGAAATATGCCATATAATGAAAATGATTTCCCATACGCTATTCAGTTATCTTACAAATTTGGTTATGTAAATCTATAAAAAAAAAAAAGCCATCTTAAAATACACACTCCTTGCATAAATTTCTGATATCCTAATATCAGTAGGTTTATAAAAAAAAAAGCCTTTATTTACTGGGATATTTCATACGCTTTTTTGTTGTTGTTGTTGCTGCTGCTGTTTTTGAATAATTAATGTGCTTTTGATCTTTGTTTTTTGGATTGGGATTTTTTTTAGGAACACCATCAAATATCTTTCACTGAACTTCTGAGAATATAGGTTGTTTTTTTTATTATTTTTAGTTTGTTGGAAAACCATCGGATACTGATTCAGACCAAGGACAAAACAGCATGCTTCACCAAAAGGACAAACCAAAGTAGTCACTTTCTAACAATACAAAGGCCAAACTTACCCATAAATGTCTACAGAGGACGACCTTCTAGGCTGAGTTGTTAGTTTGGCACCTCACACATTCACTAACCTGTATGTGATCTTGTCACCCGACCTATTGATCTGCCTGGGATTGCGACAACTCAAGGGGCTGTGAAAAATGGCAGAAGGTTTGTTTGGCTGTAATGCCCCAGTAAGCATGGGGGTTGTGTGAGAGAAACACACCAGCATCATTTGAGCTTGTTAATTCTTCAGTTCATCTTTGGCACAGACTGCGCAACTCTAGAGAGATGAGAAAAAAAAAGTTTAGAGGGGGTAAATGGATAGGGAATGGCAAAAGGAAGTTTCTTTTTCGTCCAGTTTTCCTCCCACGGAATCCAATGACATGAAGTTCAGAAGTATATATTTAAGAGTCAGTTAAATATAGAGGACAAAGTGAAACAGCTCAACCAGATAAATCATAGCCTTGGTCTGCGGTCTGACTGATTGCCTGCAAGTCTATTTAAATATGCTAGCCATCTTAAAGGGATACAGTAGTTTGCCCAAAAAAAAAAAGAAAAAAAAAAGAAAATTATTACATTATTTATTCACACTCTTGTTGTTCTAAACCTGTATAATGTTATTTATTTTTAATTTAAAAAAGTATAAATATTTGAAGTATATAGTATAGCTTAAAAGCACCATTAAAAAAGCCAACTGAAGTTAGCTCCGCATAAGGAAACACATGCTATTTACTACTTTGTTGTTATTATTATTAGTCTGTGCAAGTTCTTCTGGATTTAGTCTGTCTCAGTTTGTTCTGTTTCTTCTTGTTATTCCAGACAGACTGAATGATGGTGAGATCAGATCTTTGTGTGGAGCACAGGCTGCTGTCAGACTCCTTGTGCAAACAAAAAATCTCACTGGATTATTACAATGAATAGCAAAAATAATGTTTGGAAATGTAAACTGATATTTATTACTGACTTAGTACTGCAAAAGATAGAAATAACTGACTTAAAACCATTTTTTGTTTGTGAAAATACCAGTGGCCTAAGACTTTTGCACAATACTGTATACATATACATATACATAAATATGGAAAATAGGAGTGTAATGAGTCTAACAGCATACTGGTTGAGAAAGACAAAAGGTTGAAATTTTTTATTTTTGGGGGTGAACAATCCCTTTAAGTAACTATCGCGGTATGAAACTGCTTTGTGTCCAGATGTCATTTGATAACACTGACTTAAGTCAAACCTATCAGTGATTAAGCCAAATGGCACTTTAATATCTCACGGAACGGAGACAGCTTTTACTACTTAAGGAAATGGTTGAGGTTGCCAGGAAGCTCTCTTTTAAGTACTCAAATAGTTCCATGGCAGTCCTGATATTTAGTGAGGTTATTGAGTACATCAGCATACTGTACATCATATGATGTTTCTGTTTATCCCGAGACATATCAGTTAATTCTAATGCTGCAACACTAATAGAAAGTTAGTTTTGAACACATATGGCATGGTGAAACACTGTTTAAAAGTTGCGGTGTGAAATATTCCACCTCTAAGTACAGTACAGACCAAAAGTTTGGACACACCTTCTCATTCAAAGAGTTTTTTTATTTCATTTCATGACTATGAAAATTGTAGAGTCACACTGAAGGCATCAAGGGCTATTTGACCAAGAAGGAGAGTGATTGGGTGCTGCGCCAGATGACTTGGCCTCCACAGTCACCGGACCTGAACCCAATCGAGATGGTTTAGGGGTGAGCTGGACCGCAGACTGAAGGCAAAAGGGCCAACAAGTGCTAAGCATCTCTCGGGGAACTCCTTCAAGACTGTTGGAAGACCATTTCAGGTGACTACCTCTTGAAGCTCATCAAGAGAATGCCAAGAGTGTGCAAAGCAGTAATCAAAGCAAAAGGTGGCTACTTTGAAGAACCTAGAATATGACATATTTTCAGTTGTTTCACACTTTTTTGTTGTGTATATAATTCCATATATAATTCCACATAGTAATGAAAATAGAGAAAACTCTTTGAATGAGAAGGTGTGTCCAAACTTTTGGTCTGTACTGTATATGTTAATCACATGCCGTGTCAGCAGACTTTAGGACAGCTGGAGACCAGGGAAGGAGTGGACCTGCAGAGCTAAAAGCCACTCAGTGCTTTTCAAGTCAAAAAAGTGTTTTTAGTCAGTTCTCAGCATTATGAATAGCACATCACAAGGCTGTTGTGCTTGTTGATCCCAAAAGACGTAGACCCAGGAGAAGTCTGTGCATATGACTGACAGCTGTCTGAAAAGTGCTGCTGTAAAGTCTTGTGCTTCAGTATTTCCTTGCTTATTTTTAGTTTTTAAGTAAAAGAACTAAGTTAATATTTTTTTATGGCATTTAGAGATCAAACACTAAGTAACTAACACTAAGAGAAAAAAGTTAAACGAAGGGTAAAGGCATAATTATAATTTAGCTACAAATGTGAGAGACAGAACTACAGTTGTAAAAAAGTTGCTGTTGATAGAAATAGTCACAATTGTGTGATTAAAAAGTCACATTATGAAACATAGTCACAAATTTGAGAAATAAAGTTGCAATTGCGAGAAAGCCCTACATTTTCCCTGAGAAACTTTTGTGTTTGCTCTTAAAAGTATTAAAATATGGTTTTCCTAACCACCTCATATTATTTTCGTCGAAAAAGATTTACTGGCAAATTCAAAGTTTCTCAGGGAAACGGAAACGTTACAAGAGAATGCAAACTTTCTTGGCTGCAACACAAGGATTTGCGAGAGAACGGAATCATAAGAAATAGTTACAAATGTAAAATAAAATATTGCAATTGTTCGATATAAAGCAGCAATTGTGAAAGACTCAAAATTCTGTGAAATTGTACGTGCATTTAAAAAAAAGTCTTGCTTACCTAAAGCTTGGCCCCTAAAGTGGTAAGGACCATTATGCAGGCAAGCACAGTGGACTGTTGTCCTAAAGTGATAAATGTTCAAATCACTGGTGGCTAATGTACTGTGCTGGGGACTTTTTCTCTTAGTAGCTTTCTAATTGACCGAGAGGCAAGTGATGCAAAGAAAGTCCATATGCCCATTTCCCCTGAAACACCGTCCCATCCTCAGTTGGCATATCATTTATGTGATGGTTTTAGACTTTCATTGGCTGACTTACAAGTTGTTTTGTACTTTCTGGTTTGAAATTTAAAGCCTGCCTCTACTCCTTTGATAAAGCCTCTGTCTGGCAAATGGCTCCGATATAGTTCGGACAACTGGAACACATTTAAACATATTTCAACATTTCAGTTAAATTAAATGAACAGAACAGTCTCGTCTCGTATTGTAATGAAATTCTCCTCGACCTTTCAAAGTATTTCCAAAGCGAAACAATGAAACAACTTGTTCCTAAGCATCTCAGAGCAAAAAGTAGCTTGTCCTTTTGTCAGGAATCTCTACCTATTGAATTACAAATGAGAATTGCAAAGTGTAATACAACAGGACATTGTCTAAATGTTTATGGCAAAATCTCAGAAAGGCTTGTTTAATTTTCATTTAAATGTTTTTTTTTTTCACAGACTCACAACTGATCGTATAATTTTTATATACTAACTCTAACCCTACTAACATATTAGCTCGCTGCAGATTTTTAACATAATTTTGAAAATAAAAAAAAAAGAAAGGCGCCCCCAGTGGCCGAGGTAGATACCACATGCTAACTGAATGTGTCACAAAGTGAAGGTTTTTCTACCCAGTGATCTTTTGGGAGTAAAAGTTATATAGACAAATGTATTGGGACTTTAAAGACATCACATTCTAAATATATTGACATTACAATGGAGTTGGTCCCACCGTTGCAGCTATAACAGTTTTTAATCTTCTGGGAAGGCTTTCCATAAGATTTTGGAGTGTTTCTGTGGGAGATTTTGCCCATTCATCTAGTGGAGCTTTTCAGAGGTCAGGCCCCAAGTTTGGATGAAAAGGCCTGGCTCGCAATCTCCATTCCAGTTCATCCCAAAGGTGTTCAGTGGTGTTGAGGTCAGACCTCTGTGTGGGCCAGTCAAGTTCTTCCACACCAAACACATCCAACCATGTCTTTTTGGACCTTGCTTTGTGCTGGTATTAATTCTAATGGAATTTTTGAAACTCTTCAGCTATGGAATCAGCAGAGCATTGGCAACTTTTATGCACCATGCACATCAACACTCGATGACCGCTTTGTGACTTTACATGGTCTTCTGATTCATGATTGGGTAAACAAAAATAAACACAAAGATTTTCCAGTAATACCACTATTACACAACTGTGGAATATCTAGCAGGGAAGACATTTCACAAACTATATATACAGTATATAAAATGTAAATAAATAGTACAATAATTTGCCCATTTTTCAAACAATAATGTGAACAATAAAAGTTTTTTTCATTTCATATATCATTTTCTGATATATTACATGATATTCATAGATTTTGTTAACTGTGAATCATGACGGAAGGAGAAAATCTTTCTGGAAAAGGTTAGTGCAATTTGTGTCACAGATGGTGGTCGTTTCCCTGACAAACAACATTAGACTTGAGTCTCAAAAAAAACAGAACCATTATTTCCTTTTCCAGTGCATCATATGGCCTTGTAAGACTGCAGTACATGCATGCAACCATCCATGGCATAAATGTGCAGTGACAGATAGGGTCAATGTCTGCTGTTTCTCATCAGAATCATCATTTCAGACTGTCAACAACATGTTCTGAGGTCAAAACATGACAAAACGAATGTGCTTTGACAATGATAAATTCATCTATTGTAAAAAGAGAGTCATTATTTTACTTTGCACTTGATGAACGCGCTGACTGCTTTCCTCTGATTTTTTTTATTTTTTATGAATGGATGGAGCCTTCTCTAAATTGTCTCAAATTTCTAATCTAAGTTTGTTTGAAAAGTTATTTTGGTACACTGCTTTCACTCATGAAAAATGTCATGCAAAATTACTGAAGTTTTTAAACTATAAGTAGCTTTAAACCAAGCAAAGTTTCTATTCAGACAAAAAGTTTTGAAGTATTTACAACCCAGGCCAATAATAATTTCAATGCAGTTCAGTTCACTTAATAAACATAGCACATAGTTCACTTGATAAACTATAAAAAATTTAATTTGTCTTCATATTGCTTCAAATCTCTTTGACTAACAATCTTCTGTAAAACACAAAAGGTGAATTTATGAGACCGTCAAGCTCTAAAGAGACAAAAAAGCAAGTGTTTGTATTATCCATTGTTTTATATTCCAGGCCAAATAATAACTTTGTGTTAGAAACAGATTAAATTTGAACTATTACTTAATGCAATTAAATAATGCCCACCAGTGAGCTGTCAACCTCTGCAACTGGATCTTTGATTCAGTAAGACCATAAATTAATCTGTTTGTGAATGAATCACTTAGACAGGTTTTAATAACTGAATTTACGGATTCATTTAAAAGCTCTGACTGAAAAAAATGATTCATGAATCAGACATCATGAACTCAGTAAATAATTACTCACTGAAAGCTATCGGATAGAATATAGTGAATAAGAAGTTTAGTACTGCATTTCCTTGCCAAAGTTGTTTTTTGTTATTTGTGAGAGTGCTTTTTATGGTGCTGCTAAAACATCTTTAAAAAGCTGCAAGCAATTTGAAAGCCCCATAAATCCAGTTTAATTGTTTTAAAATGGGCTGTAAATTCAAACCTGTTTTGTTGATTTCTTATGTATAGAGCCACTTGACTCCGAATGATGTCATAGCGAACAACGCAAGATTTCGCCTTCCTGTTTTAATTGGAGCTTAATTTGCTCATGAGTGAGGAAACTGCTTCAGATATTTCCTTTTGATGCACCATGTGTCAGAATAATGAGCTCTGGATGTAATTTAAACGTTGTATTAGTGTTTCAAAAAAGCTAATAAATATTTTGCCCTCCAGAAAGCTGATTTTAAGAAAGGATGAAGTAGCTACCTAGAATAAAAAAGACACAAAAGTGATGATAAAAGATCCTGCATATGTCAGAAGAGAAGAATGGGATGCAAGCAGGCTCTTTCCAAGCCCAAATACCCTGTCAGAATACTACATAAAACAATGCATCTTGAATTAATGTTGTTATGTGCAAGACCTCCTGTAATCTGAAATCCCAGTGGCACTTTTTGTGTATTCTAATCTGACTGTTTTGTGTTCTGTTTTCACCCGACAGCGCTGGCCTTGTCCAAACCACTGTAATTACCTCTCTTATCTGAAAAGAGAGGGCTTAGGCCATTTCATTCTGCTAAAACAGACACTTTGTATATCACGTTGCAAAGAAACAGGGTCTGAGTAGACAGTGCTTTTAGCATCCTTAAAAAAATTAATTGAATCAAGCTACTGGATGAGCTGCATGCATTTAATTCACTACAAAGAGCCAAATCATAAAACATAATATTTTTTTCATCAGTACAAAGATTTTCCATGCAGACAATGTAACTTAAGAGTTAAAAAGGGAGTAAAAAGATTAATCCTGGGATTTTAAGAATCAGCATCAGGGATATTCAAATGCAGATTACAATTAAACTGGAAATTTATATTTTTACACAGCTCAATATGGCAACCATAAAGAATTATGGGCCAAACCACCCATATATTGTAACATCTTGAATGGTTATAAAATAAATAGCTTCCAAAAATCTAGCATTTCAACTTCTATGTAGTTCACCCAAAACCTTTTCCTCTCATAATCGACTCTAGAGGACTCGAGGGTCAGTAGAACACAGTTATAAGATGACACTTAACTCAAAAGTGCTGCTTGGGTACAACTGCAAAGGACAAGAGAGGAGGAAATGAATGAGCACTCAGCAGCTTGTGAAGTACACTTTGATGCAGTCTTGGTGCAGGACACACTTCAAACATGCAACAAGGGCCAAAGCTTAAGTGTTTTTTCCATCAGACATCAGAGTGAATACTAACACCACAATAGAGACATACAGGACCAGCCAGATGAGGTTGCCAGATCTTTAGTAAGGGTGAGGTTTTTGCCAGATCAAAGTATTTTGGCATATGCATCATTTTTCTAAATGGTCTGCCATCTAATGGCAGTTAAGGATAAGATGTAAAGATTCTTCAGAGAAATGAAGTGTCAAGGCAATAATGTAAGCAATGTATGTAACTTACAAATGGCACAAATTGTGTTGAGCGCATAAGTGCAAAGGAAAATCCACTGACTGTAGAAAAGAAAATCACCTCCATTAGTATATTTGACAAATTTTTATGCCAAGTTCCCTTGATTTGCAGTAGATGTATGTAGATACATAGTGCAGTTTATAGTGTGCAGTATATAGTGCACATTTTATTTGGAGAGACATTTTGCTCTTGAATTTTCAGTTTCCTCTCCAAATTTGATGAATCAAAAAAATGTTTAACCCTTCTGGGGTCTGAGGGGGTTTCGGCCAACATAAAATATACCCTTTCTAAAACAAAATTATAGCTTTGAGCATTGCAGTATTTAAGTGACTTTTACATTGTTATACTCTAAAAGCAAAACTGAAACACACACTTAAATTTCGTAAGAGACAAAACAAGGCACCAAAATCTCAAGGAAAAGCAGAACAATCCATCTCAATGAAGCATGGAATCATGCAGAAGCAGACAAAAAGACAGAAGACTAATCAAACCTGCAAACCAAACAGACATGGTCAGATGTATATTGGATATCAGATGGAGAATAGACTTTTAATTAAAGCTGGATTGTGGGTGCTCGGCAGAATCCCAGAGGCACTGTCTTAAAGACAAAAAAAGTATATTAATTCATTATGCAATTAATTTGCATCAGTATTGGGTTGGCTCAGTGTTACAATGTTATATGATAATATGTAACTGAATCTTTTTCAAGAATGCCAACAGTCCTCATTTGCCCAAAATTTTCATGGCAACTGCAGACAGTATCCTGATCAAGCTTTTGTATATAAATTGACCAAATAATGATGCTTAAAAAAATTATTTGTCATAATTGGACAGTTTTGCAGCCTCATCCAATATATATGCATATTCCATGGTGTTCAAGTGGATATTAATTTGGTCAAATAAAACAAAATAATTTTTGACACTTGGCCTTTTCTTTATAAGCAAGAAATGTGTTTTGCTGGCCCACGGGCAAGACATAAGTCACTTCAGACAAATAAGGTAAACTTTTGTGTGTATATATATATGTATATATATATACATATATATATATATATATATATATATATATATTATTTTTTTTATTTTTATTTTTTTTACTGCTACCACTATACAAATAGGTTAAAGCTTGTTTTAAATCATCTAAATCATCTTTTGGTTTAGATTTTATAAGAGTAATTAAATAAACATTTGTTATAAAGCAGGTTTTCAGTTCAGCACCTCTATTATGAGATGAACTTGGAAACTCACAGAGGCTGCTACAAGCTTGTGTCTATGTTGATAAGGCAGTTCGCTTTTAATCATTATAACACGTGCAGGAATTTTCCAGAGAACCTTTGGAACAACACAACAGTTTGTCATTAAATTACACTTCTATAAGTATCCCCTTTCTGAACAGAAAAGAAAAATGCCAGTTATAAATTTTGTTGCTGTCACATCCTGAGCTTTAGACTACGGTGCTTCTTATAGATAAATGAAAATCTCATCCTAAGTGACTTGCTTCATTGCACTCACTTATACGGGGTGACTCCTGCTAAACAAACACGTCTGCAGTAGGTTTGTGATGGAGCCAACAATCATTACTCACTGAGTTCAGATAACTCCACCTACCTTAAAAGGACTAGGGAGGTTCTGGCAATACAAACTGCTTGCAGACTTTTGGCAAAAAAGAAAAAGAAGAAGAATATATTTATATATTATGCAATTATTTACTAGTTCTTACTTCCAATATGGATGTCTTATGAATGCATGATTATATATCTGGCCTCTTAAGTAAGACGTATTTGTGCAGGCTGTATCCTGCTTCGTTTTCACTTAACTGTGTGCAGCTATAAAAGCAATTTCTCCCTACATGAATAATTAAATATTTCCCCTCATAATCTACTGAATTTTGCCCTAATGCGGCCAAGAAACAATAAACAAACCCAAATGGAAGCCACTAAAGCACAAAAGTGAAGCAATTTTCCAGTTGCATGAGAAACTCTTTCTATTTTAACAGCAAATGCTCTGCAAATGGAAAAAGCCTTTTGTTTGGAATTTATGATGGCTTTTTGCATTTTATTTTTTAATTTTACTAATACTTCCTAAATTCTTTCAAAAATGAAAACATTTTGTCATGTTGTCTGTTATTCATAAGCTTGCCACAATTTTATGGCTCAGTAATGAAACATTTTTTGGTGTTTTTTTCAACTTTAGGCATTTTTATGTTTTTTATTACAGTTAAAGTGAAGTGACATTCAGCCAAGTATGGTTACCCATACTCAGAATTTGTGCTCTGCATTTAACCCATCCGAAATGCACACACACAGAGCAGTGAACACACACACACACTGGGAACACACACCCGGAGCAGTGGGCAGCCATTTATGCTGCAGCGCCCGGGGAGCAGTTGGGGGTTCGATGCCTTGCTCAAGGGCACCTAAGTCGTGGTATTGAAGGTGGAGAGAGAACTGTACATGCACTCCCCCCACCCACAATTCCTGCCAGCCCGGGACTCGAACTCACAACCTTTCGATTGGGAGTCCGACTCTCTAACCATTAGGCCACGACTTCCCCAAAGATTTCATTGTTTGTCTTTGCATTATAGTTAAAATGGCCTGGGAAACTTATGGTCTTTATTTTTGGTTATTTTTCAGGTAACTTGGGAATAAAAATAATAAAAGGAACTGTGGTTGTTAATCTCAGAATTCAGACTTTTTTAATCATAGTTCTAAGAAAAAAGACAGAATTTCGAGGTAATTCTCAGAAATTCTCAGTTTACATCTCGCACTTCTGCCTTTTATCTTCTGAATTCTTATCTTAAAAGTTTTTTAATTCTAACCTTTTTTAAATACTGAGTTTATAGTTATAGTTTCCAACATGGAATAAAAAATAAGAATCTCACAATTCAGACTTTTTTTTCAGAATTGCAAGTTTATATTTTCAATTCTGAGTTTATATTTTTCAGTTATGAGAAAATAATTCAGAACTGTGAGACATAAACTCAGAACTGCAAGAAAAAAGTCAGAATTATGAGATAGAGTTGCAATTTCCATAAAAAAAATTAAAGCGTGGTAAAAAACTTAAACAAAAACTTAAGAATAAAAAAATCAACCATAAATAATATGATTAAATATTTTTTTTGAGTAATTTATGCCAAGAATGAAACCAAAAACATGAATTGTGTGAAAATGATTTATTCAAATTTTTGGATTCATGTAAATAGTTGTACAAATTACTGACTGACAATTGCTAAAAGAATTTCATCATCACTGTCATTTCCATCAAACCCCTTTTTTCAAAAAGTGTCCATAGTTAAAGAAATACCTATAGATCATTGAAATCCAACTGTTCATTGATGTTTTGTGTGTTTTATTACACTATGACATGACGCTGCACTACTTACCTTAGTTTTAATTCAGTTTGAGGCATACAGTAGGTGCTTCATCACTAAGCAATGACAAGGAAAAATAATGATTTTCCTGACTCCCTGCCCAGCACTCTCGTGCATACTATCTGTTACAGAAAAACAATTTCAGGAAAGCAGAAGCTTATTGATTCAAATTATGGAATGGAATCTTGCATCCAATAATTTTCCTTAATGCCATAACTAAATGCACAAGGTAAACAATGGTAAATGATTGTACAGTACAGAATGTACTGGACATAATTCTGTAATGAATCTCATATTATTCTGCAATATGACTCATATGACTGACTTGCTGAAGCTTTCAAACTTCAAAAGGAAGCAAAAACACAGGAAAGCAAAATAAAAGCAGAAGTGCTACTTTCAAACGTATTCTAAAATTCATTTAAAAAAATGAATGTTTTATGAACTATTGAAGGAAATTATTTCAGCATGACTTCATAGCATCATATAGCATCTTTTATGATGGCATTGAGTTGGAATTTTTTGATTTATAAGCCTAGTGAAGTTCTTTTTGTAAATACTGCCAACATATGTCATTTGCTTTGAACACAGCACTATTGTCTCTTTCTGTCTTTCATCAGCAGAACAACTGTGTACAGCATTTGAACTTGTGCGAGCACAGAACTGCTATATTAGCTTATCCTTGGAGACCATTTGCTTAAATTAGAATAAAAGATCAAAGGAAAATCTCTCTCTCTTCTCAGCAGCACAGCAGAATGGTTAATCTTTCAAAAAGTGATTGTGCAACCAATCTTGCAGAAAAACATAAAAAAAATTGGATTTTCATAACTTTTTAATTATTATTATTCCTGATCTAAAGTACCAGTGTGTTACTTCTCTGGGAGGGGGTTGCCATTTTATCTTTAAGATCAAATTTTTTTCATTTAAATGACTGTTTATATATGTGTGACGAGTGGGGCGGGGCCGAGAGACGTGGGAACAGGCGCGAGGCCGGTGGAGTGATTGGAGATGAGCGATACCTGTTCGACCCACCGGTCTCGAGTCCCACAAAGGAGATGGAAGGATATAAAACTGGAGCGACGACAGGACGAGAGAGGACCAGGCCTGGATTTTAGTTTGTGTTTTGGTTTTGTTTGTGCGCGGCAGTCGGCCGTGAGGGGCTGCTGCACTGTTTTGTGTTTATTTTGTAATTAAAGTTTGATTTGATTGTCTGCCGGTTCCCGCCTCCTTCTTCCCGTAATTAGGAAGGTTTAATGCGTTACAATATGATGGAACACACACACACACACATATACAGTACAGACCAAAAGTTTGGACACACCTTCTCATTCAAAGAGTTTTCTTTATTTTCATGACTATGAAAATTGTAGATTCACACTGAAGGCATCAAAACTCTGAATGAACACATGTGGAATTATATACATAACAAAAAAAGTGTGAAACAACTGAAAATATGTCATATTGTAGGTTCTTCAATGTAGCCACCTTTTGCTTTGATTACTGCTTTGCACACTCTTGGCATTCTCTTGATGAGCTTCAAGAGGTAGTCACCTGAAATGGTCTTCCAACAGTCTTGAAGGAGTTCCCCGAGAGATGCTTAGCACTTGTTGGCCCTTTTGCCTTCTGTCTGCGGTCCAGCTTACACCTAAACCATCTCGATTGGGTTCAGGTCCGGTGACTGTGGAGGCCAGGTCATCTGGCGCAGCACCCCATCACTCTCCTTCTTGGTCAAATAGCCCTTGATGCCTTCAGTGTGACTCTACAATTTTCATAGTCATGAAAATAAAGAAAACTCTTTGAATGAGAAGGTGTGTCCAAACTTTTGGTCTGTACTGTATATACATACATACATACATACATACATACATACATACATACATAGACATAGACATAGACATAGACATAGACATAGACATATACACACATCTTATAGCATCTACAAAAGCATCTTTTTCCACTCACATCCTTACAATCTCTGCACTACAGCATGTTCTTTTAATACAGTGTACAACAGGTGACGAATATCATGGACACTACTATCTGAAGTTTTAGTCAATGTTTGCAATATTTATTACATTTTGGCCCAAAATAACAGCCCATTCACTTGTGAAAGCATGTAAAAGATCAAATGTTGCAATACTGAGTTTGGACCAGACTTATTCGATCAATAAGGTTTCTGTCAGCTCATCAGCCCTATAGAAAGAGAGTTATATGAAGTCCAGAAACAATTGTTCTGAACAGTTAAATGTAGGGCTCTTGATTTCGAAGAGGTTAGCAATAGCAAGCTAGCTTTGAAAGCATAAGATCCCACCCTTCCTGTATAATCAATCTCCAAAGCCACACCTCCTCCAAAACACATGATCAGCGACATGATGAGAGGTTTAATGCAATCGCCAGTGAGATAACATTATAGTACAGAGCGCATAATATTACAAAAATTACGCTTTCAGTCTCCCTTGGTCTGCGATAGCATAATGGAACGTGCTGATGACGCATCATGTCTGTGAGAACAGAGCGCTTTAAACAATATACATTACGTCAATTCAACTGAACAACATTTATTAGGAAAACAGATTAACAGATTAGATTAACATTTTTTGGTCCTATGCTTTCACAGATGATATAAATACATTTAGACCACATAGGGATTGCTAGTGGGATGTGAAGAGACTTTCAACCAGCATAACAAAAAGTGTTTTTGAACTAATTGAACTAAACGCACTGTTCTTCAGAAAAATCCTCCAGGTCAAAAAGTCATCTTTTGTGTAAGATTTTTTATTCTGGACAGTACTAAATTAAAACAATAAGTCCTGTGAAGCCATGGTTTACATTGATTTTATAACAGCTAAAGGGCGTTGTGCCTAAAGCGGAGTACCTAAAACCCCTTCAGCTGTTATAAATTCACTTTAAACCATGGCTTCATGGGGCTTATTGCTTTTATAAAACAGTTATTCCATATATGTAAGGTTTCACAGAATAAAACAGAGGAAATAAAGTGTAATGATATTAATAAAAACAGTATTCTTCCACCAAACAATGTAGTTCCTAAGAAACAGCTGTGGTTCCAACAAAGTGGTTGCCGAGCAACAGACAGAAGTAAATAAAGATGTACGTGTGTAGTGTAATTTACAACAGCTTCAAACAGGGCTCAACCAATCAGAATTTTTTATTTAAAAAAAACAAAAAAAACATGCATTTTGTCTCATAAGTTAAACACTATTATTACAGATGATTGGTTTGGAATTGGATTTTGCAGCTGCGATTATTTTGTCATTTATTATAGTGGTACTTACTGATACTTCACAAGCCAAAAAACTATTCCATATTAATAATCATAATTTTCAAGTCATTTGTTTCTTTTTGTTCCGATAACAACACCTAGACTCTGGCAATCATAAGCAGTCTTAAAATCTGTGGTTCTAAGAGGCTTGTTGAATTGGTTTAATCTTTGAAGCAAACAGCTTTTTCTGATAGAGAAGATGAAAGGTGCAGAGGGAGAGAGGACTATCCATTTTATCCACACACCAAACAGAGATGCGTGCTTTTCTGACTATTTGCATGTGAATGTGAGAATCTGTTCCCATGCATGGCTCTCTAAGGCACGAAAGGTAGGACGACAGCACAAAAGCTAATGTTTAGCATTTGACGATCGCAGTGACAAAACGCCTCTCTTTTCGTTTTTAGCTTTCACAAACACTGCCGAGGGATGTGTGGACCAAACTGGGAGATGTTGACAATGTATTAGACACATAATAGAGTTCTTGCGGTAAATAGGTGACAAGAAGGCACAGTCTGTTCTCCAGCACTGTGTGAAGTTAAATAACGTTCTGCTGATGATTTAACAGAGGAAGCTGTGTTCTGCTCAAGCTGGTTATGTTTCACAGTGAGAAGTTTAAATCGGAAGTGTTAGGACGAGCTTGAAACGAGTGCCTCCACACCCTCACAACGTCTCTGTGTTGACCGTGAGCATATGTTGTGTCAGTATAAACACATTTTGTCATCTCAGAGTACAATTTCTCGAATAACAGTCATTGCTTCTGTGGCCGCTGAGGATTGCACCTTCACAGATGCTGCATAAACCACTAAACAATCAGACAAAGGCTTTATAGAATGGTATACACTTGTGGCACACTGGCAATTGAAAAAATTTAGTTTCTAGTGTGGGGACAGAACGGATCCAGATAATGAACTCCCATTTCCCATAGTGCATACTGGCACTCGGACAAGCGGACACACTAGGGGCCAATAGCAGATGAAACATGCCATGTGTTTTGATATAACAGCAATGTATTTATTATTAAAGTTTGCAGCTTATTTTTGTAGCGGTACTAATTCAAAGTATATGACAAGAAGTACTGAGCTGACGATTGGATTCGTAGTGGATTTTTATTGGCAAATTTAACAATAAATGTCTCTCAGTCCATCTGCACAAATTTTTATATATATATATATATATATATATATATATATATATATATATATATATATATATATATATATATACATACATATATATATATATATATACATATATATATATGTATATATATATATGTGTATATATATATATTTTTTTTTTTTGCGTTTTTTAAGTTTTTTAAGTTTAATTGTCATTTTTGCTCATTAACTACTGCATTATATCCATTTAATTTTACATTTCTGTGCAAAATTCAGAAAATACAGAGTAAATAGCATGGACATGTTGAATCTAATGGGCATGTGCATTACAAATTCTACAGATTCACTCTTCGGCAGAAGCCAAGTGTTGAATATTGTGAATTACTACACACTAAATCAAAAATTCATTATTCACTCACACTCATTTTGTTTCAAACCCATAACATTGACACAAACATTGCATTTTGAAGCATATCCTGAAGCATATCCTGCAAGAACCATAAAAGTATCATAAAAGTGGTCCAAATTACTTTTCATGCTTTCATACAATTGAACTAATGAACTGCAATTTTCTTAAAAAAATTATTAATAATAATAATAAAATAAACATATTTTTGTATGTTTAGAAGACTTGGAATACAGTATGAGTTGTTTTGAGACTTTATGATTCTGTTGTGTCTTTTTTAGAGTTGGACCCATTCCTCACGCACACATACTGTATGTATATCTTGAATATAAGCTGCTTTGAATAAAACCATCTGCCAAAAACATAAGTGTATCCATTATACTGCAATTGCACCTCCAAAATCTGTTGCAAAAATGCTAATGTTTCTATTTGACTTCACATAAGAGTATTAATTTAAAGACTCGTTTTACTAGACATTTTAGTCGTAACCACTCACTAAACGTTTTACTTAGAGAGTGAGTATTTATGCTGTCCCTTCAGTCACCTACATAAAGGCCCACCGCATCTTTTCCAAGCTGCACTTCCTCCGCTCCTTTTCTATTGGCTGTAAAAGGAGTCTGATTTGTTTACTCAGGGTCAATTTGCTCATCCCTCCATTGTGCTTCAGAATATTCATCACAGCTGTGTACACTTAAATGCCATGGAAACAATTAAAGCGCCTTCAAGTTAAGAATCTGCATCGGCCCAGCTGCAATAACACAGAGGCTTGGAATTAAATTAGAAATGTCAATCAAAGGATGTAGGAGGAGAAAAAGTTTAAGGTCACTTTAGACAGCTTTTAGCAAGTACTGGCATGCTAATGGAGCTACATTTCCTGCGCTTCCCTTCTTCGCATTATTGTGGGTTCTCAAAGAAATTGTGTGATCTTTTAACCCTTCTTTCCCATCTTTCGTTCTTATCTCCTCCTCCTTTTTCGGCTTTGCCAATAATTTCCCAATAGATGTTAGCACAGTAAAAGTCATTATCTTTTCAAACAGTGGCAGTATAGCCTAAGGAATCACAAAGTGTCTGCTTTTTCGACAGTAAACTACAGACCCCCTGACATGCAACTTCTATTCTCTGGTTGGATTGGCTTGGAATAGATAACTCTCAAACATCAAGCTGAGAAATGAGCCCGCTCTTATAGACAGGTGAAGAGGCTAACTCGCTCTCACACACACACTGGGTGGGTAATGTGTCAACCTGCCAACAACCCTTTGACCCGGCACAGGCACCATTAGAGGATCAAATTAACTGAACCAGAAGAATGGGATTTGTTCCAGCCATCTCTTCACATGGAAATATGGACAAGTGGGGAAAAAAGGAGAGGCCCCTCTTCCATTTAATTGGAGGGGAGAAAGAGACATTTATTACCTGAGGAAGGACATAAATAAATACAAATGCATTGGTTGCAGCATACCTGTAATACATTAAGGTACATTTAATCACTCTCATGTCATTCCAAACCCAAATGAAATACTTTCTTATTATTTATTTGATTATATTTATTGCATTGAAGTTATTTTAACAATCATGTCTAACAGTGAAAAATTCCAAGGCTTGCGGTTCAGCTTAGATCACGTGTGCCTTGATAACCAGTCACATTACAGCCTAGACATTCTTGAATTTCTGCCAGAGTTGTGCATATTACAGCATTACACAGAGTAAATCATACCAAAAGAATCCCATGAAACACTGCCTTCTATCTACATAATCAACATCATTAAATAAATAGTTTAATATTTATCCATTGTTTTCAATTCACAATTCTTTAAGGGATCATAGCTCTTTCCTTCAATGCAAATCAACGTTTACAATGTTGTGATTCACCTCATAGCTGGTTGGTTTGATTTGTGGCTTATGGTTCAATTCAGACGTATAATCTCTATGGGAAAAAAAGACACTTGGGGAACCAAGGCTGCTAAAAAAAATTCTGCTCCATGGAAATCTATATCAGACTGAAACCGGGCCTACTTACACGTCTCTTTCAGTCCTATTGCTAACTTGCACTCTCGTTTAACACAAAGGTAACTGCCACAATCTTGTGTCTCAGTTAGTGATTATAGTGAAAATCACCTTAGAGGACTTCAGTATTAATATTACTGCAATATTATTGTGGCGTTCATGCTGTTGCATGTTGTATCAACTGATTGATTTGTACAGTGTAACAGTAAAATTTAAAATTACATGTACAGTACATAATTTTAAGTCAAAACTTTTCATCTCCACATATTTATGCTCATTCAGCACTTAAGGGTTTATGGGTTTATTTTGCAAAAATGATGGGCTGATTATACATTATGCCTTAAACAGCAAATTCAATCAGATGTACAAGTTTTATGGTTTTTAATGTTCATTTTTTGAAGCTTAATAGTGTTTGCCTCCATATACCTGTACTTTTGTTTCTCTGCTAAAAGAAAGTCATTCATTCGTCTGGAATGACACAAGGGTGAGTAAATGATAACAGAATTCTCATTTATGAGTGAATGATCCTTTTAAGGCCAGTAAGGGAATTATCTTGTGTATTAGGCAGATGCTTGATTTTTATTATCTCTGGAAAGCATAAGACGTTTAGCTTTATATCTAATTTTGTCTTTTAATCCCACTGTACAGCAGACACATTCATAACAGAAGTATTTGCTGAGGAAGACAGATTTCACCAAAAATATCTCTGCACAGTCTATACAAATCCTCCTCAGTGGTATTTTCTTTCATTCAAAGCATAATGTATGTAATGTTGTTTATCTGTTCTGAAGATGAAATTATTTTGTTAAATACCTAAAAGTAATTTTCTTTTAAGGGTCACAGTGCTAGCTTCACTCAACATCAGGATAGCTTAATGAAAACAACTAGAGAAAGACACAATGATTTCCAATAATACACTCTGAGTATGGCGATTTAATTCCAGTATGTATATTTGGTACCCGGTTTCTCGTCGTGACAGGCTTCCAAGCTTGGCTGTGTGAAATCATTATATCCTTAATCACAGAACGGACACTGCGCCCTTCATAAATCTGCATTAGCGTGAATCTCACTTTGAAATACTTGTGTGTACAGCTGCTCAAATCACTATTACATTCACATTACTGTACTTGCTGGAGTTGTGACATCTTGACAAATGGCTTACATTGCATTAAATGTCACTCGAAGCGCGAAAACTGATTCGCTGTAACAGTGCAATTACATTTAACATATGTTTTGCACAATGAAAGGAAGCTTAATTTAATTTGCACAAGATCTAGCATTTAGTAAAGCCGATTTGCAAATTGATGTAGCACCAGACTCAACTTGGATCCTTATTCTTATGCACAATTTGATTACAGGGAACAACATTAAACCAACCAAGAAAATAATCAGACCTTAGAATAGTTTTCTTTTTGCATCAATATTTTTAAAAAGATTATTACAGTCAACTCAAAACTTATGTCACTGTAAGTCAATAAATGTTACGTCTCATCCAAAGTTTAATAAACTAGATCTCAGATCCTTTCTACTGCCCCCACTCCCCCAAAAAAAGTTGTTTTCATCTTTTATCTCTGTTTGAATCCACATTGTCTGCTTTCTGTCACTACTGACCTTTCCGAACCAATGATTTTTGATAAGTCACAGAGAGAATTGAAATTGTATCACTTTCCACACATCTCTGTTGGATTTCTGTGTTTTGAGAACGGTTTCTCTGGAGATAAACTAGGTCGATTTCTGTCTTTATGTTTGGATTAGGCAGGTGACAGGAGCTTTATCAAAGTTTGACCACATAAACAATAGTTACTGATAAAAAACTCTGTCCAGAACTTTATATGTCAGTTTCTAAAAGATAATAGATTAACTGAGAACCAAAAGTTATAAAGGGCATTAAAAGAAAGACTTTTTTTTTGCAGTATGAAACAAATATACATGTGCAAATGCACACATAAACACCCAGACATGAACAGCAAATGAACGCAACAGTTTGTGATACGATCTGAACTAAAGTCCCACATGTTGAGCATTTGTTTACATACCTCTGCCTGTTATGTTGTGTCTGACTGAGGCAAACCAGACAAAACACTTCCATACAGAGTTTTTAATCTGACAGTCAAAGTCCTAGCACAGTTCTTTCTGACAGAGTCTAAATTTGACATTACTTCTCATATGATAAGAATCAACAAATAATTGTATTCTTCATCTTAATACAATAGAATCTGAGTTCACTAGAAAAGATGATTCCATTTAGAATGTTTAATAATAAGAAAATGTTCATGGATTATAGAATATATAGCAATTCACTCTAAAAAATTGAATAATCACATTTTCCAGCATGATTTGAGAATGATCAAAAGAGCATCTTGAGGTTCAATTGAAGAGACAAAATTTCAATTGAAATGTTAATTTGAGGAAAGAACAAGACCTCTGAGGACCTAACATTACCAATTATAACTAAATGTAATTACATTAAAAAAAAATTCAAATTCAAATTTTTCAAAAAAAAAATGTTTGTACTATTTAGTCAATTTAAATAAACCGAAAATAATTTTGTAATGTAATAATGTCATAACCTTTCTTTAAATCCCTGTATTTTTCCTGTTTATTTCTCTCTCTTTTAAAAAAAAAATTATTTCTAATTTAAATCAGAATTGAACCCCAGATTTTCAAAGTGCCTAGACTCTTAGAGCCCACTGTACATTGTAAAATATACATTTATCAGTTGCTATTTTCAAATTATACACATGCTCACTTCAGATAAACACATACTGGTATCACAAAAAAAATACCAAACACCAAATCTTATCTCCACATAAAAGCTTTTTTACCTCACACAGCATCTCTGCCTTGCACCATTTATTTAGCATGACACTGAAAGACAATTTGTTTCGACACAAAGACATCCACTAGCTTCAAGCTAATGGAGATGCATTAAGCAAAGTTCAGGTTCATTTCATTCACAAGGCTTTCCCATTTCCACCGAAGGTGTTTAGCTTTAGTCATTTCATTTTCTCTGTCATTGTGCCTTTAGGTTAATTCACAAACAACATTACAGTTCCAAGGTCTCTATTTTGAACATATTCATCATTAAATAATTGAAAAATCTTACAAAGGATCTTACAAAGCTTGCTTTTGATTAATCTGAGCTTGGAAGCTATTTGCCAGATTTATGCCGACCGTCTTCTATCATGTGAAGATGAACTGCAGGATAATTTGTCTGTAGTTTATAGCTTACAAGCAGAAACCTCACGCTTAGGTGCCCTATAAATCTCCAAAATCTACCAACAAGACTTCTCTGGAAGACAAACTGCATGCTAGCAAGAAGCAACATCTGGCACGGGATATGAGTTTTGCAACGCTGCTGTGAAACATAATTCTGCCACAATGTGTCATGAGTCACTTCTTTCCTTATTTTTGTAACTGTGTTTCACACCAAGAGATTCTACCACAGTCAAGCTGATTTTTTGCGTAGCCCTTGGCTTCTTACAAAATGAAACACAAAAATGAAACTTAATTGAACTGTACCTTTGAGATATCCAGGGCATAGCGGTCTCTATACAGATATATCAAATGCTTCCCCTTGTAGAAGCAATATTGGAGCGAGTAAGATTTAAAAGGAAAGAAAAACACCAGGAAAAAACAAAACAGCCTTAAAGCGATTTCAGATTGCTCCTCATAACCTTCCAATATGCAGAATGCAGAATACAATTTAGTGCAAGATATGGAATAAAACTGTCACAGAATGGGAAAAGTTATCGCCTACTGATGTGTAAGACATACTGTGGGTTAAATAGAATATTTCTATGAGTTTTTCAGGCTGAAATGCACTTGTTCTTGCCAATTATTTTATTTCCTGTTTCATAGTAATGTCATTCGCTGCAACACTGATATATACGATGTGCTCATTTCAATTTCACATTAGGTGCTTCAACTTTAGTGTGACAGTAGATTGAAAGTGTGCTTATCAAAATTGTGAATAAATCACTGAGACTGGACCGTGGGGCCGTATATGCCCTTCACTGTGATATCCATCATAATTTTAATGATCTGCAGTATCTGAGTCTGTTGGATGGTGCAGTGTCAGCCAATTCGCACCAGTCTGTGTTGGCATTCGAGTTGAGGACTTCTCGATTGCACTGTTTCCCTGTCAAAGGGTCCGCAGGGACTCCACAGGCTGACCTGTCATTCCCTGTAAGGCTTTGTGTCTCTTTGCTGATAATCATAAGTCCTAGGGAGATGTTTGAGTTTTGTTTTCTGTTTTGCACAAAAGCAAAAATATGTAGATATATTTATTAATCGGGGGTCATTAAAACAGCAGCAGAGGGAAAAAAACGGTGAATGCAAATAATAACTAAACGATCATTCATGCTTATATTGATGTTGCCGGTCCAAAAAAAAAAAGACATTTTCAGAATTGCTTGCAAATCTTATATTATGGGACTGTCACCAAATCTTGGATTCAATATGTGGCTGACTTATTATTATTCAATTTGCATAGGTTTTGTATTTCTTTGTGGAACTGATTGATTGCAGGCACCACTGATCTGGGCTTATGCACCTCAGATTTGGAGTGGGGAAAAAAAGCATTATTTTTCAATCATTCAACATTCAAACATGATTTTGACAATATTTACTCGAAAACTGAGCAGCAAAAGCTCAAATAAATGAGGCCTATGATCAATAAGATTCAAAAAGAAATAAAAAACCTGTGCTAATTGAAAGAAAGCAGTTTGATTAAAAAAAAGAATAAATCTAATATTTGGTGATAATATAGCATAACTAGAAATGTATAAGTAAATGTATAAATGTATAAGTAAAATGTGAGGGGGGGGGGGGGGGGATATTTGATAATTTGGGGAAGATGTTGTTCCAGCAAACTACTTGCTGCCGAAAGAATGAAACCATCAACAATCAAGAAACATTCAGGAGCCCAACTTGCCCAGCTTCCTACTTGATCTAATCGTTCCCGGTGTGTTGCTCATCAAATCACAAGATCACAGAAAACATAATAAATGTGTGAGTTGCTCTATTATTTCTGCAAGGCTGAATATCTGATATTTCACCATTTAGGCAACAATGCTAATGCATCATGCTGTAATGTAGAGATTTGAAAGGACTGGAGGAGAGACGGTTTTAAGATTAAGCTATCATTCAAAAGAAATTTGATTGACACATTATAAACACAAAGACTGTGGTAATGTATTTTCAAATGGAGTCATAATTCAAATTATGGGGAAAAGGCACTTACACAAATGATTCTAATACTATTTTTTATTTTTTTTTGTGTCAAACTATGACACAACAGACTCCAGTAAGTCATGTGTTCCCAACTCTCTCTCTCATATACAGTATATATTCAGAGTTTGACTGTTACATAAACAGTAGTCAATAAAGCTGCTTGATCCCTGTGAAATATGCATTATACAAATATTTTTTCCTCCCTAGAAAAACTAGCATATATTTTGCAACATCCTAAGGATAGGATGAAAATGTATGAGGTAAAAAACCCAGAATGTACCAATTTACTCAGAGCATCTGGGAACTAGGATGATCTAGATAATGATCATCTCTCCGGGTGTTTTTCACACCCAGCTGACTGAATCTTTACTGATCCTCAGCTGAAGGAGAAGGTGTGGAACGAGGGATCCATTAGAGGGAAAGGAAACAGCAGTCAAGGCCTCCGTGCGCTGATGATTTATGTGTGCAATATGAGGGCAAGGTGCATTTTTCTACATTTTAGAGCTTTAGCCCTGACACTCAGAGCAAGGGGGTGCAGGAGACCGTAAAAGTGTTTGGTTTGGATTCAGAATGACAAGATGTTACTCACATACAACCTTTGCCACAAGTACAAACCCAGTTGCTGCCAAAACAGGATGTGAGAAATGTCAAACGTCAATTTAAATAGTTAAGCTGAATAAATAATTCATGAATCTGAATAAATTACAATAAAATTGATGAACACAATAAATGTATTAAGTACAATACACAATAAAGCAAAGAATTAATTAATAAAATAATTGAATAACTTAAAATAAATGTATTCATGTAATACTTAAAATTTAAATAGAAATGAACAAAATAGAATGAATGAACCAATAAACAAAATGCATTAATACATAAAATAAAAATGAATGAATAAATTAAACTAAATAAATATATGAATGAATAAAACAATTGTATTTATACAATACTTCAAAATACAAAACGACAAAAAATAAATAAAATGGATGAATGTATTAATAAACAACAAAAATATTAAAAACGAACGAATAAATTACTGAATAAAAAGATAAATAAAATTAATTGATTAATACATAAAATAAAAATGAATTAATAAAAAAGAATTAAATGTATTAAAAATACATGAATATCAATAAAATAAATAGAATACATTGTATTTACACATACAATTTATTAAAAAGATAAAATAAAATAACTAAAAAAGATACATAAATGCATTAATAAAATAAAAACATTGACTAAATTAACTGAATTAATTTAACAAATAAATGTATTTAATTGAATAAATGAATGAATGAATGAATGAATGAATGAATGAATGAATGAATGAATGAATGAACGAAAAAAACTATTTTAAAAAATAAACTAAAAGTAATCATTTCAATTGTATACCTTCAAGTTCAGAATACAAGAACACACATGAAAGCCTTAAAAAATGGATTTGGACCAGACATGAGTCAATAAGGCAATCAAAACATAGTAATACGGTCCGTTCTGCAGTCTTAAAAGCACATAATAGTCTTTCTCAAGAGCACAGAGATGTCATAACATGATTTGTAGTGATCATTGCAGTGATGTTTTGTCCCAGGTACATGTTGCTGTATTGTATCATTACTAGCCCTCTCAGCTGAAACAACAATAATTTGGCTGCTTGGTATTCTTTACTTATATAAATTACAGTGAGATTGTCAGGAAATAGGGGCAATTTTGTGCGATTAGACTGTCATGCTCTCTCTTCATTTGCTAATTAGCCTACTGCATTGTAGCTCCAGAGCAAGGACTGCAATCTGGGTTATTAAGCATCCGAACGAATCACCCATTATCTGCAATCACAAATTGCAAAAGAAACATATAGCTATAATAAATATAATGCAATTGTAAATGTTTCAATCAAATTTCAATTTCAACCATTTTTTTTTTGTGTGAACTTATAATTACACACTCCTAGCTGTAGCTTCCACTCTTGATTACTTCTGTGTTTTACTTGCATTTACTAAAAGATGTAGTGCATTTGTCCCATGATGCAGAACCTTGCTGACGTTTGAATGCAACACCACAAAAGACCTGCCAGTTGCATCAGTTCTCGTCTGGTGCTTTAATGAGGTTCGGTGGGTTGTTTTTGTACCGAAAATTTAAAAAGTGCTCAAGGGAGCTACAGCGACACACAAACAACTCTTAGCGTTTCTATAAACATTGGATTACAGTCCACATCCTTTTTCCTCCCAACCAATACGAACTAATCACAAAAGATGAGTAAGATTCTGTGTTTTATCTTTATATGCGTCTGCCAAAAGAAACTTTCTCACGTATTGGATAAGTCCTGCTGTGGATCTGGCAGCCAGAATTTTCAGGATGTAATCGGAAAGCACTGTTTGATATTGTAACAATCAGCCAACATGATTTTTAGTCCTTCCATGCAATCAGTTTCTCATTTCTGAAGAATATAGTATTTTGTACACTGTGTATGCGTACTACAAGTTTCTGAATGTATGGTAAAATGTGCATTATACAATTCCCACAATGCAATGGGCTCGAGCTGACCTTTAATTTCTAGTGTGATAAATGAACCACAACTTTGACATGTTGTTTGATGGAACTGACTGACACATATAATGACAATAGCCTAAATTTAACCAGTTTTGATGAATTGGTATTCGTATGATTTCATTCATATGTTATCTTACAATCTTCTTAAGCCCTGCTGACCATGGACCTTCATGCTTACTTTAAAAAAAAAAAAAAAAAAATTCATAAATAAAAAAATTCATAAGAATTCATACAATATCAGCACCTTGTGATAAAATACTTATGTTTTCTCATGAGATCGACTGCCTAAATTGTCTCACAAATCTGAAAATGACAAAATAAATGCAAAATAAAAAGGTTTATGCCTCTCTAAGGATATAATAGTGAGTATTATACAGTGTATTATGCCCTATTTTTCATATAAATTTGATATAAATTAAATATAATCTAAATTACAACTGTCACTGGGATTCTGGAGATAGAAAAGGAGGATGTCTTTATTCAGCCCTGAAACAGAATGTATGTTACAGTGACCCCTCTTAGCTTGCAGAAGGACATATCTAGCACCTCACAGCACAACGCTGTAAATCAACACTGTGCTGTTTTTCTTTTGTCAGACTGAGCTAAACTGTTAACAGAGTATGAATTTTCTCACATAGATTCTACTCTGGAACTCATGTGTAATAGCATGTTAGTCAAATGCAAAGAAGCAATGTGCTCTCTGTTAATATAGAAATATAAATAGCTTATTCAAATACTAAAAAAGCTAAAACCAAGAGAGTGAGAGCTAAATAAAACTATACTAATAACAATGACAAAATGCATAATAAAATTACTGAAACTAAAATCATACTAGAATGTGTTGTTAAAGACCTTTTTAAGACCTGCACAAATAAACTTAATACCATATGAGCAAGGTAGGGCAATGTCTATAGTAACATTAAAGTGGTCATATGATGTGTTTTCTTTATAAAATATTAATAAAAGTTAAGACTTGTCCATGCCCTCCTAAAACGCCTTGTTTTAAACATGCCCCCACATGTCTATGTCACGATGTGAGGAGATTTGCATAACGGCGCCCAAATGTTCACACAAAGAAAGAAGGCATAACCTTTAATTCTCGCTGTTGTTGCCGGCACCATGTCGTGGAGACACTGTTTTGTTGTGAAAGCGAAAATACTTTGTTTTGCCTTAAAAAAGAAGACACAACTAGTGGTTACAATCAGTAGTTAAGTTGTATTTACAACACTGTTCCAGAACAGTTTAACCCAAATATTCAGATGTGTGCAGCACATTTTATGGAGGACTGTTTCCTGATCCTGGAAGAGAAGACTACAATGCCGGGTACTCTGATTCACAGTCTGTAAATACGTTTACATATTTGAAGGATTTGCCAATGACGATTCATACATGAGTTTAGAGCAGTGTAGAGTAGCGCTTGTTGTTTGTCAAAAGTTACTCTGATCACAAATGCAGACATGGTTTTATTTTTACACGTCGCGATGCGATGCAATGCAATGCGTAAAAACACGTTATAAGTCATTATAATCTGTAAGTATGTCCCCACAGATTTTTATAATGAATTAGATACTTGTCGATCCACCGGTTTACTTTTAAAAATATTTGCATTGGTCTGAACAAAAAACATCAGACAGACTGACTGAAAATGCACATTCATTCTTTCGGAAAGACAGAAATTATATTTTTATGTTTAAATGTAACAGGCATATAAGCAGACACCCAGATATTAATGACTTCTTGTGTCTTTTCTGGGGGATTATTTTGATTAAAACATGGCAACTTTAAGGGGCAAGTGGGCAAAACCCTTATTATCTCCATCCTTTCGTGGGATTTCTGTAAATCTTATCGGAAAATCATCTACATCAGTGATTCTCAAATCTGGCTCGCGAGATCCACTTTCCTGTAGAGTTTAACTCCAACCCTAATCAAACAAACCCACCTGTGATTTTGTAATTATCCTGAAGACATTGATTAGCAATCTCAGGTGTGTTTGATTATGCTTAGAGCTAAAATCTGCAGGAAAGTCGATATTGTGAGTCAGCTTTGAAGATCACAGAAATGCATGATTGTAACAATGTTCTTTCGTGGGAAGAAGGAGGCGGGAACCGGCGGACAATCAAATCAAACTTTATTAATAAAATAAACACAAAACAGAAACACAACTAAAATCCAGGCCTGGTCCTCTCTCACCCTTCACTATCGTCGCTCCCATTCTATATCCTTCCGATCTCCTCCGTGGGACTCCAGACCGATGAGTGTCGCAGGTGTCGCTCATTTCCAATCACTCCACCGGACTCGCTCCGTTCCCACGGCTCTCGGCCCCGCCCCACTCGTCACATACCCCCATCCCCCCTCGCAAGCCAGGGGGCACCCACGAGACTGCGCTCTACCCCTCCCTCCGGGGGGGACTGCTCATGGCGACCTGCGGGAACCTGGGGGTAGGACAGACGAGGCGAGAGAAAAGGAGATGGAAGGACTAGGAGCGACAGAGACGAGAGAGGGGAGAGAGGAGAAAGAAAAAAAAATTAGTTCTGGTTCCCGGACACACTGCTGCTCGGCCCTCCACCAGCTGAGTGAACTCCTCCGCGGTGCCTGGCGGTGGCACTGGACGGCCCTCGGTGGATGGCATGACACTCCTTCTGGACAGGAGGACAGATCCTCCATTCTTGGGTAGCCGGCAGGAGTCCCCCGTTCCCTGCTCCTCCGCATCATGGCGGACGGTAGCAGGCTCTGGCCTCCAGGCGAACAGCGGCGACTCCTACGCTCCCTCACGGATGGCAGCCGCCCCTCCACATCACGGGTGGCTGGAAGCGAGCTCATTCGTCCCCGGCAACTCCCTCCAGCCCACCGCCTTGAACATCCCCTGCGCCCGACTGCTACGCTTGCTCGATGGCACCGCGGATTCATCCCAGCGGTGAGGGATCTTCGGCAGTGCGTCCCTCCTTCCTCCCTGGCTTCGGCACCAATGTAACAATGTTTTTTCGTGGGAAGAAGGAGGCGGGAACCGGTGGACAATCAAATCAAACTTTATTAATGAAATAAACACAAAACAGCGTGGCAGCACCTCACGGACGACTGCCGTGCACAAACAAAACCAAAACACAACTATATCCTTCTATATCCTATATAATTCTATATCCTTCCGATCTCCTCTGTGGGACTCGAGACCGGTGAGTGTCACAAGTGTCGCTCATTTCCAATCGCTCCACCGGCCTCGCTTCGTTCCCACGGCTCACGGCCCTGCCCCATTCGTCACAATGATAAAATTAAAAACTACATTTTATAATAAAATTGATAAAATACTGCAAATGCTATGGGCATATGAATGATTATGCAAATATTTTAGCTAAAACGTATCTTAAATTTATACACTCTGTGAGAATGCTAAAATGGAATCTTGTGAAAGCATGTTCTCAAATGTATAGTTTTTTTTAATACAAGCTCTTTGGTTTCATTTTCAATGAAGGTCATAATAGTCTCCTAAACTTTGTAGATAAGGACACAAGTTCATTGGGCACTTGCTGTTCTAGTATTTTCTTTGTATCCTTTTTTAAACAGTTTTTCCAAACTGTAATATAGGTCAAAACAGGGATGCACACAGTTAGCCCGCACATCGTTTTTTTTTTAACCACATTTTTCAGTTTGATTCAGTTCTGTGTTTTTTTTTATTTAAAATTAGATTTTTTTTTTTAATAAATGAACAACAAAATTCTCCTGCACACTTCTATATGCTGGAGAAAGACATGGAATATTATACGAATACTTGAAATATACTCTTTTTCCTATTTTTACCCGAAATTGAATTAACTCCAACCAGTAGAGGTCGCTATAGTTTCCAGCCGCTCCCTTCTTAATCAGGGTTTCCGCGGGTACTTAAAAAGTCTTCAATTTAATAGCAACACTTTTAAGGCCACAAAACCACTTAAATGGTACATGAAAGTTTTAATTATGATTTCGAGAGGTCTTAAATTTGGGGTTGGAAAGACAAGAATAGTGATGTGACAGTTAAACTTCAAAAGGCTATGATTTTATTGAATACATGTAAAAAAAAAAAAAAAAAGTAAAAAAAAAAGTGGCAGAACAGCAGTCCCTTGCATACTTCAACGGGTGTATTTATTTTTGTATAACAAAGACCATTCATTTCAATTAATTTAATTTCAAGTAATTTACCCTTTTTTTTTTTACAATTCTCCATTGCCCAATTGAGTTTGTTCCCAGCTCCAGTTACCGCTTTTCCTGTGGTTACATCTAGTGTAAGCAGTTTTTGTGCAGTAAGTGTTATTAGTACTGTGTCAAGAAAACCGATCACTCAGCTCCCTGCCTGGCCACACAGAGCTTAATGTGACTTGAGAATGGGGGGATGGGGTACAGTGGTTGCACCACACAAGAGCGGTGGGGCATGGAGGTCGCAGAGATCCAAATGTGTCCAGATCCCAGTGGACAGCCATGATGGTGGCTTGATTGCCCTGTCACATGATTCCAGACTGAGAACTAATGAGAAACATGCCTGGAATCGCCAGCGCCCCATGACTGGTGTGGCTGGATGAAAAGCCATTTAATACTAATATAAGTAAAGGGACCATGACCATAATGTCTTTGAGAGGGTGGAACTGATGCAGGAGGAGTAAGTCAGCTGATGAGACTGGAATGGATACAAGAATGGAAGTTAAGACATTTCTAAATTAATTATCGGTTTAAACGTAATGACAAAAATATGCTGACAAACCATTTAAACCAAGAGACCTAAACTGGAATTAATTAATTAATTATAATCTGGTAGATTATTTTGATTCACCTAGTTGAGTTAATGTTTTATGTGTTATGTGTTTTATGTTTTATCACATTAGACCAGTAGCTGGCAAAATGGCACGTATTTTTGTCTATTTTTATAAATAATTTGACAAATTGACAAAAAAACATGTAATTCATAACCAAAACAAATAAAGTTATTAAGTTGCTAACACATTATTGATCTTATTGTGAACAATTGACCCTTTGCAGGGAGTTTGATTGACAGGAGATCTGACCAATCATAATGCAGAATCTGCCATTTTTGTCCGACAAACAAACCAGACAGGAGAGTTGATTAATGTCAGTACGCTTGAACTTGAAAAATGGTGTGAATGGTGTTTTTCTGCAGTTGAAACCATACTTTCTAATGTTCAATCATGTTTATTTTCTGCTATAACTAGTAAACAGGAAGAGACGATCAGTTCATGTTCTGCTTGATCTCGGGCACTACAGTGATTCGTCACGACACATTAAAGTTCCACAAATAATTGTTTGAATTTCTTACAAAATGACAAAATTTGAAAGCTAAAACTTTGTTTCACCCCAAAAGTAACCTGCTCTGTCTTGTCTGTCAGCATGTTTTCAGTTTCCTCTTTGCTCCACAATGTTTTTTTCACTGTGTGAGAAGAGATGTTGATCCAGGAACATGTCGTACTTGGCAAAATCACGGCGACCCACCACTAGGGTGTCCCCAGGTTGATCCAGGGGGATTGGGGGGTCCCTGAAATAAAAGTACTGTAAGTCACTTTGGATAAAAGTGTCTGCCAGAAGCAGTAGGGCATGCAGGGATTTCTCACCTATTCTTTTATGAATACTGAGGTTTTAGAAATTCTTATGTTCCCATACTGCTTATTGCCTACTTTATAGTAGGGAGGTACGGTTTCCAACACAGCGACACTCTTCACAGGACAGAGATTCACATGGAAAAAATGTCAATGTATGGTATTTAAAGACACAAATTTTTTAAATGCTACCTCAACCTAACCTTTAAAGTGACTATCGTTTGAAGTTAAATAATATATTAATAATAATAATATTTCTGACTCAAATAAACAGTTCATTCAGAAGCAGCTAATTGAGAAGAAATACATAACACACAATTTTAGGCAAGTACCTGACAAAACATTTTTATAATGCAAATGAAAGCCTAAGATTTAGAAAATGGTCAATTAGTGTTTTTCAGTGCACTAAATATATATAAACCTTATTAAAAATAGTATTGTCTCCATAGAACCAACATTTAAAGCCCTGTTAATATCCAAGAAAATAAATGTCTAAAAGTGAGCCAAACAGCCAGGGAAAAGTTTTCAGTTGCCTGGTGAAAAACCTGTAGTGTTCAAAATATGTGCAAGATAAGAGGCAAGGACAAAAATAGCACAAAACATTCAGACTCAGAAAAGCCTGACAGTGGAGCAGGTTGCAGCTGGTCATGAGGTGCTGAGCCTGAAACACACACACACACACACACACATTATCCCACTAGCAGTCACAGTCGATAGATGGACCGAGAGATAGATGAAGAGGTAGGAAAATGTAGTGACAGATGGAGAGAAAATGTGTGTGGGCAGGGGACAATCAGCCCCAGGGACATGCAGTGAATCTATTGTTTCCTAAAGGTGAGAGAGAGGGAGAATAAGAGAGAAAGACAGAGAGAATAGAAGACGGAATAAGAGGTCGGGTGAGAGAGGCTGAGAAACGACATTTACCAGCCCTGAAAGACACAATAGCTATCATGCTCATTGTAAAAGCCCTCCCTTTCACAATAGTATTAAAAGAAAGACAGTGGCAAAAGAGACACGGTGCTTTTATTTAACCCCTCAAAGAAGAGAAGACGCACAGACAATGGAAAATGTGACACAATTACAGTCACAGAAAATAGCCTTTGCTGAAAATCGATTCACACTTGACAATCAGCCAGATAAGGCAGAAATGGCTGTCACGCTGTATCATTCAGTTGGGAAGAAAAGGATATTTGGTACCATGATGTATCATGGGGGGGAAAGTAGATCTGCAAGTCTTTTTTTAAACTACTACATCTTGACAAGCCATCTCTCTAAGATGAAATGACACACAGCGCCCCCTATTGGGAATGAGATGTCATTTCAGATGCATCAAACAATCCAGAGCTGTGCAAGAATCCTAGCATCATGCTTAATATTTTTAAATATAGTATGTGACAGTCAATGAGTGACATACAGGGGGGGAAAAGATTTTTTTTGAGAGAGACATTTTTGAGAGAGTCATTGAGTCATTCAATTAACTGATTCGTACAAAACACTGAATCATTCAGTAACAAAACACTGCTGCGTGCTTGGAGATTGTGCAATACTTCTGCCGTGATCTTTGTTTGGAAGTTGGAACCATTTTAGTTGGTGAAAAGGAACAAAACAGTCAATATTGTGTCTAAAATGTAAGTATCTTAATTACGTGACTACTTAACTACTTGTTTATTTAATTAAAATCAATTTAACATTTGCAATCTTGAGAATATGTTGCTTAACTACATCATGTTATAAATGATTTTTTTTTACCTCATATGTTTCTTCTGTGAGTGTATTTATGTGTCCCATGCCATTCAGCTCTTTTGCTCATTTCATACACTTTTGATTTGATTTCTCCAGACGGACAGCAGTGCAAGCCTAAACAGTGCAACACTGATACCAGAAATACACTATCCATTATCAATCACTGTTTATACTTAATGTAATAAAATCAGAAGAACCATTCTTGTTTTGATGCTTCACTTGTTATTTTTGTCACTTTTTAAGTAAACTTGCATTTAAACTCACTAGTAGAGTGTTTTTTTTTCACCCTACCCCTCCAACTCAGACGTGCGTGCAGGTTTTTCCAGATTGACGACACCAACAAGAACAAGCGCACTTGATGATTAATGAAATTAAATGCGCTGTGTTTTCTGCCGGCTGCCAACCCGGGTGCCGAAATACAATTGGGTAAACTGGCAGTGGGTGGATTTGACAAACCAAACCAAAGACCGACATTACGGCCTGGAATGCACATTTTCAAAGGAGAAAAACTGACTGTATTATTGTTTTTGAGATAAACAAATATGTTAACGTTGCATGTTTCTTAAATATCTGCAAACATATTAGCCTATGGTATTTTTTATGCTTTAATAGAGTCAGAAACTTACATACAGCACCTTTAAGACCCATTGAATCTGAATTTAAGATATTATAAGACTTAAATAGGAAATCTTTAATTAAGTCACCCTGTCAAAGGTTAAGGCACTTTTTAACAGTTACTCTCACTCACTTCAATTAATCCTCAAATAATCTTTTCCTACTTGATTACAGTGCTGGTCAATCAGAAAAGAACAGCTATATGCTACAGAAAACAAAAGTAGCCTACTTTGTGTGTGCTGATCCCATTAGTGTACTGTAGAGTAATTGTGTTTAAATGTGTACCTCCATTGCTTCTAGATTATTCAGGATGGTGTAAACGGACAGATACCAGAAAACAACAGACTGTTTATCTCTATAGCTGTCAGGCTGCTGATGCTTCACTAGTGTTTCGAACAGTATGGAATGCTGCAACCCACTTCACCAGCGCTCATTTGCATAAGGTACAGACACGCCCAATCAGTAACGGGTATGCAAATGAATAGCGTCATTGCCTTGCACGAGCATAGGAACAGAATATTTTGCTTTGAAAATAATATTTTGCCAAAAAATAAATAAATAAATAAATAAAGTTAAAACGACTAAAAAAGAGAGAAAATTAGGCTGACAGAAAAATTACTGAAAGTTTTCCACCCACTTTTCTCTACAATTTATTTAGGTTACACGCAGCGACTGTGAGGCACAGAAGTCTGCACGTGAGCAAAAATATGTTAATTATAGAAAGCGGAGGCGGAAATAATGTTTTGATGAAAATGCATTTCTAAGATTAGGTGATTTAGGTGATCCCATGAGAAAGGCATAAACAAGTCAGATTTGATAACCATCTACTAAGGGAAAGCATAAATACACATCTAATCAGATGCAAAGTAAACATCCCCTCAGGACATAAAAGTAATTCCTAATTCATGAAACGGCTGTCAATCCGAATTTTTCTCTTCCTCATTCCTTCTTTTAAGCTCTTTTTGCCCTTCAACGATTTAATCAGAGCCGTAGCTCTGCCAGGTATACTGAGCTATAATTATAGCCTTGTCTTATTAGTAGATGAGACTTTGATAATGAGCCCTCAGAGAGAAGCCAAATGGAATTGCTTCTGGCCAAATGAGGCAACTATATGAGTTTAGCGCTCCTATCGCCCGTGTAAAAATGGGATGATTACAGTGGAGATGCCGAATGGAAATCAGACAGAAATGACAGAACACCAACAAATTCATTAATTCAAGATTTGAGAAAGTGACATACAGCCAAGTATGGTGACCCATACTCAGAATTCGTGCTCTGCATTTAACCCATCCAAAGTGCACACACACATTAGTGAACACACACCCGGAGCAGTTGGCATCCATTTACGCTGCGGCGCCTGGGGAGCAGTTGGGGGTGCGGTGCCTTGCTCAAGAGCACCTCAGTCATGGTATTGAGGCCCAAGACTCGAACCCACAACCTTGGCGTTCAAATCCAAAGCATTGTTTCATTAAGACTTCATTATGAATGTTAAAACCCAATGTATTTTCTCTCTCAGTGCTTCAGGACGTTCATTGACTCAGCCGACATCTTGCTTTTTCTAGTCGAGCCTAACGCTAGAAAATGACTCTCCCAAAAAACACCTATGACAGAAACTTTCAAGAGCAGTCTTTACTTCACTTGTAACACTTTACATAGCACATAATATTTATGGTTGTTGTCATACTATTTTACTCTGGATAATATTTATTTATTTTTTAACAGGTGTATTTTTAACGTCAATTTCTGAGTTGACGCGGCGTGCGCTTTCCTGAAAGGAGAAATCTTTCAGCCTCTCTAGTGCAGTGGTTCCCAACCTTTTTCAACTAACTGTCTTTATTGAATGAACTGGCAATGAACAGAAAATAACTCCGGCTGGCACCACTTGGCACAACTGCTGTTGTTCTGTAGCATATGCGGCAACAATATCTGAGATAAATTGGCGGTTTATTCCTAAACCAATCAGCGAGCTTGAATAGTGGAAGCAAAGTTACAGTTTAATATTTTTTTGTTATTTAATATATAAATGTATATATATTATTGTTCATACATGTAAAAATGTCTAAGTTATAACATAACATAATTTCACACATATATATAAATCATGAAATGATGTTATTATGTTATAACTTAGACATTTTTACATGTATGAACAATATTATTGTTTCTTTTAATAGTAATTGTCGGCCCACCTGCAATACCACCTGCGGCCCACAGGTTGAAAACCACTGTTCTAGTGGCTACAAACGGAATTGCAGTCTGTTTGTCTTTAGGTCAGACAGAGCGGGGCATATCGACACTGGCTCATCCGTCGCTCTAATTGTATTTCTGACCAATAAAAGACATGAGAACTGTTTTTTATTATTCTTTATTCTTTACTTTTTTTAATATATAGAGTGCATTTGTGTCCGTCCACTTTTTCAGCAGCAATGGTTCCAGAAGTATTTTTCCCATTAATTTTTCCTACAAAGATTTTAAAATAAAAAAAAAGTCTGTTAAAGCATTATATGCCATGTGTTTATCGAGGGACAGAACTTCAATCCCATGAAGCATCGCGAATGACAATCAGAAATATAAAACTTTAAGTTAACACCGGTGATCTAAAAGCAAGATATTGCACGTTTATTGTGAAATATGCATGAAGAAATATGTAAGTATCCTGACAACATAGTTCAATTATGTCCCTTGTTGCAACTTTTTTTATTAGTTAAGTTTTTTGAACAGCATCATGGGAAATGTAGTTTTTTTAACAAATTTGCTTGTTTAACACGAGTATAAAAAAATATGCAAAGATAATGCCAACTGATGTTTTCAACAAAAGCACATACAACTGATTAACAACCTTGAACTACAAGCTCACAAAAGGACCGTCTTTGATGGTTTGTATGTTATTGTTAAAAATCTATTTGCCAATGGCAATGACTATTTGCCAACTTATGGAACCTGACTGTCGCACTTTATTATTAATTAATTATTGGTTTTACAGTTCTTATATCAACACTAAAAGAGTTATTAAACAAACAGCTTCAGTTTGTTGTATTAGTGTTCTGTAATCAAATAAATGCAGCCTTCGAATGATGGTGTATATATGTAGGATGTGTAAGTATGTATATACCTATGATCAAATATATGGATTTGATCATGCTAATGGCACAAAAATCATGTACAGCCCTTTTTTTTCTCCAATAGGATGGTTGTTATTTCAAGGTTACCTAACTCAGTTCAAGTCACACTCTATGCGAAATCCAAAATTATCTTAGTTCTAGAATATCTGCATTTGCATATCCCAAAGCTGCTCAGATGAGTTAAAATTTTAGAAAAATACATTTTTGGCTTTAGAAAATTCTACTGAGAGTAGGGTCTAAAGTGAATAGAGCATCCAAAATAGTGCCATTTTTATTAAATATTAAAAAGAGCTCTAATAAACCACAGGGAGCACAACACAAAATGTGCATTGATGCTATGCTTTAAACAGTGTAAAGGGTTTCTGCAATGCAGGAAATACAAGGACAGTGCAAAATGAAGCCGCTTGAGATAAATACACAACTATCATCCTGGTGTATTTAACTTGTAAACATCTTCGGTTAATAATATCACTGCTTCGCCTACCTACATTCTCTTTGTAATCCAAGAGCCACGTGATGCCTCGAGGACCCACAATTTTATAATTTTTTACTTTCCCAAACTTGTTAAAAATGCACGTTTGCATTCGCATTATGACACTTTATGGCTTTCTTAAATGAGAATCACTTTAGCTTTAACCATATTTAGTTCACTTAAGCTGTGTTTTCTCGCTCTCAGTGGAAATGTAAATCCTCCGAGTGGCTGATACCCTCCACTCTGATCATTTGCTGAGTGCTGTGCAATTCCCATTTGTTTGCCTTTCAGTGATTGCACATTAATTACTGAAAGAGGCGATTAAACATCTCATATTACACCAGGCCTCCCAGGCAGTCCACACGAGCTGAGCCAGCAGAGCTTTAACGGGCTCCAAACGCTTATTTACATCCTTGACAACAGTGCAGTAGGCCAAGCCTAAGGTAAAGTTGCTGCTCTGGCAATGACAATTACAGTAAATTGCGTAAGGAGATACAAGAATATACACAATACCCATATGGAGAAGGGAAAAAAATAATAATATATACAGTATATATATATATATGTATATATATATATATATACAATTTATTTTTGACAAAATGTACTTTAAATATATGCTAATTATATGTTGTAAACAGTGAAGCTCAGTTACATTTTTTTTAAATCGAAAAAAATTCATCTAGTTTCAATATTCATACTATATTTCAAAATGTATTTCAGGGGCAAGAAAATATGTTTCCTGTTATATAATCTACATTTAGGCTTTATTCATTATTGAATTTTTATTAAAATGTGTTCTGGCATTATAGGCAACAAACAGGTTTTCGTCAAATGTGACGTGAACATATATTCGTGGATTGATATATAGTATAAACACTTTAAATATATATATATATATATATATATATAAGTTTAAAATATATTTTCAAAAATATAAAAAATGGGCAAAAACAAACAATATTGGTAGAAAATATATTTACGTAAATATATTTTTAAACATTTTAGCAAATATATAACAAATATATGTATATGAGTGAAGACAAATTATTTCTAAAATGTAGTTCTTATAAATGTACTACTTTTATTAATATTTGTTTAATATGGTTTTGGAGAATATTTATAACCATTTTCAATAACTATTTAAAATATAATCTCTCTAAAAATATCATAAATATACACACACACAGCATTTATGTTTTGTTTATTTTACTACAAATTGCAACTGCAGAAGTGTCCTATATTACCCTCATTCCTCCTCTTTTTGCAATAGCCGCTAATCAGTAGTTATTGCTACCCGAGAAGTGTGTTCTTTGGTCACCATTAATCTGAAACATTGTCAGCCTAGTCATAATGGAAGCCGTCTGGCGTGAATTATGACCAAAGCTCAATTTACTCTATGTAGCTTTACCTGCAGTATAAGGAGAGCTGTGATTAGCGCTTTAAATGCTGCCAGACATCTGAGAGGCAGAAGCCTCGTCCCTGCAGTGATTGATGGGACTGATGTGGCTCTGAATGGCTTTGCTGTCACAGATAAAGGGCCACAGACCAGATTGAAGTGGACAGGCCAGTGTTACCCCCCGGCAGCATCCTGTGTCGTTAAAGAAACTGACCTCAGTCGGTCTGACAGCCTCCCATCCCGGCCAGTCGACAAGTCAGGCCTATAAAGACACCTGCTTGGCAGACAGAGATGTGAGTGAACGGATCCCCTCAAGGGAAGGGTATAGAAACAAGGGGTGGCACCCTTATATCCAAAGCAGAAAATACAACTCGAAATTTGCTTAAACTAGAGGTAGGGGACATAATGGATTTTACAAAGTGAATAAAAGCCGCTCCATCAATTGCCAGAAATGATATTGTAGCAAAGGATGTTTTGGTTGCCTTGGAGAACTAAAATAAAGGGGAGTGCTGCCATCTAGTTGACAAGATATGACAAGCTCAGCAAAGCTAGGTTAGCAAGGTTACACGTATTGTTTACAAAAGATAAAATAACATTAATATGGACAATAAGGGAAAAAAGACATTAAACACAATATTAAGCCATTCTATCATTTTTTAAATGATCAAATGCTTCTTAGATTTTATTAGATTTGATTCAGTGTGTAACCCACAAAAATGAGTCCTTCAAGGCGTTAAACCATTATAATGATTATTTTACATAATGCTAAATAAAACAATCAAGAAGAAAAGAAAATAACAAGGAAAACATTTAAAGCGAATTATGATTATTTTTTACAGTAACAAAGGAAAATATGCAGTACGTTTGGCAAATACGGAGTTGTTTAGTGTTGTATAAGTAGAGAAAGAATTCAACATCTTATTTGTTATGATGATGTACACATAATGAGTATTACACATTTTTTTTCACATAGGTTCACAACAAGGTATTTTTTTTTATATATATATACATCTGAAGCACAATATTTTACAGTTTTTAGCAGAATTTCCTCCATTGTTGGCCAAAAAAGGGTGATTCAGTTGATACAAAAATATCAAAAGAAAATGCTTTAAAAATGGAACAAATACATGATAGATATTTGCACATCCCCTGCACCACCGAAGTTAAACTGAAAGGACAACGTTCATTTTAAACACAAATTAAACAGTAGTGGTATTTGTAATACTTTACATGATACACTATGTGAATTTCAAAATCCGATTATGTAGCTTGATTCATTCTGCAAACTAAAAAATAAAAAAAGAAATAAGAAAGGTTTGTAAAGTACATTGACAGGTAGTGTCTATTTATTTGGATATTTCTGCTGTGATTAACCTTTTTACAATAGATTTCCATCCTATAACTGCCCAAAGAAAATATGGGACTTTCTTGACATACAAAGCCCTTATGATTCATATGTCCAGATTACATGCATTAAACTCATTCTCTTAAGAACACATGCCAGTCTTACTTCTGTAACACCGTACTTGCTTAGTTATAGCGAATTCATGTCTTAAGATTGTATGCTACAGTTTCAATTAGATTTTATATTATCAGTATATTTTAAATCAATTTTCCAGTCAGTTTTGGTGTGTAGTGCATACATTATATATATATATATATATAAATGTATATATGTTTTGGTACCTTTTATAAGGCAATAGAATATGTAATTATACTCTTTCACTAGTTACAAAACTGCTAGTAAAAATATGAATCCTTACTTCCATTCTTCATTTATCAATCTCGTTGTCCAGTAAACCTTTCAAAGCACCTTTCATGCCTTTCATGAATGGTAGTGCATCATGAAACACTATAATACAGCATAAACTATGGCATTTTTTAAAAGAAAGAAAAAAGCTTATTCTATTATATATATATATTTTTTTTTTTGCATTGTGACTACAGTAAATACATTACAGGATCTCACATCCTTCTAAATTTTCAATTTATTTTACATAATTTATCGTCATCTTCGCCTTTTTACTTAAGTTTCTTTAAAAAAATGCATGAATGAGAACAATAGACACAGATAGGCATCGATGAAGCAAGGAAAGCCCGAGACGGAAACATCGTTTTTTTGTTTGTTTTTCGTTATTAGTAACTTGGGTGTTTAAAACACACATAAAACCACCTGCATTAGATACAGCACTTCTAAAATTTGAAAAAGCTTTAAGAAAACACAGTTTTGGCCAGTGAGGCAACCTGTTGTTGTGATGATTTACCCTCACTGTAGATGTTGATTAATAAGGGTGCTGCATCTTGCTTAGGCTGGCAGGTGAGTTTGTGGCTTGTGGGTCTGGTTGGCCGCTCGGCCGAGCGTCGTGGTCAGCTGGGGCCACTGAATCTGAAATTTCAAAGTAGACGATGATTCTTTTAGGTTGTTCAAACCCTGAAAGATACAACCATATAGCAGCTTCTTAAAGGAACAGTGCATCCTCGTGTCATTCCAAACCTATTCCAAATTACAGGTTTGAAACAACATGAGGGTGAGAAAAAACAACAACAACAGAATTACTATTCTTTTTTTCACATTGCCTTACATAGAGAACTATTTGAGATAATTTTTTTTTAAAAAAGGTTTAAAAAATATATAATTTTAAAAACTTTTTTATAACATAATTTCATTATTTTAATTAAATTATGGAATTATTTTGCAATTCTAATTTAATTTATTATTTATTTAGTTAATTAAAATATAATTAGGTTAACAGTTAAAAAAAAACAATTAAGAAAAATTTTCAGCTTCATTACTCCAGTCTTCAGTTTCACATGATCCTTCAGAAATCATTCTAATATGTGGATTTGCTGATCAATAAACATTTATTATAATTAACAATGTTGAAAAGTGTTTTTTTTGTTGTTGTTTTTTTTTTTTACTTAATAAATCTGATGAAACCGTGATACACTACCACACTACCAAAGTCTGGTAAGACTGAAAAAAAAGAAGAAGAAGAAGAAGATGAAGAACCATTGTTAATTGAGCACAAATAATAATGGAAAATAACTGAGTGCATATTTGAATGATTTCTGAAGGATCCAGACACTGCAGACTGGAGTAATGGCTTCCGTAAAATTATTATTTTAAATTGTAATAATATTACAATTAATATTACAGTTTGTACATAAATGTTTGATTCAATAAATGCTGTCTTGATGAGCATAAGAGATTTCTTTGAAAAATAAATTAATACATTTCAGTTAAATCAAACAATTGAACATTTCTTTTTTTAATAATTTTCCAATAATTAAAAAATATTTTTCATTCATAATCAGTTCATGTTGCTGTATAAATGGTCAATAATCTAAAACTCCAAAGTACCCTGGTAAATGTCAGTGTCTGCTCAAACTCAGAACTGACTCCAGTTCAGCAGATGGTCTCCAGGTGACACTGGTTCTGTAATACATTTGAAAAAGAAAGAAAATGACATTTCCATTTAAAATGACACAAGAAAGACAATCCAGATTAATAAGGTTGGCTGTTGATTCTTTGAAGATAACAAAATATAAAGGGAATAAGGTCACGATACCAGATGTGTTAGGAGTCATCAGGAAGGGTTAGTCACGCTGGCCGAGCTGTATATAGAAACAGAGCTTGCCTTTACCGTGTCATTCCACTGATGTGGAAGGTCCTCTGGCTCTGGAGGGTAGGACATCCAGGACGGACTCCGGTAGGAGGATGATGGAGACAGGACGAAGTAGTCTGAGTAGCCGGGGCGGTTGGCAGATATGGCATATACTGCTGTCATTGGGTTTCCTGCCAAACAATGGGAGGCAGAATAAAATGTTTTTTGACATGTTTGGAAACCAAAAATCACCCAAACTTATTTCAAATATTAAAATACATGTGCAAAAAGCCACAGTATTTCCATTGTACATGTTCAAAAATTGTGGCAATACCAAGATAAAACTTTTTTTTATTTTTAAATATTTTTCAGGAGCTAAACCTAGTGTTCTACTTTAAAACGGATCTGTTTAGCAAGCAGACACACTGACCTGAGTAGCTGGTCATAGACTCGTCGACGGTAACCGCGGGGAAAGGAGCTCGGTTGATTGGCAGGTAGGGGGTGCCATTGTGCTGACTCATCTCTGAGGCCTCAGACACACGAGGCTTCGGACTCATGTCTGGTGTGGAGCTATAACATGAGATGAAGATGTCTTGTTATAATGAGATCAAACCACCAGGGGGCAACGCTGGCCAGCATCGCCTCAGAGCTGCATAACACACCTCAATGCAGTCAGCAGCACTGTCAACCATTCAAAGCACCTTAAATATATGCCAGCCTTATATAAATATACATGAGGCTCATCTCAAGAATGCTGGCATGTGATGTTGTAATGCTGTGTTAGTCAGGGAAAAAAGAGCCTCAGATGTTCATAAACATCAGTTGGAAATGTATTTCTACCATATCAATCCTCTAAAGGGCAAAGTAACAGTCAATAATCAGCAGAAAAACTGATGAAGCAGTAAAGAAAAAAGAATAAAATAAAATATAAATCAATAGATATAATTTATAAAAAGATGATTTAATATATTGTAACTATTCATGTGGATAAAGTATTTCCTATTGGATTTTTTATATATATATTTAAAAAGTAATCAATTAAAAAAATGCAAATAAAAAAGCAAACTGTAACTGAATAAAAACAATGAAAATAATTATGTTATTTTCTCATTACAAAATGGCTAATAAATGCATTTTTAAGTTGTTTGAATTTAGGATCATAAAATCTTAATTTATCTACATGCTAAATGTTAATTTCTTGATCGATAAGTTAATTTCTAAATTTTAGTTATCTTTTTTCTTTTTATGATCACTGACATTTGGTCTGCCATAAAAGGATACATATAATTTGTATCTTTTGGCTAAAGGTATGATAAAAAAAAAACACACTAAACCACAACAAAATAAAACGGATGATCCAAATATTAATATGAAGGTTTCTCTCACCATTTCAGAGAAGTATATATTTAATATAAAAGACTCCATATATCTATATGATTAAAATACAAATATATATAATATAATATAATATAATATAATATAATATAATATAATATAATATAATATAATATAATATAATATAATATAATATAATATAATATAATATAATATAATATAATATAATATAATATAATATAATATAATATAATGCAAGATCCAAATATGAGTGTGAATGTGTATTTTAAGGTTTCTCTTACCATCTTAGTGAAGTTCCAGGCGGGGCTCCGCCTCTTGGAGGGATGAGGGGTGGCAGGGAACCCAAACTCATATCAGGCAGCTGGGTAAACCTGAATCCCTGCAAAGCCAATAACAATCACCAAATGAACTTCTGAAAACAAATATGATATCATATATCAACAAATCACCCTATATGCTCAAGCTGTTTTCCCAAAATCAATAGAAAAAATCAAATTAACTGTAAACATCAGTGGTGTTGAAGAATGCCACTCACTGGTTTGGGGAGGCTACACTGGTGGAAATCCATCCCAAAGGAGGAGCCGCGCTGTAGAGCTCCATTGGGGTGGTTTATAGTCCCAGGTGCGCTGGTAACTCCATCCAGGTAAGGGCTACTGTGGCTGGGGTTGTACGGACTGTGAGGGAGGTGGTTATGTTGGTGGTGGTTGCCCGGGTTTGGCTCGGCAGAGGCCAAACCAAAAGCGTTGTCCAAGAGGAGGTGCATCTGCTGCCTCACTTCATCGATGGAGGGCTGCGAGCTCAAGGTGGACGAGTCCGAGTGACCTTTGACCTGGTGACCACCGCCGAAACCCAAGGAACTCAGAAGACGGTCCACATCTGTCTCTTCAAATGGCTCGGGCTCACCCTAAGATTGGTTCAGTGATGAGACTTCTTAAGTTTTATAATTGTTTTATATTGATTCGTCAATTATATAGTTGACTCATTGAAATTATTTTTTAAAAATTACAGTCACATTTGGTCCCGGATAAAATAATAAATATAATATTCAACTTTTAGGTATATGATACATAATCTACTGTACATTCAGTATATATATATATATATATATATATATATATATATATATAAAATACATTTTATTCAGTGTACAAACACTATCAATATATAATATAATATAACCTATGCATGATCTGAATACGAGTATAATTACTTTTTTACTAATGCTCAGCACAATCACAGCTATTCCGATATTGAATTTCCAATCTAAATGATTTAAAATGCCATTATTATATTTACGTGTAATGAGATTCGGCTCTGTTTCATGATGACGTGGGCAAAGTTCAGGGTTTGCTCACCAAAGCTCTCTACTCTCATAAACTGTAGTTAGAGCTAAAGGTAATCGCCTTCATTTAAGCCTCAAAGCAGACTTGAGCTGATAGTCATTACTAAAGCGAAAAGAATCTCTGCCGGCTTCCTGAACTGTGAACGAAATGCGCTATGTGTAAAGACTACAGCAGAAGACTTTATAGCAGGGATTTGGGATCCCATGATGCAAGAGGCTGGCAGCGCTTACATCGTAGCCACTGTTAGGGATGCCCCTCCTAGATCTCTCCCTCATGACCAGCATGTCCATCTCTGTCTCTACAGGGCTCGGGGTGTTCAGAGACTGCCTGCTCCAGTATGAAGGTTCCCTGTGGGAGTCACTGTTGATAGATAGGTTGAAAAGTTCAGTATTATCTCATGAACCAACTTGGTTATTGAAGATGTTTAATTTTACACTGTGATTTATTTTTATTCTTATACACCCTGAGATTTCCAAACACCGGAGAAGAGCAATTCAGCTCATTAAAGAGCTCTTTATTCATGCCATAGGGAGAGTTTACATAGAATGAATAGTGTTGTTTGTTATTTTAGCACACGATAAATAAAAGGAATTATGCAAAGGCACAAACATTGTAGAAAAACTTAAAAATACACTACTTTAAAAATATGGAATCAGAATTTTTTTTTTAAAGAACGAAATACTTTAATTCGCCAATGATGTATTAAATTACAATGATGTAAAAAACATATATATATTTGTTAACTTACTGTTGATCAAATAATCCTGAAAAAAAAATGATCACAAAAATATTTAGCAGCACAGCTGTTTTTAACATTGACAGTAATATTAAATATTTCTTGAGCAGCAAATCAGCATAAAAGAATGATTTCTGAAGGATCATGTGACACTGAAGACTGAAGTAATGATGCTGAAAATTCAACTGCATCACAGGAATAAATAACATTTTAAAATATATTCAAATAGAAAAGCGTTATTGTAAATTCTACATGAATTGAAATTTCACAATATTGCTATTTTTACTATATTTTTTATCAAATAAATGCAGCCTTGGTAAGCATAAGAAACTTCTTTCAAAAAACAAAAAATATATACATGAATGTATAAGTTAAAATATATATATATATACATATAAATATATATATATATATAAATATATATATATATATATATATATATATATATATATATATATATATATATATATATATATATATATATATATATATATATATATATATATATATTTTATATAAAATAAAAACAAAGTATGCTAAATTTATTTAGTGGCATTTTAAATTATTATTAAATAATTGCTCATATTAACTTATGTTTTAATGAACACTGTGTAAATAACACTTTAAACAATATTATGTTATATTTGAGCAAATTTGCGTAAATTTGAGTAAATTTGCATCATCATTTTAGCACATTTGAATCAATCCCACCTTTCTTTTGCCTTTTTTATTCTGTATCTAGTAATAATGCAATTGGGGTTATTTTCTCAACATATTTTGGGATGATTAATAGGAGGGATTTAATCTCTGACTACCTCCTGCGGTACTTTACATAAGTGGAGTGTTTCCTGTCCTCCTTCGGCCCCCTCAGATCTTCCAGGTCCAGGGAAGCATTCTCACGCATCATCCGGTCTCGATGGCTGTACATGTGACCACTGCTACCAGTGACCGGCCCGTCACTGTAACCTTTCCTTTTAGCTTTTAACCTCAGCTTATTCCGGTAATGCTCGATGTCCGACTTCTGCTTCAGCCCAATGTTGACCTGCAGGTGAAAATCTGATGTTATTTATTTACACCAATTTAGTGCTCCTCTGCTGACAGTGAGTGAGTGAGTGTGTCTAAACAGAATCTTGTTTTTGCTGATCTAGAAGAAAATTTTGTGGAACAGATTCTGTGTGGTGCCCAGTAAGCTGACAGGCACTCAAAACAGGTCAAAATAAATCACAAATAAAAGCCTCCTAATAAGGTGGCCCCATCTGCACAGAGACAGCAAGCTCACCTCTCCGTTCATGATGACAGAGTCTTGGCTGTGATTGGAGGAGTCGGGATAGGAATAGTTGAGTGGGGCAGCCATAGGCTTGATGGTGATGAGGCGTAGAGAGCCAGTTACAGAGTCATAATGGTCTGCAAACAGACACAGGAGACTTGTGCAGTCATACAATTACAGTAGGATGGTAAAAAGGACATCAGCAAAGAGAAGCTGTAAATACTCAAAAACTGACACTAGACACTGATGCACAATATACTGAGCAATCACCTATTTATGGTTTTGGGGGTTTAATGGTGTGTGGGATATTTTAAATGGCAAAGCTGTGTTTAAAAAAAATCTGTATGAGAATAATATTACTGTATCATTGTTTTAAGACTTTCAATACCCTCATAAAACATTTATGATAACTAAATACTTATATAAACTTGTTACAGATCCAGTTACAGAACTGATGTTTCTTTACATTATGTTCTAGTGTTTAAACAGTATTTTTTTCTTTCAAAATAAAACCAGTTTTTTTATGTTCAGTAAAAATATGTATTGTAACATTTATTATAAATATAAATCATTAATTTTTTAATTAAATTTTCTTACATCAGTGGCAAAACATTTCATTTTTAGCAAAAATCTAACACAATTTAGTATTAATATAATATCATATAATATAATCTCTATGCAAAAGCACAAACATTTAAAAAAAGAAACTATATACTATATACATATATATATATATATATATATATATATATATATATATATATATATACATTTAAATAAATAATACATTTAAATAAATAACACATTTATCCAGCAAGCATGCATTAAATTGATCAAAGTAATAATAAGAAAATAATTTATAATGTTTATAAATATTTATTTAAAATTTAATGTTTTTTAATTATCTAAAAATATTATTGCAGAATTACAAAAAAAAGAATCTTTTTCAGAAAATTAAACACTGATTAACCAGATCCAGCTTTCTTGATTGTAATTATGGTTTTCATAAATAAGTTATGATCCTAAGGAATGTGAATTACGCTGCTCCTTTAATTTCTGTCTTTCTCACCATTTCTTGTGTGTTGCTCTTCTTTGGGTGCTTTCTGTGCCGTTGATCTCCGAGCAGTGGAGCTTCTACCCGTGTTCAGTTTCCCAGATCCATTGCTTGAAACTGAGCCGTCCTCGCTTGGCAACCTGCTGCGGGTAGCCATGGCAACAGAAGGCAATGGTTAGTTTGCTGCATGCAGTATCATGCAGGGTTAACAGTTGCCTTGCAGGGTCCTCTGGCCTTAGTTAACCTGCGTTAAATTGCATTGGTGTAATTTAGCAGACATCACCATACGGGTGAGCATCTACTCCTCATGTTTTGTGCCATTTAAACAAATGTTCAACAACAGAATGAATCCTGCTCTGGAACAAAAACCACCATGAGCACCAGACCATCATATCAGAATGCGCATCATGTGCTGGCGAGAATCTAACACATCAATACTGGAAAGATTGTTGGCAAGCATATCACATTCAAACTGACTTGCTTGGATGAAGGAAATCTACGGACAATTGTTTATGGCATATAAGTAAGTATTGTGAAGAAACTAAACAAGTCTCAAGAGACCCATATCGTGAAATAATGTTCCATCGACATTCAGTATAACAGATGTATTTATGTTAAAATGGAACAATATTCTAACAAGTAGTTCTTAAAATATATAAAAGAAAAAGAGATCATAATAAATTATTTTATATTTTAAATAATTAAAATGGGTAAAATCTATTGTTTTGAAGGATACTGGCAAAAATGGGTAAAGTTGGTTTAAAATTACAATTTATCATTATTTGGGGGCTGAACTATGATCCTTAAATAGAGTTTTTTGTTGTTGTTGTTGTTGTTTATTTTTTCTAAATATGCTTGACAAAATATTTTGGTATATGAACTATTGTTACACTACATTATATTTTAGTGGGTGTAAATCATGTAAATCATGGTATAGTGCATAATAGTTTTATTAGATTTTTTTACTCTGAAAAAAAAATAGTTTATAATATGACACAATCTAGTAAAGAGAGAAAAAAATGTATCTGAGCTGTATTAAACTTTTATTGTTTTGATGCTTGAAAACCACCTTTTGCCTCTGTCCCATAGATAGATGGATAGATAGATAGATAGATAGATAGATAGATAGATAGATAGATAGATAGATAGATAGATAGATAGATAGATAGATAGATAGATAGATAGATAGATAGATAGATAGATAGATAGATAGATAGATAGATAGATAGATAGATAGATAAATCTAGAATTTTTCTACAGGAGATCCTGGCTATCTTGTTCAGATAGATGGCATAATGGATCTATCAAATACCAATGGATAAAAAATTAAAAACTGACTGTCCATGCTAGAAATCTTGTAATGGGCTGTGGTTAGATCTTCCAACAGTACAATGATCCACAAATAAACATCAAAATCAAAACAAAAATGGGTCACTGAGAACAAAACCAAGCTTCGGCCCTGGCCAACCCAGTTCCCTGAGCTGAACCGATAGAAAATGAGTGTGGTCAACTGAAGAGGAGAAGCATCAACATGCAGCTGGAAATCTGAAGGATTTAGAGTGATTCTGTATGAAGGAATGGTCTCCGATCTCTTGTCAAATGTTCTCCAAACTAATCGGGCATTATAGGTGAAGACTCAGAGCTGTTCTCTTGGCTAAAGGAGGTTGCTAAAAGTATTGAATAAAAGTGTATTATTAATTGTGACCAATGTGTATAAGAGAAAAACATTTATTTCATATTAAGCTTTCTCTCCCATTTTAAATTCTTATTCTCCAACGAAATTTTAGATTTTAGTACATTTTTTTAATAAAATATCTAAAGGATTGATGATACTGATTCATTTTCACAGCCTCCTTTGATAATGTTTAACAAGGGTATGAATACTTTTGAGCACAACTGTATATATGTATGAACAAGACACATGAACAAAATGACCACTTGATGGAATCAGGGAAACACATGACAAGTCAGGAACCAAGACAAGAAAATACAGAATAAAAGACAAGAAAACCTAAACAAGAAACAAAACTCAAACACCTGCATGACATACATTTGTATTCATATATGTATTCATGTACGAAATCATAATCAGTCCATAATTTTCTCAATGAATCTGTTTTTCTCAATCAAGTGAGCTCAAGATGGGGTTCTACATTGATTTTATTCTTTAATTTTAAATTATAACATCCTTAAAGCTCAAGGAACCATAAAAGCAATTACAACCCGAATTCCGGAAAAGTTGGGACGTTTTTTAAATTTTAATAAAATGAAAACTAAAAGACTTTCAAATCACATGAGCCAATATTTTATTCACAATAGAACATAGATAACATAGCAAATGTTTAAACTGAGAAAGTTTACAATTTTATGCACAAAATGAGCTCATTTCAATTTTGATTTCTGCTACAGGTCTCAAAATAGTTGGGACGGGGCATGTTTACCATGGTGTAGCATCTCCTTTTCTTTTCAAAACAGTTTGAAGACGTCTGGGCATTGAGGCTATGAGTTGCTGGAGTTTTGCTGTTGGAATTTGGTCCCATTCTTGCCTTATATAGATTTCCAGCTGCTGAAGAGTTCGTGGTCGTCTTTGACATATTTTTCGTTTAATGATGCGCCAAATGTTCTCTATAGGTGAAAGATCTGGACTGCAGGCAGGCCAGGTTAGCACCCGGACTCTTCTACGACGAAGCCATGCTGTTGTTATAGCTGCAGTATGTGGTTTTGCATTGTCCTGCTGAAATAAACAAGGCCTTCCCTGAAATAGACGTTGTTTGGAGGGAAGCATATGTTGCTCTAAAACCTTTATATACCTTTCAGCATTCACAGAGCCTTCCAAAACATGCAAGCTGCCCATACCGTATGCACTTATGCACCCCCATACCATCAGAGATGCTGGCTTTTGAACTGAACGCTGATAACATGCTGGAAGGTCTCCCTCCTCTTTAGCCCGGAGGACACGGCGTCTGTGATTTCCAACAAGAATGTCAAATTTGGACTCGTCCGACCATAAAACACTATTCCACTTTGAAATAGTCCATTTTAAATGAGCCTCGGCCCACAGGACACGACGGCGCTTCTGGCCCATGTTCACATATGGCTTCCTTTTTGCATGATAGAGCTTTAGTTGGCATCTGCTGATGGCACGGCGGATTGTGTTTACCGACAGTGGTTTCTGAAAGTATTCCTGGGCCCATTTAGTAATGTCATTGACACAATCATGCCGATGAGTGATGCAGTTTCGTCTGAGAGCCCGAAGACCACGGGCATCCAATAAAGGTCTCCGGCCTTGTCCCTTACGCACAGAGATTTCTCCAGTTTCTCTGAATCTTTTGATGATGTTATGCACTGTAGATGATGAGATTTGCAAACCCTTTGCAATTTGACGTTGAGGAACATTGTTTTTTAAGTTTTCCACAATTTTTTTACGCAGTCTTTCACAGATTGGAGAGCCTCTGCCCATCTTTACTTCTGAGAGACTCTGCTTCTCTAAGACAAAGCTTTTATAGCTAATCATGTTACAGACCTGATATCAATTAACTTAATTAATCACTAGATGTTCTCCCAGCTGAATCTTTTCAAAACTGCTTGCTTTTTTAGCCATTTGTTGCCCCCGTGCCAACTTTTTTTAAACCTGTAGCAGGCATTAAATTTTAAATGAGCTAATTAAGTGGATAAAAGTGTAAAATTTCTCAGTTTAAACATTTGCTACGTTATCTATGTTCTATTGTGAATAAAATATTGGCTCATGTGATTTGAAATTCCTTTAGTTTTCATTTTATTAAAATTTAAAAAACGTCCCAACTTTTCCGGAATTCGGGTTGTACCTATAAGAACAGAGACAAGGACTATTTCACTTTCACATAAAAAAATAAAAGTTTCAGCCTAAACCCATCACTCTCCAAGAAGAAGGTAATAAAGCACAGTCAATAAAATATGAATATTTAATTAAATCTGCTAATCATTTAGGCATGCCACGAACCCGCCCGCACGAACCCACGCACCTAGGTCTAACACAGTCGGGCAGAAGCGAGCCTTGCCCAAGCTGCCTATGGGCACACTGAATCATGCATAATTCTGTAGCTGTGAGTGTACTAAGCTTCCCTGCATCTCTGTCTGTCTCTGCCAGGTTTAAATGCTCGTCTATTTACCGCATTTGCTTTTCCAAATAATTATTTCCCCGGCCCTGCTCTCTGCAGGCTCATTTCCTTTTAATCGAGCCACTCAGGAGAGATAACAAATGGCAGAATACATTTGTATTCCGACTAATAAGCGCGGATGCTAATAGAGAAAGAGCGAGAGAAAGGCGAAACAATGAGAGGGAGAGGAAAGAGAGGAGAAATGCTAAGCCATATTAGAACCATTTCAAGGATCAGTGCTTTTTGCTCTGTCACACTGTCCCACGAACGACATAAAGGCATATTTACGATCCCACGGCCCCCAGAGAGTGGTTAAGTAACCCAGAGATATGGGAGATGCCGGGTGGTGAGTTTTAATGACCTTGGAGAGCTGAACGCTGATAAATTTCCTACCATCTTTTTATTTGCATTTTTATGCAGGATTAGAATAGGACCTTGGGAGGTTTCGCTCTTTGTGAAGAAAGAAAAGACATTTCTCTAAAGCAATGTGGATAAAAAATAACACTAAAAAAATTAATCTGAAGAATCAAGTGCTTTAAATCTAGTGAAAACTGTATGATTTGATCTGTCCTTTACATATTTTGCTTGCTTGATACGACCCTGGTGAGATGCATACTAGTCTTAATATATATAATATACATAATAGTTATGATTGGTCTCAAATAAACAGCACTGACTGGCCATTTTGTATTATTTGTTCATAATACCATTTTGAAATTTCATAACAAAAAATTATATAAAATTATTATAATTTGTATTATTATTATTATTATTTTACAAAACCTTTCAACATGGGGCAAAAGTGGGCATTTGTCAACTACTTATTTATTCAGGTCATTTTGGTCAATCATAGTGTGAAGGCAATAATTCTCTTTAAGGAATGCATCAATATTAAAATTCTACAATATATTCTCCAAATATATTAAAATTAAAACATTTAAAATCAAATAAAGTTTTAAATTCTACAATCAATTCTATATTAGGCTACCATTCAAAAGGGTCTGTAAGATTATTATTTATTTTTTTAAGTAATTGGAGTAATGATGCTGAAAATTCAGCTTTGACATCAAAGGAATAAATTATAATTTTAAACATACTGAAATCGTTAACCGTTCTTTTAAACTGTAATAATATTTAACAATATTACATTATTTACTGTATTTTAGATCAAATAAATAAAAGACTTCTTTCAAAAACTCTTTCCAAAAAAATATTGATTTGCTTAGGATTAATTAAAAGATTTTCTATAGATTGACATTATTACATGATTAGCATTTTAAAGATTGACTCTAAGGGATTAGATAACAGAAAAGGGCAATTTGAGTTTGCACAATTACTTATCCATTACAGATATGCATGCATGAAAATAAAAAAGATCAGAGGGCAAAATCATGACCAAAATCATACAGTGTGCAGATGTTGGCACTGGTGATTTGTGCATGCATGCCATGTCTGTCTGTCTTGATTTCGTTTCTAAAAATACGTCAAGAGAACAAATGTCTTTGCTCTTAAGCACAGTGTGTTTTTCCCTTCACGGTTCTCAATTCCTCTGCTGCATCTTAAAGTCAAGAGCTCAATCCACTCTATGGTAATTATATGTCATACTTGAGGTGTACTTGATTTTTCCGCGGAAGGAGATAAGAAATGCAACTGAAATAGAACAGTGCAGTCATATCGGGTTGGATGGCTTTTAAAAGATTGATGCCCAGGCTTTAAAGGCTTTAGTGTTGTATAGAGAGTTGAGCGACATATACTGTCATACTAGCTTATTCCATTTGGTACATATGCACATACTTTCTTTGTTCTATAATAAAAGCACTCACCTGAGATGCATCTCTGTTGACTGAGGTCTTTTTGAGGCTGTACCATCTTGTAACACTGCCACCCTGTCTTGTGTAAGAGGGGCGTCCCGTACCGGGAGGGACAGGACAAGTGTTTCCTTGGTGACAGGGAGAGTTTCCTCACCTGGCTGGCCCATGTGCTGCTTGGCGTAGTCGAAACCCTGCACGGGCTGGATGGGAAATGATGCACCGTGAATGGACGGTGGGGGGGAGAGTAAGAGTTATACAATGCTGACATTGGACATTTTATTTTAATTAGCAGAGGAATGCTGGCCATCCTCGTTTATACATGAGCTGAAGGTGCTTTGAGTCTAACTATATTTCATGGAGCCCGCATTCGATGCAGTATAAGTTGCCATGGGATATTTAATATGATAGAGCTATGGAAACCCTCGTTTTAATGAATTATGGAACAATCTTCTGCAGAACTGGACGCATGGAGGCAGAGTGCCTGTTGGAACTTAAAAAAAATTATGTTTGTGATTAATTTGATTGATAATTCATAAAAAGGTTGCACTTTGCATGTGCTGTTGTCACATCTACAAGATCTATTAGTGAGGTGAAAATTATTAGGCAAAATCACAAAATAATTACGATGAATGTGCAATATTAAAATTCTGATAATTATCTGATAGCTTAAAAATAATCAATATTAAAACTTTGTAACTTTTGGTAATAAATTCAAAAGAAAACACCAAAAAATATCAATAATTCTAAATGCTATAATGGAATCATAATATTTTAATGTATTTGATGTATTACTTTTTGTTAATTATATATACAAACAATTAAATTTATCAATGAAATTGTATTATATATTTTTATTGTTTTATTTATATATATATATATATATATATATAGAGAGAGAGAGAGAGAGAGAGAGAGAGAGAGAGAGAGATTTATTTATATTTGTATAATTTATATTATAAATAAATTGTATATATGATTGATTTTAAATTAATAATTAAAATGACATTACATTTTAATATCAGCATTTTTATATTTATTGTGAATTACTAGCTAAAATGTTTTGATGACACCAAAAAGAAATGGAAAAATTTCTGGGAAAATCAGTATGATTTAAGTATCATCTTCCTGAGTGTTCTCTATTGGTCATTGACCTTGAATGAGGTCAGATTCCACTGAAATATAAATTACATGCTCAGCTGAACTATAATTCACTTATGCTCTATCTGATTGTATATGAGATGAGCTGGAGTCTTTAATTGGCTGACATGGGTCGTGACAGTCCACAAACCCCATATATAAATCTTCTTTTAATCCAAGTTCAAATTGATTTAAGCATTGAATCCAGGTTGTAAGTCTTGCATGGCATGTGAACTGTGCAAACAAGCTAGAGAAACACATAAAGACTGCTCAAACACATTGACAGGTTGAAGCAAAAAGCATGCAAGCGGACACACATGCAATTGATCACGTCTGAGCCTGACAAATGGTCAGTGTCGGTATATGAAATCCTTATATGACTTTATTCTCATTCCAATCATCCAGTGAACATTCACACATCTCCTCTTATTCCCTTACGCTAGCATGGGAAGCTCTTGCATGAAACCGGAACGCTTTATACACTGATCCTCAAATTACCGCGCATAAGCAAAATTGTGTACCTGAAAGGATGTCTTAATTGGATGAAGCAGGGAATGTTTTCAGATCAGAGAACATGTCTAAGAGGGAGCGCGATCAAAGAGACGATTATCATAATTACAATTGATTTGCATATTGTTTTACTCCATTACTGAAAACAATACAGTTCACTCAAAAAATACTGTCATCATTTACTCACCCTCATGTTTCCTACTCATATGACTTAATTTTTTTCGATGGAACACAAAAACACAGAAGTTTAGCAGAATGTTGAAGCTCCTCTTTAACATACAATTAAAGCGGATGGTGATCATGTGCTGTCAAGCTCAAAAAAGGACAAAAAGTCCCATAAAACGTCATAAAAGCTGTTTTTATAAATTGCGCATGACATTCCAAGTCTTTTGAAGCCATTTGATAAACTTAGTTTGGGCCTCAAGCAAAGTTAAGTTGTTATTCATTGAACATTTTGCTTGATAGTTTTGGTCACCATTCATTTTCACTGTACAGAAAGAGCAGCTTAGACATTCTGCGAAACATTTGCATTCTACACAACAAAGAAACTATTTTGCTCAACAAGGATGCATTTATTTGATCAAATATACAGTAAAAACTGTACAATTGTGAAATATTATTACAATTTAAAATAACTGTGTTCTATTTGAATATATTTCGAAATGCAATTTATTCCTGTGATGCAAAACTGAATTTTCAGCATCATTACTCCAGTCTTCAGTGTCACATGATCTTTCGGAAATCATTCTATACTGATTTGCTTCAAGAAATATTTATTATTATCATCATTGCTGGAAAAGGTTACTTTTTTTTTTTTGCGGAAACTGAGATCCATTTTTCAAGGATTCTTTGAGAAATAAAAAAAATACAATAATATTTGTAACTGTAAATGTCTATATTGTCAGTTTTAATCAATTTAATGCATCCTTGCTGAATAAAAGTGTTAATTTCTTTGGGGGGAAAAAATCTCCTCAATGATTTACTATGATTACATCCCTCTACACATGAACACATATAGCTGATCCTATTGCTTCTTCCTGTTGGATCCCTTAATATATCCCGTTTTAGATTAAAATGCTTTTGCAATCCATTTAAACTTCACCTAAACATATATACATACATGTAACCTTGACGTATCGCTCTGCTTGGTTTGGCCTTATTTCTTAACCTGCATTTGAAAGCCTCATAGTCAAAGAAATCATAATTACAGTCATAATATGGAAATACACCTTCCCGTTCTGTTATTAGTCATCGTCCTGCAATCTCAAATTGAGGTACAAGAAAGGAGATATTTGTGCTGCGCTGATCAAAGATATCCTCAGTGCACTAGATCTTACTAAACAGTTCATCGATTACAAGGAGGACAGCTAATTCTGTTTCCCCTTCGCCCTGCGGACTGATCTCCTACGAGCACTGTCAACAAGAAGGATGTCTGGACTATAAACATGCAGCTAAGCACCAAGCACAAGCCAGAAATACCTGGTGGTGATAACTCCCATCTCTTCGATATGAGGTCTGGACAGGAAAAGTAGTGAAGACACAATTGGAGGGATATTTTTTTGGGGGAGGAGTTAAAGTGAAATTTGTCATTCCAAGGTTTGAAACTGCATGTGGTGACACTGTCAAGTGTTTGAGGAGCAAGCCACCATTTCAAAAGGTTATGCCCAGCAACATATTTAGATGTAAAATAAAATGATTTTGTGAATGGTACGAAGGAAATCAGGATATTTTAGGCCTATTAGTTGTCAAAATGAGATGACATCATCGTTATGATAAAACAATGCGTCTCCTGATTTATTAATATTGCAAAGAAGATAAAAACAAATCCACATATGAATCAAGCATTTTGTTTTGAAATGTCTTTCTTTTTTTCCAGAGAAGTATCTACCATAAATGTAAATAATTATCATTTTACACTTGTCAGTCAGAATGTTAATATTGATTTATCTCTATTTCAATTGTTAGTGAATGACACCCATTGTCACTGGACTTCCACATAAAGTTATGTTTAATATTAAATGGATTTATTAATATGCTGCTGACATTGCCGTCTCCGTTTGGAGAAGACAGTGATGTGTTCATTTGAAGGATGAAGTATGTGTTTATTATTTGTGGTTTGGAAGAGCCTACCTTGGTGCGGGGATGAAAATTGCGAAACGCGCTGGTTTTGAATACAGTTCGGTTTCTCCTGCATATGATGGCAACCGCCATAACCACCATAACCATCACCATCGATACAGGTATCAGGACCGCCAGTATCCAGAGGTTACTAGGCAGTCTCTTCACCACCGCTGTTTACACACAAACACAAACATAGATTGGAAATCAATAGACTCATTGACACTGCTTACACATGATTTCCACCACTTGCCTCTCCAGCACACTCTCTTACAGTAATCCAACTCCCCTCTGTCTCCTACTGTGTGGTTAGCTCCTAATGAGTTGAATCTGTCTTTCCGCTGTAGCTCTTATCTGGAAGATTAAACCCCCACTGGTGGGTCTGATTGTGTATTATTTATACACAACTGGGGCTTTGCTCGTCTCCGAACTGGGCTCGACGAGAGCACAGTAAACTTGTGTAAACTCTCTACACCCAAATCCCCATGTGCTTTCTCTAGCATGGTGTGAGATAGCTATAGACCTCATTTGAAAAATTAAGTCAACATTAGGAAAAATGAGTCAGCATTTGGAAATATAAGTCACCAAGATAGCACTGAGCATGGCAGCCGTGGCATCAGTCGCAGTTGATTTTATACTTTTGTTAGTTTGTCCTGTCTTTAGTTATATCCCTGCAATCAGTTTCACCAGAGACAAAGCGGCGGTACATGCTTTTACATCAATGAGAGGTGGTGTAAAGATGCAATGTTTAAAGAAGATATGCTGTTCAGATCTAGAAGTGCTCTTCATTAACTGTAAGTCTTTCTACTCACCGCGGGAGTTTCACTCATTTATTCTCGTGAGTGTTTACATTCCTCCGCAAGTGCACGTGAGCTCAGCTTTACAGAAACTCGCCGATCAGATCACAAACACAGAACAACAACACCCAGACTCTGTTTTAATTATTCTTGGGGACTTTAATAAAGCCAAACTAAGGACTCAGTTCACTTGCAGCGACTCAGTCTGAAGGAGTTCACCAACTACAAGACACCATCCCCCAGCACTGTGGAGAATCAACAACTGGCAGACGATCTGAATGAGTTTTACTGCAGGTTTGAAAAAACAATCCATCTGTCAGTGGATCAGCTGCTTTCTGACAGACAGGCAGCAGCTAGTGAGGCTGGGAAACTCACATCCAGCACTCGTACGATTAGCACTGGTTCCCCCCAGGGTTGTGTTCTCTTCACACTGCTCTTCTCCCTCTACAACTGCATCTCTACTGACCCCTCTGTCAAGCTCCTACAGTTGGCAGACGACACCACACTCATGTGCCTCATTCAGGACAGTGACAAATCTGCTTACAGACAAGAGGTTAAGGAGCTGGCTGTCAGGTGCAGTCTTAACAACCTGGAACTCAACACATTTAAAACTGTGGAGATGATCGTGGACTTCATGAAACCCCCCCCTGCTCTCCCCCCACTCACCATCATGAACAGCACTGTAACGACAGTGAAGTCATTCAGGTTCCTGGGCCCCACCACCTCCCAGGACCTGAAGTGGGACATTCACATAGACGCCATTGTTAAAAAGGCCCACCAGAGGTTGTACTTCCTTCACCAGCTGAGGAAGTTCAACCAGCCACAGAAGCTGCTGAAACAGTTCTACTCTGCCATCATTGAATCAGTCCTCTTCACTTCAATAACTGTCTGGTTCAGCTCAGCTACCAAATCTAACCTCAGAAGACTACAGAGACCGGACTGCTGAGCTAATCAATGGTACAACTCTCCCTTTTATACAAGAACTGTACTTACTTAGAGTGAGTAAAAGGGCTGGCAAAATCACTCTGGACTCCTCACATCCAGCACACTCTCTCTTTGAACTATTGCCATCTAGTCAACGCTACAGAGCTCTGAGCGCCAGAACAGCCAGACACAGGAACAGTTTCTTCCCTCAGGCAATCCATCTCATGAACATTTAACAATAAACGTGGAGCACACACTATTTATACACTTATACACTTATTTATCTAACACACATACTTAGTCTACTTTTCAATTTGCACATAATACACCTGTACATACAACTGTCTATTGTTATATATCTATACATACAATTGCCAATTTGTATATTTTATTCCTTATTTACTTGTTAGTTACATGTGAGTGTAGCAAAATCTGATGCTAAGGTCACAAAAGCCTTTCTTTCTGTCAATTTTTTTTTCTGCATATAAAATCTAAATGATGGTTTGAAAATAAACTGGGCTAGATGATAGATAGTGAATTATATACTTACGCTCTGCTTGAACTTGGACGAAGTAGCCCAGAGTGAGAGCCATGGTCTGAGAGTCCACCATGTTGAGGGTCTTAGCTGCAGCAGTGCCAGTCATGGGAGAGCCATCTACTTGTATGTAGTAAGTCATTTCAGCTGGGTTCTTAGGACCAGACAGTCTTCGGATGCTGACCATCTGTATGAGGAAAACACTCATGAATTCATGTTTGATGTTTCCAATACAAACTTTAGAAATTCTAAACCCCATACTGAATCAGACATGAGCGCAATTTTCCATTTTAAATGGGCCATGCTCTACACATTTTTTCACTTGAATTCCATTTAGAATTGTAGAAAACAGATGTCTATACGCAAATTATGTCTTTATGATTGGCTAACCTCTTTGCAATCAAAATGAGTAACATACTCCCCATCCACCGTTTTAATGAATAAATAAGCTTTTATCACAGTATGTTGGAGCCATGTACAAATTTGACCACTTGCTAATTAGTTGTATTGGGGGCGGGGCTCACTCTAGTCTAGAGCATTTGATTGGTCAAAAACCTGTGTAGTGCAGGATGAGTCATCGAAATTTTTGGTCTGTTTCTCAGGACAAGAAAAACTACAGGCAAAGAAGAAATTGATGGCACACCTGGACAGTGTAATCACCTACAGTCGTAGCTCTCCTGAAGCGGAGGCCACGTCGACTGGCGACCAGAAAGAGCTCCGCCAGGCGCTGCTCCATTAGACTAGCAAAGCTCTGATAACTCCCCTCAAGAGAAGAGCTGTCAACGTCCTGAATTACTGGGGAGACAGAGAGAGATGAAGCAAGGTGACAAAGAGAACATACCTTTCTTACACTTTAAGTAAAAAAAAAATGCAATTACTATAGAATTGACCTTAGTAAAAGGATTTGTTCTCCTGACAGTGATAAATAGGGATGAACGGGGGAAAGAAGGGGGAGGAAGAGCTAGCTATAGCAACAGAGAGAACATTGGGTGCAAGAACTTAGAGCTAGAAATAGCTTTTTCACACTCAATATTCTAATCCAATGCGATCTCAAATCAGTTGATGAAGCTAAATAATGCATCAATAGCACTCCTTAGAGAAGAAGGCTTTCTGTGTTTAAAAGAAGCGGGGAGAAAACATTTGCTAGACTTAATCACATAACATGTTGGCAAATGGTTGTCTGAGTGCTGGTTAGCAGCTGAACTGTTGAGGTAATTACCTGTGATTACCCAGTAATCGCGAGTTGCTACTGAAGTGTTAAGGTTGTGGTACTCTAGAGCTGTGAAAATAGAGAGAAAGACAGACAGATGTTTACTAGAAGACCATTCTGGGAAAAACTAAACAAAACTGAATTTTGTCATCATTTACTCATTCACTGGCGAGGATTTTTTTTGTTATCCTATCAGTCTCATACATAAAATAAGCTGATCAATTATTGTCAAATGATTGTAGGACATTATTTTTTTATCTGCAAACCTACAATAAAATGTGTACTGAGAGTAAGATATGAAAATAAGATAGAAAAATTAATTATAATAATGCATTAAATTTTTTATTACAAAATATATTTTCTTAGCCATGGCACATAGCCATTTTATTTCTACATTCTTTGCTATAGTTGTTAAAATTATATTTTACTTTAATAACTAAAAAAAACTTATATTTGAATGAATATTGAATACATAATATTCATTAAATAAATATTTACATTATATAATATATTTTCTTTCATATTGTATTTTTACTAATTATATATAACATATTAATAATTGATGATTGCTACAAAAAACCTGAATAAAAAAAGAATATTTAACATAAATATAATATTAAATGCATAGATTTGTAATTTATTATTAATTCTTATATATTATATCAGTAATTCATATTATAAATTATAATCAATAATCATATTAATGTGAATCTACATGAAATTTGATTGATACCTACATGATTTCATTTGAAGCAAATCTGGACTTTTAAGGTGAGATTATTATCACAATACTAATATCAAATAATAATAATAATAAAAACAGGGAAAAAATGGCTTTTTACATTTTTTAATTTAGATGGAGTATAGCATGTCACCCAGCAGAAAAAGTCAATTTCCCAAAAGTTTTTCATATCAATCACCCATCAATAAAGTATTATGAGTCTTTGTAAAATGTCTTTAGGATCTTTAGGTCTATAGGATCAACCAAACTGAGGATCTCTGCCTTATGGAAAACAAACTTATGGATTAAAACAAATTCAAAATAAACATGAACTATCATTTCAATGTGCATAAACACAAGCTGTGCAGCAATTTAATGTAGCATTAAGCGGTAAACACAAGCTGAAACTTACGCTCAGCGATGATCAGAGGGGGGAAGAAGAGAAAGTAGCCCACCAGCTCGGCAGTGAGCTGGTTAAGGAGACCGCTAGACACAGTACCATTTAACGGAGTGCTACCGTTCCACAGCACATACACCAGCGTGACTGCCAACGAATTCCCCGTTTGATACGTGTTCAGAATCTGTCCGAAAAAACACAAACAAACTATAAATCCAAATCCAACAAACGAGTCCTCAGAGGAACGGCATTATCAGACCTCTGAAGATAAGCCATTTATCAAACTTTGTTTTCAAGTTCAATTGAAAAACTACCTCAACAGAAAGAGTCCCATAAGAATCCTCCACTTTCTCCTGCGCCTCAGCAAACACATTTTCCAATCGCTGCTCCATCATTTGGATGAACCCGCAAGACTTGATGTTATCTGTTGGTCCGACAAACCTGAGAACTATATATAGGAGAACAATAAACCGTTAAACAAAAACAGATTCCACATTCCAGTTACCAATCATTCTAGTTAGCAAGAATCAACCATAAATGGTTGTGTGGGCTTAAAGGGATAGTTCACCCAAAAATGAACATTTGATGTTTATCTGCTTACCCCCAGGGCATCCAAGATGTAGGTGACTTTGTTTCTTCAGTAGAACACAAACTAAGAATTTTAACTCAAACCGTTGCAGTCTGTCAGTCAAATAATGGAAGTGAATTGGAATCATGGCTTTGAGAGTCCAAAAAACATACACAAACAAAACCAAATTAAACCTTGTGATGATACATTGATGTGTAAATACACGAAACGGTCGGTCTTTGCAAGAAACTGAACAATATTTATATAGTTTTTTACAATGAACTGTCGGCCATTGATGAATAAATATAAAATTTAGATTTCTAGGTGAACCATCCCATTAAGACTGGCTGAATATGTAATGTAGATAAGAGGTAAACAAAGGGGCTACCGCAAAAAATGTATCAGACATATCATTTCCAGTCAGATTTTCCAACAAACTCCAGCTGGAAAAGAATCTTACCCGTTTTGAGCTGCAGGTGGATTCCGAGGCTGGGCAGCCAGGGGGCCACAGGATTGGGGATGGCCAACACCACAGGAACATACTCTCTGATGTCATTCAAGAGCTTGTCAAAGCCATAGGAAGCTAATGTGTCCATCACAACAGAGGCCACCAACACGGACTTCCCTCTCAAGATGTAGTACCCCACAGTCACATTAGAAGGCGTGCAGATATCTTTTTCCAACTAGACAGAACTCAGATCATGTAAAATGACATGGATATCCATAGTGTATATCTAACACAATTGATTTTTTCACAATTTTTATCTGCTCTTTGTCTTGTTCTTTTTAAAAGGTCTACACTACCATTCAAAAGTTTGGGCTCGGCAAGACTTTTTATTTCTTTTTTAATACTTAGCTACTTTTTAATATTTAAATACATTTATTTGGCAACGATGCATTAAATCAATCAAAAATTAAGACATTTATAATGTTGAAAAAGATTATCTATTTCAAATCATTTTTGTTATTTTATTCTTTCTATTTATCAAAAAATCCTTTAAAATGTATCACAGTTTCAACAAAAGTATTAAAGAACCAAATCAGTATATTAGAATGATTTCTGAAGGATCATGTGACACTGAAGACTGAAGTAATGATGCTGAAAATTCAGCTTGGCTATCACAGGAATAAATTACATTTTAAAATATAATAGAATTAAAAAAAGCATAAGCATAGGTAAGCATAAGAGACTTCTTTCAATAACATCTTATTATAGTCTTATATATAGTCTCATTTAATATCATAAAACAGCATATTAATCATTATTAAACAATAATTAAAAGGGTGACATTTTTCAACCAAGATTTAGTTTTAGTTAAGTCTTATATGAAAATCCATTATAAAAACTATTTTAAACTATAATCTAAACAAGTAATGAAATAATCATAATCAGCTAAAAATTTTATTTTGTGAGAATTATTATGAAACATAATAAAAAAGTAAAAGATTTTTTCATTTCTCCCATGATTCACACAAACTGCTTAATAAGTTAAAATAAAAAACTACTGTGTGCGTAAAAAATGTAAACAGTATAATTATTTTAACGGGTTTTTAGTTGTTCAAATATGCCATAGTGAAATAATATGCTGTTTTTATTCATAGTGCTATATTCACACAAATGCTCTTACTGGCTTTGTTTAATGTTAAGCGCTTGAGGCAAATGCTAATACATATCCCACATGAATAAATTACATTATATTGAGCCAAACTGACTGACCATCTCTCTCTCCAACACACACACACACACACACACACACAGACTCTCTCTCTTTCTGTGTTTGTGTGTAGATAGTGAGTGTGTCGTCTCCTGCTGATCACCTTCAGGGTCTGTAATCATAAGAAACCTCTGATCTGATGGACAGTTGAGTTGAGGAGGAGGGGGAAAAATCATACAGTAAGCAAAACAGACGAATATAGAGACAGATCTTGAAGAGAACAGATTGAGTCATTCGGTACAGAGCTTAATAGACACAGACGGTTGCTCTTCAAATGCTAATAACAACCTTTTAGTCATTTGCAATTAAAGAGACAGTACACCCAAAAATGCAAGTTTGGTTATCATTTATTAATCCTCATGTCATTACAAACTAATAAGACTTGCATGACTTGCATGAGAGTTTGGAACGACATAAGAGTGATTAAATGATAAGAGAATGTCATCTTTTTTGCAAATTGTTCCTTTAAATACTCGAATTAAGTCAGCTGCACTCCCCTCCGCACGTTGTCTCTGCTGTTACCATGATATTGATTCTTCATTTGCAGCATATGAGGTACCAGCAATGTGCTATTTTTGGACATTCCTTTCAGACGGACAGATGTGCAAATGCTCCTTAGACTTCAAACCATGTGTTTCATAAGACGGCCCTTTCTTAGCACTTTCAAACAGGGAGATGTTCTACACAATCACACTCAATGAGCTGCATACTGAACAAACACAGGAAACACCTCCCACACAGCCTCCCACACACTGTCCTCTGCTAAACTACAATTCCCATGATGCAACAGAGGACTGGTCAAAGCACTGGGCTTATCTTGACACTGCTTGATTCTACTGTAAGTCATATTTAACTGTGTTTCCAATGGCAACCAACTATTCCGATTAGTTCTTTTCATTGTTTATTTAGCATTTCTCATTTCATGTTGTACTTGCAGTGGAAGAGAAAGAACTGGGTTTGGATAAGCTTATATCATTTTTATTATTGCTGCAGTTAAATTATGCATTAAATATTGGATAACCTACCTAATTTGCCCTTAAAAAAGATTTATAATGTTATAAAAGATATCTATTTAAAATAAATGTTGTTCTTTTGAACTTTCTATTAATCAAATAATCCTTTAAAAAAATATCAAAATATATTTATAAAATTAGGCAGCACAACTGTTTTTAACACTGATAATAATAAGAAATGTTTCTTTATCATTTGAATGATTTCTGAAGGATCATGTGACACTGGAGTAGTGGCTGCACAAAATTCAGCTTTGCATCACAAAAATAAATTACATCTTAAATATATTCAAACAGAAAATAGTTATTTTAAATTGTAATAACATTTCACACTGTTTTACTCTATTTCTAATCAAATAAATGCAGCCTTGGTGGCCATTAGAGTCTTCTTTTAAAAACATAAAAAAATCTTACAAACCCCAAACCTTTGAACTTTTATAGCAGGCGTTTTCTTTCTTATTAACGTTCAAGGATACTGTGTAGTTGCTTGTGGCTCTAAACACATGCAAAACCACCAACCTGAACACGGACGTTGCTGTCGTTTAATGCCCTCTGCAGTGTCTGCGTGAAACCTTTAGACAGGTTCTGTCTCATTCCAGCTTCTAGGCGATTTCGTCGCATCTGGATGGACAACACTGGGGGAAAAATTGATATGACACATATGAAAAGCATTATTTTCTAAGAATCTCAGTGCATATGCTGTCACTGTAGAATGTAGGAGAGGAGGAGTAAAATTACTGCATAATGTAATATTATTTGCATAATAAAGCCTTCCACAAGATTAAGTAGATATGTGGATTTGTACATTTGTTTTGTCATTTGTCTCTGTTGTAATGAGCTGAGCATAATTTAAATGTCAAAATGCCTTTGTTATTTAATTTGAATGCATGTTTGAATGATTATCCATCATTCCTTACCTGTTGATTATTATTTTTTTAATACTATTAAAATCGAACTAAAAAGGCTAAGTGTACTATCTGACTAACTGTGCTTACATGCACAAAACACTGAAAAAAATAAATAAAATAAAATTATATATATATATATATATATATATATATATATATTATTCATTTTTATAATACATACTTATTTTATAATATTTATATTATATTATAATGTTATTTATGCCATACCATAGCCAAACATATTTTCATCACAAGAACCTAATAGTTTTAAGTACTGTATAACCACTGTACAAGAGATTTTTTTGTAACAGATTTACAAAAAAATTGTAACAGAATTTTTTTTTTCTGATAAGACCTTTTTATTAACATCTATTAAAGAGCTTTCTGAAAAAAAAGCTTTATTTATTATTTGATAAAATAACTAATTAATTTTTCCCACCATTATTAAAATAAACAAACAAATGCAACAAACCCCAAAAGCATTTGCATTTGAAATCAGTGTAACTGTAAAAATAGGTGTCCTGATTGGTTTTGCTTAATATGCAACAAATGTTTCCCCACAAACACTGTTTAAGTCTAGGTGTGACGTTATGTTTTACTGTCTATACTATCAGTTAAACATTATTTCAATGCAGGATCTACAATTCAGCTTAATAATCCACTAAATTTGCTGTAATGGATTGTAAATAACATTGATTTACACTGATTTGTGGCGTATTTGTGCCATTACTAAATTTGCCTAATTTCTTTAGTAAATTATCACTAAAAACAAGGCAGAGGCACTCATACAAAAAACAAGAGCTCACCTGTTTTCACCCATAATCTTTCGGTCACGTTACAGGTCAAAGGTAAACTGTCAGTAGGAGCGGTGCTAGGTTCAGTCGTGGTACTTCCAGAGGTAGATACAACAGTGGTTTGAAGAGGGGTTGTCGTTGTTGTGGTTGCTAAAGTTGTGGGTGCTTTTGTGGTTGTTGGTGCTACTTTTGTGGTTGTAGTGGTGGTGGTGGTAGTTGTAGTGGTAGTGGTGGTTGTCGTTGGTGGTTCCGCCTCCGTTGTTGTGGTCTGGGTGGCTGTAGTGGTCGGTGTGATGGTTGCAACCTCTTTCGCCACAACGATGGCAGTGGGCGGAGTCACAGTCATTGATGTCACAGTTAAGGGCGTGACAGCCGTGGTGGTCACTGTGGTGAGTTGGAGATTGTCGCTGGTCACAGTGTGGTAGTTGCTGCTTGCTGAAGCGCCGGATGAAGCATTTTCAGCCCTTTCTGGAAAAGTGCCGTTTAAAGCAGAAAAGGAGACTGAAGTTGTCACATTGTCAGTGAGTGTAGCATCTGTCTCTGCCACAATCCTGAAAGAGGATCCCGGGGCGGTGGGAAGATCAGGGTTTCTGGGGAATTCACTAAGAGTCTCGTCTGAAAGCAGAGAACGTTTGAGTGAGCCACCTCAGGAGCAGGAAGTGAGATCGAGGACATACATGATCACTCGCTGATGGTGAAGAATGACACATTGGACATGTGGGAGAGGACAGATGCAGCTCTGGGGGATTATGCAGTAGCGGGACTTGTTGAAGTGTGTAATTTTTGCGCCATGTCAAACTGAATATAACCGAAGATAATGATTTCATTTTCCATTGATCAGACAAACAGTATCAGTGACAGTCAATGTTGTGAGGTTGGGCTAAATGCCATGCGCAAAAATTACATACAGTACTTCAGCTTTAGCGTCAACATGAAATCAAAGTTGGCCAAATCAGGATTATTAAAAAAAGTTTTTACATTTTTTTATTTCAGCTAATTACCAAGGTAACATTTCTGATTTAGTTTAATTTAGTGTAAATTAATGTACTTAACTAAAACTGCAATAATAATAAACTTATTTAAAAACTAAAAATCAAATGAAAACAGAAAACAATCTAATAAAACCTGATTCAAAATATTAATAAAAACTATTATAGTATCTCAATGATACTAAAATAAAGCCACTGCTCAAAAAGGGTCACTAAGTGTCGGTAATGCTCACTATAGCTGCATTTATTTGATCAAAAATACCGGTAAAGTTTTGTGAAATATTATTACAATTTAAAACAACTGTTTTCTATTTTAATATATTTTAAAATATAAATGTATTCCTGTGATGCAAAGCTGATTTTTCAGCAGCCATTACTTCAGTCTTCAGTGTCACATGATCCTTCAGAAATCAATCTGATATACTGATTTGCTGCTCAAGAGATATTTTTTATTATTATCAATGTTGAAAACAGCTGTGCTGCTGCATATGTTTGTAGAAACTGTGATATATCTTTGTTCAGGATTCTTTAATGAACAGAAAGTTCAAAAGAACAGTGTTTATTTGAAATATAAATATTTTGTAACATTAAAAATAGCTTTACTTTTACTTTTGAACACTTTAATTATCCTTTATGAAAAAAACAAAAAAAAAAATAATATGTCTAATATTTCACAATACAATCTAATCCTGATTAAGTCCGAAATATTTTCACTTTTCATTTAGAAATGCGTCACACTGCGCAAGTAAAATGGAATGTGAATGCAATTTCATGTTGACTTTTATAGAGATCACTGTAAAAAGAAAAAAAAATATGATTACGATAACAACAAACACAATGACCTTAAAAATAATGACAGTGATGATGAACAAATGGTGAAGAAAGGATGATGAAAACGTCAAATCAGCAAAGTCCCTGAAAAAAGAAACCCCTTTAAACACACCACTTCTTGATTTCTGTACTTAGCATTGATTCAATAGCTCCCAATCTAGTGGTACCTGAGCTAGTGGTCAAGACACTGTTGATTTTATGTGCCGGGGACGGAGGATTTGGCACTCTGATGGCCTGCTCCCCAGGGGACTTTTGATTGGTGCGATTGTCACTGTTGCCGGGTGGGGAGGGCAGAGAATGCACCAGCTCCTGAGGCTGTGTCTCTGCAACCTGCAGGGTCTGCACCGAGGCGAACACAGGCTGCTCCCTTGTGCTTTCTGCCCTCGCCGGTAGAGAACGGTACTGCGAAGAGAAGTCTGCGTCCTCCAGCAGTGATGAAGAGACTGTGATGTTTGGGCCGCCGGTTAGATCCTGGGAAGGACTGAGGGGTTGTCCTGACGCCTCGAGTCTTGCTTCATCTGTAATAAAAAAAGATGTTATGGTGCAAAATCGTAAATCATTTTTGTCTTATAGGTGGAAATGCACTAAAAATCCAAATTTTAAGCATATGATTTTATTTGTCGAGCCAAATAAATGATTATGATTTTAAATACTTGAAAGCATTAGAGGCAGCTGCATTAAGCTTGCAAACCTAATGACACGCACTGTTATTTAATCAGCATTAATGATAATGCATTGTATTAAATTGCTCTCAAGGTATTTGAAACAGAGGAAAAATTAAAGGGGAAAAAAATGACAGGAAACAAGCCTAGCAGGTGACAGATATTTTAAGTGACCGATTATGGAACACTATTTTTGCACAGAACACTCAATTCGCAATTAATTTCAATAAAGTTTGTCGCTAACATCTTACAAAGTTAACACCGCAACACTTTTATAGTAAGAATGAAATAATTCTCTTAATCAGCACAATTGACTGTTTTTTTACAGTGAAAATATCTTACATGATACACTTAACTGAAAACCGATAAAATTGAGTGAGACATTAAAACTTGTTAACTAGCTTAAATCTCACTAACTCTTGTTATAGTATGTTTATTTGACAATGGGGTAAGAAAAACATCTTAAACTTAATTTAAGATTATCTAAAAACAAGTATTATTATATTTATAAAAGATCAATGCATCTTGTTTTAAAACATGTATGGCAATCAACATTTCTCTCTTCTGACAGCCATCTTGGATGGATTTATCTCTTATTTAATATAGCTGTTTTTGTAAACGCATACATTGATGTTCCTTACTTGTTTTTTTTCTTTCTAAAGATTTTTATAAACAAGATAAATATGTTCAGTATTGGTAATTATAAAACAATAATTGTAATTGTAAACGTAAAACAAAGTTTAGAAAAGATTTATGCTTACAACAAGAAACTTTCTTGAATTTGAAATATCTCTGGAAATAATTTGAAAAGTTTTAGTTCAGAAAATGTATTTTGTATTAGCCTACTTTTTTACTGTAAAAGACAAAAATGCTAATTAAGAATAATAATAATAATTTTAGTGTACAAGGGTGCAAATTTAGTTAGTTATGTCCCTCTAAAATAACAACATATCTCTCTTAGGTAGCTTTGGAATATTTAGCTTGCTTAACATTTCAGAAAAGAAAATCACAGCAGCCCTTCTCTTGATTGCCATCCATGACTGTTGGCAAGTCGATCTGAGATGATTAAAAACATGATTAATAAACCTTTACAGCTCTTTACTTTATTTTTATCTTGGGGAACATAACGTGGATGGACTCATACAATATAGTGACTTGTGGACATTAATCTTAAATCCTTTAGCCGGAGGACCAAATTAGAAATGTGCAGGGCTTCTAGGGAGCTGCGAGCTCTCTCTGTCCCTTTCTCACTCTCTTACTGTGCTCCTAGTGAGCAGCATAAAGCTTCAGTTTTTTCTTATGGGTTAATTAACTCACCCAAACACATCTTATATGAGATTAGTCACAAATAACATAAACATAATATTGCAACTTACATCTGCACAGAACATCGCAAAAGCACAAGTAAATGTAAACGAAGTACTCTACTGATGATAGACAGACAAACAGATTAGTGTAAAACTATCTGGATGAATGGATAGTGTAGAATTATCTGGACATATGGATGTATAGATAGTGTAGAATTATTTGGATGGATGGATAGTGTAGAATTGCCTATCTGGATTATGGATATTGTAGAGTTATCTGGACAGACGGATAGATAGAATTATCTGGATGGATGAATAGTGTAGAATTGCCTAGATGGATTATGGATATTGTAGAGTTATCTGGACAGACGGATGGATAGATAGAATTATCTGGATCGATGAATAGTGTAGAATGCCTAGATGGATAATGGATATTGTAGAGTTATCTGGAAAGATGGATAAATGAATATTGTAGAATTATCTGAAGGGGTGGAGGGATAGTGTAGAATAACTTGGATGGAGGGATACTGTAGAATTATCTGGACAGACAGATGGATAGTGTAGAATAATCTGGATGGATGATGTAGAATTACCTGGATGGATGGATGGTGTATAATTGCCTACATGGATTATTATGGATATTGTAGAATTATCTGGACAGACAGACAGATATTGAAGAATTATCTGGAGGGATGGATGGATAGTGTAGAATTACTTGGATGGATGTATATTATAGAATTATCTGGACAAACTGATAGATGGATAATGTAGAATTATCTGGATGGATGGATAGTGTCAAATTGCCTAGATGGATTATGGATATTATAGAATTATCTGGACAGAGGGATAGATTGATGTTGTAGACTTATCTGGAGGGATAGTGCAGAATTATCTGGAAGGATGAAGAGATGGATGGATGAAGAGATAGTGTAGAATTTCACTGGAGGTATGGATAGATGGATAGGGTAGAATTATCTGCAGGGATAAAGAGATTGATGGACAGATCAAGGTGTAGAATTATCTGGAGGGATAGATAAGTAGATAGAAAACAAGACATTCTAATTAAAAATTTTCGGCATAATGCGTGTGTGTGTGAAGATTCTGTAAGCGGTCACATTGAATTCCTATTCTCCAACAGATAGCCACCTGCTCTGACAGTTAGAACATATGGGATGGTCCTGATCAACAGGCAGCTACAGAGAAGATGTCGTGTGAAAGGGGCGCTGGCTGTTTTTCCAACCCATCATCCTAATGACTGCACTTCCTGTGAACGGGATAGCAATGATCTCTGAAAGCTCTAGACACTTAAGTATGCTTGTTGCCGGCCTGAGAAGATTTGCGTACTCGGTAATGGGTCATGTGACTTTGGTCAGTGAGATGAGCCAATCAAGCTACTGCCAGGCAGAACGGAGTGAGCTGACTGGAAGAAAGCACGGAAAATGCCAAAATGGCTTTATCCATCACAGTCTCTAAGAGCATAGCCTGGTCTCAAACGGGTCCAACTTCCACTGCATATTGTTCTATAAATGGGAGCTTTCTAATCAATGACGTCAAGTATAAAAAATGAAGGACATGTTTTCTATTCTGGAACCGAGCTGTTGTCCTGCTTTAATGTAACTGGAGATCAGTGGGTTAGAAAGACATGGACCTTCTCCATTATGAGGACAGGTGGTGAAGGGGGCTGATGGGTAACAGGCCAAAGCCATTGAAGCCCATGAGGGAGTATACGGGGAACTGAAGCATGGAGTCACACCATTTCAGCAGGACAGATCCGTGTCCATAGTCTATTCATAGATCCCATCTGCTTTTGTTGCATCTTGTTTTGGCATCACAAAGGCAACGGCATTACATCTGTTTATCATAAAGTAAATACTTCAATATTTAAAGGGATATGTCATTCCAAACCCACGTGAATACAACAGATCTTTATTTTTTTTATATCCTGGCCATGTGTTTCCCAACACAACAAAAAGAATGAGGACTGAGGCCATTAAACTCAGAAATGACAAAAAAGAAACACAAAATATCATAAAAGCGAACATACTGTATGACTCACGCACTTTACTCCAGGTCTTCTAAAGCCAAAAGTAGTAATGTCTAATTCGTGAATTAATTGTTCTTTTGAGGCAGATATATTCAGTGAACCTGTTGATCCAATTCACAAAACTGATATGATCGATTCATTAACAAATTAAACTGATCTGTTTCTTGAGGTCTGTTCAGAGCCTTTATATAGCATCAGAAGACTTGGAATATGACACATGAAACACATTGACTATATTTATAATGTTTTTATGATACTTTCGTCGCCTTTTTAAACCTGAACTCTCCAGTTCCTGATCACTTTTTTCACATGAAAACAACAAAAGTATGTTATTCAAAACTTCTCATTTTATGTTCCACAAAATAATGAAATGCATACAGGTGCAGAAACAACATGAGAGTGAGTAAATGATGACAGAATTTACACATTTTTGGAGCAACTATCCCATTAACAAAAGGTGCGCCATAAATCTTTAAATTTTCTTGATAGTACTATGTAATTTGCAAAGAGGGTTTTGTTATTTTAAAATCACATTTCTGCAAACCTGTGGTATATTTCATATTTTCAACATCATAAAATTTTACAGCAAAGCAGATTAGGGCGTCTATGTGCAATGAAGCAGATTAAATGCTTTGACATAGAATGGGATGTCATCCAAACAGACACCCATCAACTCTCAGGAGAGAAAGCACTTAGAGCAGTGCATATCAACATTATTACAAGTCTCAGATGAGGAAATATTTCAGCATTACTATCATGATGTACAGTTCATATATATCACAGCTAAAAAAAAAACTTTTTCCTATTAAACAAAAACATACAAATACATACAATACACAATAATGAACACCAGTAATTAGATAATTGAATTAACTTGATAACTGATTTATTATACATTGCACAGTACCCTGTTATGACCTCAAAACATTGTTACATCCAGTGTTGGGAAGGTTACTTTGTAAATGTAATAGGTTACAGATTACAAGTTACCCTGTTTAAAATGTAATAGTAGTGTAACTTTTTCAATTACTTTATTAAAGTAATGTAACTAATTACTTTTGAGTACTTTTTGATTACTTTTCTAAATTTGTGAAAATTAAAGAATAATAAATAAAAGCATATACATCAACTCAAATACAGTTATCTAATAAGCATGTGTCGTATTCTGTGTAATAAACTCCTGAAACATTGGTGTTTTTTTTAAACTGCTGTCTCTCTGTATATGATATGATGATAGTTTTCTCAAAATAAGTAAAATGCACATGAAGTGACACAGAACAGTTCTAGAAATTATGTTTATGTGCTCGTGTACTCCTATATTGAGGCAGCAGAGGTTGAAAACACTGCGAGCTTCAGTAGGCCTATGTGTAGTAAATGAAACCATGTCTTTGCCATTAATTTACAGGAGGGACGGACTGGGAAAAGAATTCAGACTGGAAAATTCAAACTCATACAAACAAATTCATGGACAAAACTATTTTTTGTTTGGACCTGACATAAAAAAAGGTTTAAATCTTTAATTTGGGGACATGCTAAATAAATAAAAGTTCTCTCCTGAACTGCACCTTCACTTCCATTTTTCTCTTCGGTCTCTTTATTTTGCCCTGTTATCCATCTCTCTCATGACTTTAATACTCAAGATTGAACAAAACTATACTTTACAATACACTCTACAATATTACAATATCTTAATCCTAAAATCCTAATACTGTACACGAGTCATGTTTTTCCCTTACAAAAATTGACCATGCTTTTTATAGCCTATATACAATAACCTTGTTTTGTTTTGTTTTTTGCAAATGGATTTGTATTTATTTTTAAATAACTCAATTTGTAAAATCATTTTAAATTTTTGGTTATCACAGTTAAACAATAGTAACTATTTTCTCTGGATTTATAGTAATATATTAAAACGTTAATTTTCGTAAGGGTTGTGTTGTTGTCTGTCCGTAGCTCCCCCTAAACCTATAAAAAAAAATCTGATTGTTTTTCAGCTAAATTACTACTGTAACATTACTACAGATAAAAACGATGTCCTTTATATAGTAGCCTATTTTGAGTGATGACTGATGAGCAACGTGCTGCTGCTTGATTAAATAAATAAAAAAACAAAGACAAAAAAGCATCTTTACAGATGAAACTGACCTGAAACCCTGAACAGTATAGTTCTGCTTCTCTGCTCCAGCTGTGCACTTCTACAGTCCACTCTCTCGCATTGATTACTCGGAGTCTGATCCAAACCGGAGGCGCGGAGAGCGCGCGAGTCATGACTAACACTTCATGACTTATTAGAGATTTAATTATCAAATGGCGGATTCACAAATGATCGCTTTAGTACATTCGGCAGGCAATTATACAATAATGATATTAAATAGTGGGGCAAAATCGGCTGCCAGGCCATCGGGAATTGTCCCGGTTCTCCCGGTGTCCAGTCCGCGCCTGATTTCCAACACGCAGAATGTGCAAGTCATATATTGCATTTTTGGGGCTGAATATTCACAGACACTAGTCCATGTCATGTTTTGATTCAAGTGTACTGACCTACTTTTGATTTAGTCATCCAAAATGTGGCATATTCCGTCCGCGTTAGGCATTTCGTTTTTATGACTGGATTCTACGAACCAGACTGTGTTTCCGCTTCCCGGAAATTATTAGGGCGGTATGTCTCAGAATAGTCAGTGCAACTTGGGAAAGAAATCATTTAAATCTGTATGTGGATGTGTGTAAATATTCAAATGTAATCCACTTTGTAATCGTAAAAAATTTCATAAGTAACTGTAATTTAATTACTCATTTTTTCTTAGTAACTGTAACTAATTACAGTTACATTAATTTTGTAATTAAATTACGTAACGCCGTTACATGTAACTAGTTACTCCCCAATGGCATTCCAAGGTAAGTCAAAGAATACCAGGGTGCAAACACTGGTACAATTATGGTACTATTTTAGCGGAGATGAAAGTCGGTTCTCATTTTGTAGCAGTTTAGCACAAGCAATTGACTCCAATTTCAACAAACTGATCTCAGCAGGGTAGAGCTAGATAAGGCCAGACTAAATTAAGACAACACAGCACATTTGCTTTGGGTATTCTTGTTTACATTCAGATTCTATTCTTAGAAGTTCTTTTTCAGTCACCTAACAGCATTCAAACGGGTTTGAGGTTGATTAACAACGACAAAATTTCATTTTCATTTGAACTATCCCTTCAAACCATAAAATCCCAGCTCTAGCATCCTTTTTTCTTAAGGCAACAACCCACATCCTTCAGTGTATTTTAAAATGCTGCGAGCAAGGAAATTAGGGGCATGGTGGACACGCACATCCCACACACACCATCATCATCACTGTTTTGAGATGAGGCATGGGATAAATCTGAGAGACAGGGAACAGTGTGCTCTTGGCGGGAACTGAGGTAACAGCAGTGGCAAGCAGATTTGAGATTTGAGCCGTATTAAAGTTTATCCTTCTGCTGATGGATATATGTGTTTTTAGAGTTGATATACGGCGACACACCTGAGAACACAGGGATGGGTAAGTGCTGCAGAACACAGCCCGTCTTTGAATAATTCAAGTGCTGGCTAAGATCTGGTCCTGCATCTTAAAACAACATGACATGGCCGAACTGTGCATCATTGTCCTTGTTAAACATCACTAACTAACACTGATGTAGAACCTGTGTGTTTCGTGTAATATTAAATTTAACACCTGATTTGCCATTTATAAGTATAGTTAAACCCAAAAAAAAAAAAACCTACGTAGACATATTTGAAAAATAAAATGACAGTGAAAAAAATATAAAAACACTCTATAAAATGGAAACACAAAATACCAAAAAAAGAAACGAAAATAAAAATGTATATATATACGTATATAGAGATAATAGAGATATAGAGATAAGACAGGAAATGATGATCATGAAAGAAAATAAATCATAAAATGTCACAAGACAAACTTATTTGTTATTTTAGTGCCATTGATGTACTTATATATATATATATATATATATACAGTACAGACCAAAAGTGTTGACACACCTTCTCATTCAAAGAGTTTTCTTTATTTTCATGACTATGAAAATTGTAGATTCACACTGAAGGCATCAAAACTATGAATTAACACATCTTCCAACAGTCTTGAAGGAGTTCCCTGAGAGATGCTTAGCACTTGTTGGCCCTTTTGCCTTCTGTCTGCGGTCCAGCTCACCCCTAAACCATCTCGATTGGGTTCAGGTCCGGTGACTGTGGAGGCCAAGTCATCTGGCGCAGCACCCAATCACTCTCCTTCTTGGTCAAATAGCCCTTGATGCCTTCAGTGTGACTACAATTTTCATAGTCATGAAAATAAAGAAAACTCTTTGAATGAGAAGGTGTGTCCAAACTTTTGGTCTGTACTATATATATATATATAGTAGTATATATATAAGTTTGTCTTGTGACATTTTATGATTTATTTTCTTTCATGATCATCATTTCCTGTCTTATCTCTACTGCCATGTTTAAAATATAGCAAAAAGGTCAAAATAGAGATAATATCATACTTTATATTCATCAGTATATTCAATCGGAAATATATGAGATGCCAGTTCAAGACTGAATCATCTTTCACTTCAGTTCATTCCCACCATCCATCCTCAGTTATTTTCAGAATGAAGTTACACATAAATAAATATTATCCATCTACCAAACAAACTTCAATTAGGATTTTGTATAAAAACAACCAAATGAATTGCGACATTATTTACATGCACATTTCACCGCAAAATCACAGTAAAAATAACTGATTTTTTTTTACATTTAATTCAGCATAAATGAAAGAACAGAGCACTGCTTTCCTCATCACAGTAATGAAAATACGATTTTTGCATCACAGTAATGAGAATGTAAATTGGGAAATCAAATGTGCTTAAAATAATGTCACCATGTTCCCAAGACTCCCCCGTTTATATCCCAATCCTGAAAAGTGAGCCATTGAGCTGCTGTAATCATAAAAGCTCTGGCTCAGTTTAGCTGAAAGGATGATGACATGTATTATTGACGAAGATACAAACACAGATCTGATTAAAATAACAGCCTGTACCCTTCCAGCCTCTCTAACTGATGAGGCAAAAACCATCACACATCTGTGTAAGCATCACTGAGCAGGGCCTGATTGGACAAAGGGGGTCATGTGACTTCATTGCAGGGCTCTGGGTAGGTCATATAGTCCCCGTCGAGTTTGGTGGGGGGGGAAGGGGGTATGCAACTCACTAATCTCTCTCCACCGGAGGGTTAAATAATGGAAAGTGCAAAACCAACATAAACCAAAACATTACACATGCAATGACTGATTTATTTTGAGTCGAGATGAAATAAGCAATCAGATGCCGAGCACGACATGCCAAAACAGCAAAAGTGAAATACTGCGAGCCCTCGCGCTACTTTCCCATCAATCCTTGTAACCGCATGTGTCTCTTCAGCCTGAACTGATGCGTTTTCATGTTTGTTTTACTTTTCCCAGCCTTTCACATAACTGTCAGACCTGGTTAGTTTCAGCTCTGGCATTAAATGGAAATTATATCAATTTTTACACAGAGTGGAAAAGATTCCATATTCCGTGCTGGAATATTCAGGAGCTCGTGTGGGACACCTTTGATGCACTCGACTCAAGTGTCTCAAGAGCAAGGCAGGTTGTTGCAAACCCAATTACAACTGAATGAGTGTCTCGCTCTCGCAGGGGGACTTTGCTAATAATAAATAGCGGCTGCTGCTAGCATCATTTCGCGCGTGCTTTGTTATTTTAGTGCAAGTGTGTAAACAACAACAACATGCAAATCATGGCAAAAGAACTACAGCTGCTACTATAAGAATGTGGATTAATTATTAAAAATAAAAACTGCTATAATCTTCATGTAACAACTCAAGTTTATATAAAACACAAGAAAAGACAAAAAAGACATTTATAGAATGTGTTTATACTGAAAAGAAATGTTTAATTTAAACACTCACGTCATAGCATCATTTCAGTGCATTTTAGCAGCTAGTTAAACTGGATTGTGGGTGGTTAGTGAATATAAATGCAGGCTTTGGTGCTGTAAAGCAGCACTGAAAAATAGCACAGCTGGTAAGTGAATTGGCCCTCAGTCTCTTTCCCAGTTTTCCAGACCATCTCTTATGTTCAAGCCAATCTGACCCCCAGGGAACAGAGCAGAGACTTGAAATATGCATTCTGCACACAAAATAAACTGAATATTATGGGCTTTACCATAGTAAACATGACATGGCCACATAACATTAAGGCAAAAATACATAATCCCATTACTTTTACATGGCATCATTTTCCCCAAGAGATTTTTATTAGGGTAAAGCTGATGAAGTTGGAGGTTCGACAAGGACAGAGCTCATTATGCATAAAGCTCCTTTTTCCTTTTTCTCATCTAATGATCACTGTTATGTTCCAGGTGTGAACATGAAGCGCGGTACTTTTATTTCAAGATACGAAGGCAACCGTTTTATATATCTGAGGGTAGGAACGAAATCGAATGTGGCGATTCTATCAACAAGAACAAAGACGGCCGTCTGATTTAATTATGCAAGCGATTCCACTAGAGAATTATGTGAATGCACATGCCTAATTAGCTTAGATATTTGCGCCGTTTTGACTAGATTTCAAACACCTCTGGAGTCAAACGAGGCCACAGATATGAGTTCCGTGTAAATTAACAGCGGTCGGCAGTTGAGAAAAACGAGGACGCAGCTTTTGATCAGGCAGATCAAACGACAGACAGACATCAGACACACTGAAACATGACAGCTGAGTCTGTCTGGAGCTTTGATGTACTTCTAAAAAAACATAAGTGTGCTATAAAAGCTACAAAATAATAATTTAATTACTAACATGCTATACAAAAAGCACCATAAAACAAGAGATGTTTTGATTTATGCATCTATTGACCCTGTAATGCCTCTTTTCCTTGCCCACAAACTAGATTAGTCCCTCCCCACCATAGACCTTGTTTCATAAGCCTGAGGAGATTTTCAGGTGTGAGCTGGAACACAATTTCATTACGGGTTCTCCGAATTGGGTATTAATCTGGCAGGGGTTAGCATAGCATCAATCCCTTGATCTAAGCAAAATAGATAAGAGTGAGGGAGTAAATAAGAGCAAAACGATAACTCTTTGGTTTATGGCATGGATAACAGACATCATAATCTGTTCATTCATTAACAAAACCGATTAAATAAAACATATTTGTTTGTCATCGCTACTGGCAAAGGAACACTTTTAGGGAGATGGTTGGCATCAGATGGCTGGATCTAAGTATTAGCTCGACACACGTGACCTGAAAATGAGATAATACATTAAATGATAATAATTTTTCTAAATAAATATAAAATAAAAATCTATATACAATAAAACAAATGTTATAAAAAAAATAATATTTCAAAATGTTAGATATGAACTTTTTTGTTTAAATATAAAATAAAACATTAAAAAGAAAAAAATATATATATTAAATTCTACAAGTGAATTTAGGCATCATAACCTTGTAATGTACAGAAAGAAAAAAAAACGATTATCATTTCGATTATATTTGCTAAAGATTTAATAGTATTAGAGTTTAACTTTAAGCAAGTGTTACATGCAAAAAAAAAAATACTATTATCGGCCAATAATCAATATCACAACAGCATGTTAATGTCAAGTAAACATAAAAAATAAACTACGATTACAAAATAGTCAAAATAGTCAGAATATAGAAAAATTGGGTAGCACTTTATTTTACAGTCCTGTTCCTCATGTACATACTATGTACTTATTATAGTAATTACAATAACTATGTAATAACTAGGTACTAACCCTGAACCTACCCCTAAACATAACCCTACCCCATGTAGTTACCTTGTATTACCAGAACTTTCTTAGATAAGTACACTATAAGTACACTATAAGTACATGTTAGTACACGTACTGTAAAATAAAGTGCAACCAAAAATTGTGAGAAGAAAGTCATAGCAATATGAGAACAAAGTATTATATGAGACTAAACTTGTAATAGTTTGAGAATAAAGTCAAAATTACAAGTCATAGAAATATAAAAAGAATACAATTGTAACAAAACAAGGTCACAAAGTCTAAATGTTTTGAGAATAAAGTAATATTTTGAGACTTCTGACTCCATTCTTAAAATACTTCAATCTCACAATGATGATTTAATTCTTGTAATCATATTTTTATTTATTTCAATTTTTTTTAAAGTGGCACTTAAATGCTGTGTACAATATGGAACCCTTATATCATCCATCCTGACAGAAATCAATTATGGCATGCAATAAATGTCATCAGATTGAATGCTGCATGTTTAAATCTGACTCCCAACAATTCCAAATATCACAATAACATATTGTACATTTATATTACACTGTTACATGCCAATAACTCCAGAAATCATAAAAGCAAATGCAAATCATAACAAAGCTATGGAATAAATGTTTACAGACCCCATTTTTCATACCTTGGTAAAGTCTTAATAAAGTATGCTAGACTTTCTATGGTCGTCTAGGCCTACACTTCAAAAGCCTACACTAGGCATACTTATAAAAGAGTTAGCACAACCACATTATCAAGTGATCTTGATATTCGTTATTCCATATTAAGAAGAATTATCCAATAAACTGCCAAGAAAAACAATCTCTAACCATTTTTGCTCCAAACATCCTGAATCCACAAGCCAAATCATAAGACGGAAGAGGTGGCGGGTAACTTGATAGAAGTCATTCATCTCTGAAGACGTGCTGTTTGCTAACGGCTTGTCAAAGCTCTGTACTGATCATCCATCATCCCACCATCGCTGTTGTCTTAACTGAACTCATAACTGCACTGTGGCAATAGTTATTTTAGCATTAGATGTGTATGTTTGTCCCAGGCATGCACCAAAAACCATCTTTGGGTATATAAATGTTATAGAAGAACATAATTACAACAGATGAACATCTATACTAATTTGGAGTATGGATTTAGAACACTTAAGAATTTGCGCGGGCCCTTGCTGTGGCAAATAAGAAGGAAGCATGAAAAAAATAACCTTTCGTATATATGGAATTCATCAGACTCGACATAATTAACTTTCACACAGACTGTTTCGCTAATGAAGCATGGAATGTTTGGAAATGAGAACATGCCAGCTGTGAAAATGGTCAGTCAGGGAAGCAGATCAGCTGCTTTGGTCATAGCTGACATCAGCAGATAATTAACTGGTTTAGGGCTCAAGTGGCAGTAATTAGACTGAGAGAAATATGTATTAAAAGACCAACTTCTGTCCTACTAATTGTGTTCTGTTTGAGATGCCACATGTCTAGTTGTTAAAATGTGCAGATGTGGTGTGCAGCATCTTTTTCTCTCTCTGGAAAGAATCCTGGGGCTAACAAAGCTTATTCTGGCGCAAATGTAATTCTATATAAATGTAAAGACAATCAAAGTGGATGGTTAAAGCACAAGCCAAAAGACTTCAAAAAAGGCTAAGAGTAATAAAATCATGCTCTTTATTTAGGTTTTCACCTTCACTCATACAAATCCCTGACCACTTAATAGTATCTCAGATGTGTGTTGCCACACTGGGAATTTAACAAGACACCAAGAAATAATGGAAAAGCAAGCCCTGTATTAATATTCCTTAAAGGGTTAGTTCACCCATATATTAAAATTATGTCATTAATAACTCACCCTCATGTCGTTCCAAACCCGTAAGACCTCCATTTATCTTGGGAACACAGTTTAAGATATTTTAGATTTAGTCCGAGAGCTCTCAGTCCCTCCATTAAAGCTGTGTGTACGATAACGTTATAATGTCCAGAAAGGTAAGAAAAACATCATCAAAGTAGTCCATGTGACATCAGAGGGTCAGTTAGAATTTTTTGAAGCATCGAAAATACATTTTGGTCCAAAAATAGCAAAAACGACGACTTTATTCAGCATTGTCTTCTCTTCCATGTCTGTTGTGTGAGAGCTCAAAACAAAGTTTTGTGATATCTGGTTCACGAATGAATCATTCGATGTAACCGGATCTTCTTGAACCAGTTCACCAAATCGAACTGAATCGTTTGAAACGGTTCGCGTCTCCAATAAGCATTAATCCAGAAATGACTTAAGCTGTTAACTTTTTTAATGTGGCTGACACTCCCTCTGAGTTCAAACAAACCAATATCCCGGAGTAATTCACGTACTCAAACAGTACACTGACTGAACTGCTGTGAAGAGAGAACTGAAGATGAACACCGAGCCGAGCCAGATTGACTCGTTCTCGATTCATTTAATATCTTACTCATATCCCACAATAATATACTGGCATTAAACCATCTTCATGAGTTTCTCAGCAAATATTGATATGTAATCCATATGATTAATTCATCAGTAGCCTATATAATGTAATTAATCTGATTAAATTTTATGATCGATTGACAGGCCTAGTTAATAAATTATAATACTGTGCTAACCTTGTCTTTAACCACATCAGTATTTCACAGTGAAATCATAATTGTTTTTACCTAAAGTATTTTATGTTGCAATGCAAACTATATTAATGGCAGTGTTAACAATGTAAAAAGCTCACCCTTTGTTCTCAGTCATTTGAACAGTACATGGCTGTGATTCAAACACTCCCGCTGTTTTTTCTCCTCTTGAAGGTGAACAGATGGGTTTTGCAGTAATGCTTCAAACATTTTGAGAGGACCTGATTGACTGGTGTGTGTTTTCAAATGCGAGTTATCGAACAAAATCACCACAAATTTCTTGGAGACCTGCTTCTCCAGCTATAATAATTACACCCTGACCACAGGGGCAAAAACACTATGCCTACTGCATTAAAACTTGGCTTTGGTTCCTGGTTACACACAACCTTTCAACTGACAGGTGACAAGACATATACAAAATAGTCAATTAATGCTTGAATCCAGTTTAGTCCTGTTCAACTAACTGCTGAATCCAGTCACTGCAGGTCTGATGCCACAAAAAGGCCTTTGTAAATCATATGGAGCAGTTAATCACTGTCATTCTGGTAATACACTCACTCTTTCCACTCCAGTAAAAAAAATGTAGATCAGTTCCCATGGCAACATAGCACAGCAGGCTCCTGTTGACTAGCAGGAGCGTCACTGTAGAGGCATTGAGGAGAGATGCCTCATCCTCAGCAAGCCACAAGTGTGTCTGGCCATACGCCATAGACCCAGCTCAAAGCCAAAAGGACAATGGCAGTTTTATGAATGAGAAGCCACAGGCCCTTTACCTCTGTGTATTAAGCCTATGGTCCAGACCGATGCATGTCTGTGTGCCCAAATATAACTAATCTAGTGTAATTCTAGCTTTAGAAATGTATTTATCTTGTAATTACAGATTCAGGAAATCTAATCTGCCTTTCTGATATCTGTGTTGTTTCGAGATGTTTAGAAAGGGACGTCATGCCTGGAGTTAGTTCACATAATCAACGCTGAACTTGTTTGCACAAATTAAATCATTTTCTGGTGAAATGCTCTTCTGGTCCTCAGGCAAAGGTCACAGATATATTGCAACACTTATCATTAGTAGAGAAGTTGAGTGGGGTCGGAAGTGCCATATTAGAATCTAAACATTTACATTTAGTAATTTAGCAGACGCTTTTATCCAAAGCGACTGACAACTGAGGGTATACTTGAGTTTAATTCTGAGGAGGAATGGAGATGGGGTCAAAGGTCAAGAATATTAGGGGTAGATAACAATTGATATTTTAGAAGAAGGCCAACAACATGGACCTACTGTGCTACTGTCAGCGACTGAAAATAAATTATATCTTTTTATTACACGGCTCTCTAGAATACTTGCTTCTAATTGATTGCTTGCACAACAATTTCTAAAAGTACATTTGTATTTGTGCCTATAATGGTTATTTATTTATTATTATTGTCAGCTAATGAAAGCTATGTTTCAGGGACCATATTCATATAACATCTAAGGCTAAATGTAGCTCTTGACTGGTTGAGTTAGATGGTGATAAACACTTAACAGTAGAAAATTAGTAAATTTCATTGACTGTTAAAGTCTTGTGTTTCTTATAATAAATTGACATTTTGATATCACTTAACCTTTTATAATGCTCTTAATTATATGTCGATGCATTCTGTATGCATTAGTGAGGAACAAAGTTTAAAATGTGACACTGGTGTAAATGGTGTAAAACCTGCTGAATATGAAGCAGCAAAAAAAGTTTGCTTCCCATCTCACACATCTGCCACTCATCACCTGTGTCTTACCTTAATGCCTTTCCTGTGATAATACCCCTTACTTCTGTCACACTTCTATATCCTATTAAGTGAGATCACATTGTATGGTCACTTATTCCTTATATGAACTGTTTCAAATGCAAGACATTGATTGCATGAGATTAAGTTTGTAAATGGCATCCTGTGTCTTTTGTAGTGTGTACATATACTATTTATCATCACACTGTGATAACTGTGACTAAATTTCAGTATATATATGTCTGCCATATGTTGCCACATCTCAAAAATTCCTGCCCCCTTCTCGCCACCCCATAAATATTTTTCTAGATCCGCCCCTGCGAGTGCGTAAAATCACCAAGAACTGTAAATTAATAGCTAATAAGTATATATATATCCCGTGCAGTGTCGAGCGAACACAGAGCGCCTGACACTGCAGCACTGAATGCCGCGAACTGACGTCACATGCTGTTGATACACGAGCGCTTAGAGTGATGTAGGGCTACCTGCATTTTGTTTTTGTTTTGTGTTTGTTTCTGCTGTTTTGCTCGCAGACGGCCACAGTGAATGGAACATATCGCATACAAAACAAACACACAAATGGTTAATATCCAAACATGCACGGTCTGTCTCTTAATCTAGATGATTCTTAAAACACGTTACGTTATTCATGAGAGGGTCGGTTTATATTCCGCATTGCGTTGAACAATTAAAACCTCCAAACAATATAGTTCAATTCAAATGATTCGAATTTCTGAACAGTTTCATAAATTGAACAATCAAAAGAAGCTTTTTTTTTTGGAAATGTTTGGAACCTGGGCGCTCAAACAGGTTGTCAGCCAAAAGATATCTCACCGTCTATGGCAAATATGGACGGAACCAGGAGCAATGTAATTCCAACAGATATCAGACACTTGGTCCACACTCCGTCCAAGTCGACACATTTTCGGCACAAGGACAAGCCTATCCATTCCGACATGCCTTCGGTCCCAGCGTTGCCATCCCCCCTACTGGAGCCCAAAATGTAGAAATTGTTACGCGCATTTCTTGGAGCCATCTGGCTAGAGATAAATTCAGCAATAGGCCGAAAGGTCCCGAAAAAGACATTTGATCTATCGTTTCCAGTTCCTTAGACTGAGGTCTTCTCTCCACTGTTTTTCTGCTCTATGTGAGCATTGAAACTTTAAGGCGATGCGTCTGCAAAGCGCGTTCAGAAGCATCCGTGACCACCAGATCAATCACGCGCGCGTTACTGGAGAAGGTTATCAATCGCGCTTCATCCAACGCATATTCTGGACAGGAATCCAGCAGCGTCAATCCTATAATCCCGCTATTATGTCAATGATGCTGCGACGGAAAACCGTCTGCTTTTGATTGGGGAAAAAATACCACGTCTCCAAGCCAGCGCATGCAGGCGAACTGTTATTATAAGAACTGATCTACAAGAGGAAGACGACCTCTGCTGGATTTACATGAGGATGCCTGGTGCCAATGTACACACCAGTTCTGTCCCTCGATATCATACAGGCTTTTATTATGTTTCATTCTATTAAATTCTTTATGATTGTATTTTATTAGATTTTCTATTATGGCTTATGCTATAATAAAGTGATAGCCCATATAAACAAACAAAAAGCTAACTCCTAAAAAGTAATAACGCAATCTTTTAATTTATGGTGTTGCTATACCTTTAAAAAAACAGTTTAAAGTTCATTTTACCACAATGTGTGTTTATAAGACAGAATTTGATACTGGTGCAAAATTAAAATGACCAGTTTTCGGTGGATTCCCGTTATATATCTATATCTATATATATATATATATATATCTATATATCTATATATATATCCCGTTATATATAGACGTCATAAAAGTTTTCAATACCACCCACATGATGGCGCAATTTCGTTTCATTTGTCAGGTACGTTTTTTAATATCTTATTATTTGTGCTTTAATTTTAAATACGATTATCTAGTGTAAATATAATATAGATCTATATCTATATATAAATCTGCAGAAAATAAAACCCTTGTAATAAATGTGAAAATTAACCTTTCAAGGAACAAATTAATATCCATGAAGTTGGAAAATGTTCTCGAATAAGTTGTCGTAAAGATTTCTTTGAATAAAGACAAACAAACAGTGTGTGCCCGCAGCAATATATATTTTAATTCAAAGTGAATTTTGACAAAACAATAATTTCTTTAATTTGACACTCACCAAATAGTCACCAGGAAAACCCGCTTTTTGTGACAAAGTACATAAGGCTTTGTCACATATAAATCACTGAGAACTAGAGAGAAATACAACAGCAAACTGTAAGAGACATTACATCCAAAAAAACAGAAACAAAACCAAACAAACAAACAAAAAAGGTTTCCCAGTCCTCATATAGTGAATATTGCACAGTGCAGTGGCTACATGGCAAACTAATGTAGCATAGAAATCAAAAGCAAACAGAAATCAGAAAGCCACAAAAAAAGTACAAAAATGAAAACAGTTCAGATTTAGGAAATCAAGTCTGTTTGCTCTTAAGTCTAAATATTACCGATAACTTGCAGTGAGATTTAACTTTTACTAAAATATAATCTGCGGAAGAGTTAAAAATAGATCTAAAGCAATCCAACCCAAATCTTACGGCAAGTGTTACACAGTAGCACATATGACAAATACAAGGACCCTGAATGAACTGTACAAGAACTTCTAAAGGAAAAACACGAATCAAAGAAAAACAAAAAACTGTTTGGTTTGGGAGTTTCAAAGACATTTCAACTTTAGTTTGCAGATCCCTCAGTCCTTAGCAATTATGCTAAGATTCACTCTTATTAGGTTGGGTTTGCTAGACCTTGTTAGAATTAAAACATCTCTGAAATGTTTACTTGCAGTGAATTAATGCAGTGAATTCATATAATGCGTGCATGAGTAGCAATTTAATACTCATCTCTAGTGCTACATGCTAAATATAAAATATAGGGTCATAATGTGAGAAACCACACCATATTTTGGACTATATCTCCATGAAGTCGTCTACGCTAAATCAATAAAACTGATAACGTCCTGTGAAACAAAAGGCAATGTTAATTCTATCTGACAAATGGTGGTTTACATTCACAGTGTATTATGTATAGCTCCACAAATACGAGAAAACCGTGTCCTGGGTGTTTAGTCAGCATAATAATAATTATAACAATCCCTGATATCATTTCATTATTGTTTTTTGTTGTTGGTCATAAAAATATAAATTAATCAAGCATGATTGGATTTCCGTTCCACAATTTTGAGAAACATCCATCCAGCCATTTTCCACCTTAAAGGTGATTACTGCATTGCATGACTCTCGCTATTGGTTTTCAGGTTAACTTCTGATAGGACGTCTACCGTGGATAACGGTCTACATTTAAGCAACTGGTTGGTAACAGCACTTCAGTTACAACTATCAAACACTGCAGTTTTGATTTCATTCCTCGCTCATGCCGTCCGAAGTGCCATGAAAGAGAGGAAGAAGCTGGCCGGCAGTGTTTGTAAAAGGGATATAAAGGTCTGAAGCACATTTCAAAAGGCACTAACGCAGTGTCGCTCGCTTTAAAGAGCAGGGACCGATGCGAGAACAAACATTCCCATATAATGAGAGCCCACAAAATGAGAACGGATGCCCTCTTATAAGCAAATGTGCATTTGTATTTTCATTTCTAAACATTAATATACCTGATACAACTTCATGTGTGTATTTCATGTACACTTATAATAATAAGGGGGGAAATTAAATAAAAACACTAAATTCTAAGCACTGTAAGTTACTGAGATGAGACGCCCAAACCTGCAATTTTGGCTAGCTTATCAAAAGTATCAAGTGCTAATTGCATTACTGAAATTAATAGTCTGAAATGGTGATATAAGTGGGTCACTGAATACAGAATTGATATTGATACTTAAAAAGTTAAATCTATCCTGCAAGCTATGCTTTAACAAAATGCAAATATACGTACTAAGATAGATATACACCAATATGCATAATATGCAATATGCCCCAAGATAACAGATAAAACACTGATGCAAACGAAATGTAAAAGAATACAAACCCACGCACACAAAACCCCAATATCTCCATTACTTGCAATACAGTAGTTACAATGACACTTAAAAAAAAAAGAAAGCGAAACAGAGAGAGGCATTAAAATGCTTCTGATGCCAGTCAGTACGGTAAAACCCAAAAACAAACAAACGGAAAAAAAAAGATCATCATCTCACTTCTATTTCAAGGTCATTAGACATATATAAAAATAAGAAAGCTAAGAACAAAGTTAATCATCTAATTTCACAGCTATTATGAAGTGGCAATCAGTATATAGCAGCTTATCTATGATACATTCAAGAATAAATGAAACAAAGTCATAACTTGCCCGAAAAAGCTAAACATCAACCTCAACATTTTTACAAAGATTTTCTGTTAAATACGGCCTCAACTACACTACGTTTGAGGTCAACGCTAAACCAGTAGCTACTCTGCTTACGAAATGAATTACTGTCTTTGGTGTAGCGAAAGCATAATGAAAGAACGCATCTAATGGAAAAACTAAATAAACAAAATTCACACAGAAAAAAAAAGCCATTTCTCCCTGACGGAATGTATGAAATAAAAACAGCATCAAAAAAAGCAATTCAATTGTGAGAGAGGGAATACAACATGCATCTATGAAGAAAATTGCACACGATCAACTCTCGTCTTATAAAGCACTGAATACTCCAGCAATGATAGACTTAACAGTTGGATACTCAATACTGAATAATTCTGCACAAAGCAAACATGAAACCATACAATATCATCAAAGAGCTGATACAAATCCAACACCGATAACACTTCTAACTCTAAAATTAACAAGGAACTGATGGAAAGGAAACAATAAACATCCCGAAAACCATGGATTGTATTGCAGTTTCATTAAACAGTGTAAATACTATTAGAGTAGAAACAGATTATCAAATATCAAACGTTTCTATACATAGTTCTTCGGCCTCTGCTACGGCGAAGCATGTTATCCTAAAAGAATCAAGCTCTGCTACCACTCGGCACAATACATCCACCAGTAAAGAACACACGTTTCGCTTCCAAATAATGAGCAAATCATCTAAGGTGTCAAACTAAACATTTCGCCTATACAAAAGGGCAAATCATGAGCCTAATATTGCCACAAATAGCCAACTGGGTGTTGAATAGTGAGATTTTTTTGTTGGTTTAAAACATGAGACCCACTTGAGGCGCATTTGGATAGACACCCAATCCACTTTCTGAACAAAAAAACTCCAGTCGCGACCCCAAGAGATAAATTAAACAAGTAGAAACGACACGGATGTATAGATTATGTAAGCTAACGCACAAAGCACGAAAAAGCCAAAGATCTACTGTATGAAACAGCCCTAATATAAAAATCACAAAGAACGATTGAAAGTTTTTCAAGTGCTGCAGTCCAGTACACGCATGACTGCATGAGGGACTCGGGGTAACTTGCAACAATATGTTTTTTAAGGCACTGTTTATTGAACCCCAATGGATTCAATGCAGCAAGTCGTACAACATATACACAGAGGGCAAAAAGCATGGTTTGCTGGCACCACCCCTCCCCCATTCCCCCCTTTTAATTTTAAGTCCAACATTGGTTTTTGCCCATGCAGAGACATGCAGCCTAACAGAACCTTTTCAACACAGGTCTAAAAGAGACTTAACACTGAGGAGCTACGGAAAAATACAGACAGGTAACACCAGGTCGCCACAAGGGGGGACTCGCACGCACATTGGCGACAGTGATGGCTAGGACAAGAGTTTAATACACACGTCAGAAGGCAATATCGAAAAATAGCATAGGGGATCTGCTGTGGCCCTCCTCCGAGGGTCTCACGCCTAGGGATTTTTCTTGTATCAAATGTGCAAAAACACATTAAAAGTGAGTTTGTGTGTTCAGTCTACTCACTCACTCATCGTTTGTTTTATTTTCCATGATATCTATAAAGCTCGATTTGCATCATCATCACTGTTGTCAAACTTCATAAGAAAAGAAATATGTGGCGGCTCAGTGCCGGCTGCGTGCACACGGCTGCCGCGGGCTCCAGCTCAGATGTAAGGGTACTGACTGAGTTTGCTGGGGCTGAGGGGGAAGCCTGCGTAGACGGGTGACGCCACATAGGAGTGCGGCGGAAAGAGGGCTTTGAACTGGCCCTGCGGCAGCAGGGTGGGGGAGGGCAGAAGCCTGTGGTTGATGCCCACGCTGATGCCCTGGTGGTGCACCAGGCTGTAGGCGGGCTGCAAGATGGGCCGAGGGGCTGGAGGTGGGCACGGCGAAGGCAGGAGGTGGGCCACGGGTGCGGAAGGCGGATAGGAGAGGAGGGCGGGAGGTGGCGGGTGGCCGGCCGAGTGTGTGGGGCTGCCGTGGGGAAGCTGGAAGGTGGCGCCGTGCACTGTGGGTGGAATGAAGGCCTGCGGCCGGCGTGGCTGCCGGTAGTTGCCATTCCACTCCTTGTGGCACGACCCGTAATGCTGGACCTGAGGGGGAGGAAACAAAACCATGTCAATTTCATTCCAACAATTTAAACAGCAACTGAAAGACCCTAAGAACTGCCCCGTCTCAATGTATTTCCTATTTAAAATCATTATAATATGAATGAACATCCAACTGAAAACAGAAGGGGACTAAAACAGCTAAATCTAAAACAATTACAAAAATGATAGCCTGACATTTCATGCCTTAAGGATTTTTTTTTACTTTAAATAGACAAACAACCAATAGTTCTTGCCAAGACAGAACTGCCTGTGGTTCCATCAAACACATCCTTTCATCACAATTTCACCATCCAGTCAGAAAGATCAACCATAACTCCTTCAAAAACAGAGAGAATTCTTGGAGTTATGATTGATGATCAGCTGACTTTCTCAGACCACTTTGCTAAAATTGTCCGGTCCTACAGATTTGCTTCATTCAACATCAAGAAGATCAGGCCTTTTCTTTTGGAACATGCTTCACAACTTTTTGTTCAAACGCTTGCTCTGTCCAGGCTGGATTATAGCAAAACTATCTTGGCAGGTCTTCCAGCCAGTTCTACCAAACCTTTACAATTAATCCAGAATGCGGCAGCAAGATTAATTTTTAATGAGCCGAAAAGCACGTCAAACCTGTTTATCAATTTGCATTGGCTACTAATAGCTGCTCGCAAATAACTCAAGGCATTAATGTTTGCCTACAAAACAACCACTGGCTCTGAACTCCTTTACCTAAATTCATTACTTCAGACTTCCGTACAGCAAGTGAACTTCGCTTTATTTTGCCATCCCAAAGAGGCACACAATCACTTTTTCATGGACTTTTAAAATAAATTTTCCCTCCTGGTGGAATGAACTTCCCAACTCAATAGGAGTCCTTAGACATCTTCAAGAATCAGCTGAAAACTCTAGAACTCTCTATTCAAATCCTAATCTTTAAAAAAAAAAAGCTTGCTCTATTCTTTTTTTTTTTATTATATAATAATAAAAACAACAACAAAAATAAAAAATGTGTACTGTGTTAAGCTAACAGACTTGTTATAGCACTTGCATTTCATTGCTTTCTTGTTGATTTTGAATGCTACCATTGTTCTCAATTGTTAGCCGCTTTGGATAAAAGCGTCTGCTAAATGACTAGATGTAAATGTAGTTCACACCATAGATATAAAATGCTACTTGCTAGTTGGTTGCAGGTGTTATTAGTGGATTTTCATTCTAAACCATTTGATTAGACATAAATGTGTGTAACGCATGATGAGTCAACAATATTTTTGTTGTTAAGTTTATTGGCTATTTATTAAGCATGTAAATGGTCATACTTTTAGTATGAACCACAGAACATTTCTCTACTTTTACAATCTGTACAATATTACAGAAAAAGCCAAAATAACAGACCTGGCCAAAGCCTGGCAGCTGTGGCTGGAAAGAAGAGTTCAGTTTCTGCTGGCGGGGCAACGTGGGTGTGGAAAAGTGGCTCAGTCGTCCTGGGCCGCCGCGACCTCTGGACTGGCAGTAGGATTCTAAGACTGCAGAAAGCAGAAAAGAACAAAAGTGAGTGATCATTACATACAAGATATAAGAGGAAAGAAAGAGGAATATAAATTAACATTTGCAGTTTGGCACAAGAACTGCAGCTTGTACGAACTGAATCGGCTGCCAGTATTCACTGACGTTCTGTTCAAAAGAAAGTGAATTAAACATCAAAACCAACAAGGATGAACTGCGAGGTTGTAAAACTTAAGAAAAACTTAGATAGCAATGTATCTAAAACATAAACTCTCCTCAAACTTTCCATGGACACCCCAAAACAAACATGTTGTCTGAGTAACGTGCCATGAGAAGCATCTGAAAGAGTTTACCGCTCCCGCAATATTTCTTTCAAAGCATGCTTCGAAAACAAAGCATTGGCTCCACATAGGAAAAAGGACAGATATGCTTTGGTACGAAGGGAGGAGGCCAGGGAAATATTTTCCAATAAATAAATAAACTTAGTGCAGTCAACACGCTGAGTATAAATGAAGATGGGAATGAAGAGATCAGGTATGGGAGAGGAAGCTCAAACCGAAAGGGTTTCACTCAACACTGGGATGTCGCGCACAAGACACTGGGTCACAGTGCACGCTATACCCATAATCACCTGTGATAGGCTCTGTGATAACTTCCTTTTTCTCTCCTATGACCTGTAAAGTAGACATTGGCTGTGACTACACCAAAATAATTGGTTGTGCAGAACGAACTTTGTAAAAATTTGAGACTGGGGGTAAAAATAAATTCAGAGAAACCAGTCTTCATAGCACACAAACAACAGCAACTGTCTAAAGCACCAGGACAAAGCAAGTCAGTTTATGTTCTCCCTACATGGCTATAAACACTCTGAGCTGTGGATGTAAATGAAACAGTTGTACTCTGCACCAGACATTAAGATACATTCTAGGTTTGACAGAAGTAGCTGTTCAGCTCTTCAGTTTCTTGTGGTCCAGTGGCAAAGAAAATAATCTTGACCGTCACTGATTTTGTAAAAAAAATAAAAAAATAAAAGTCTATTCAGGATAGCATTGAACTAGGTTACGTTAAAACACAAAGTTTTTGAATATATAGCTATGACTGTTCCATATAAAAAAAAAAGGGAAGCACTGGTTTCTGCAAATTTATAATCCAAACTCATGTCATGTAAAGCCGTTACAACTATATAATAAGAAATGAATACTATTTCATATAAAAAACAATGCTATCATTAAGCAAAGATGCATTAAATTGATCAAAAGTGACTTTAAAGACAAATATAATTTTACAAATTATTTATATTTCAAATAAATGCAGTTCTTTTGAATAGGGCTGTGACGATGGCTGATGTTTACCACCGCGGTAGTCATGGACCAACAACCGCCGGTGGCGCGGTGTTTGGAAAAAAAAAAAAAAAATTTTTTTTATATATATATGTATATATATTGGTGTCAAAATTTGCTCGTTAACGAAGGCGATAATTTTTTTCCAGTTTAACGTATTCAAATCATTTTACGTAGGGAGGGGATGGCCACCCACTCACAACTGCTGCTTCTGTCACTTTTTCTCAAGACAAGAAGTAAATTTATTCAGTCACAGAATGACTAAACAGGAGACGTTTCAGACACGCGCTCCACTTCACTTTATTATCAGGTGCAAGTCGATCGAGCGTGGACGGTCCTGTGCTCAAAGGCGGCGCATAAACTATGTGCAAGCAGTGTCGTGGTCAGTTAATTCATGGAATTACCAAAAAAGGTGATTAAAGCTGACTTAAACTGTGCATGTAATATATTTTATATATATTATATACAGAATATATTTATATGTATGCACGTCTAGAAATCAGCCCATCTCACTCATCTAACACATCCTATTTAACTCTTCAGTTAGTGTTTATTTGAGCACTTCTGTCAGTGAACGCCGCTTGCAAAACACTAAAATAAATATCAAAGAAATAATTCAGTTAAACAAGAAAGTAGCCTAAATAAGAAAAGTTAAATACCCCCTATCTAACGGACGCGAGCGACGCAGCGCGACAAAATACTCATTATAATCAGTGATGCTACACTGGATGCAGCACAACACGATATGATAAATCCCCGTCCGGTCTGTGATGTAGGCTACTGACACAGAGTTCATATGTCCTGTATAGACACTAGACAGACTAAACCTGTCGCAACGCGGTTGTGTTGCGTCCGGTTTACTTTTCCGCCACCAAGCAAGCTCAATAACTTAGGCCGGCGACACACTGGATGCGTGGCGCAAGCGTCTCAGACGCGTGGCGTGTCCATTTTTAATTCGGCTCCCATGTTAACAGGTTAGAGCTTGCAGACTGCCTGCGTGAGACGCGCGCAGAAAACGTGTGCATGCTAGAAATAGAACCGACGCCTATCTTTCACGGGACACGCGCGCGTGTTGGAAGCGTTTCCAGGCAAAATATAATAGGAAAATATGTTTATATGTCATTTTGTACACAAATACATATTAATTCATGACATTTTGATGTTTGAAAGTCTATAGGTTGACATAAATTCAGATATAAATGTAATTAAAAAAATAAATAAATAATTATCGATTTTCAAATATTGCACCTGTTGAACATGGTATATTTTGCCGTCAAAACTGTTGACGGTGTCCTTTATCAGTAGGCGTAGTTGTAGGTGTGTAAAAAAAAGTTGATATTGTTGTCATGAAGACAAGATCCTGGTCTGTCGGCAGCCTCCCTCTATGTCACCTACAGCAGCAGCAGTGTGTAAAGACACCGAAAACGCCACGCTCCTGGGACGCAGCAGACATGCCACGCTCACGCCACGCAGCCAGTGTGTCACCGGCCTAACTCTTCATCTGAACGCGCTCTCTTTGAAATAGGAATCGTTGCCATATTTCTTGTTACCATTGTTTATTCATCGCTGTCTCGTTTGTATTTGGCCAGTTTGGAGAAAGCCTCACCAAATCTGACCAGCCAGCGTTTGCGATCACGAGAACTTGTGCAAACGCCGATGGGTGACATGAATGCAGATGACTCCAGATCGGCGATGTGGTATTTGCTTTCCCAACAAGATCCATCGCCCAACACTAAACTAATTTGATGAATGCATGTGTTTTCCTGCACTCAAATCTGCCAATCTAAATGAAACGCTGTGTTTGAGGTAATTTGTTAATTACCATAGACATAGAATTTGCAACTATTACAGTTATTACACTTATATACAAAACTTTGTATTATGCTTGCTATAGAGTTTGTGACGTCGTGTGCACTACCGCCGGTGGCAGTAGACAACCGCGGTAGCAACCCACCACCGCGGTGACGCTGTTGTTACGGCAACCGTCACAGCCCTACTTTTGAAATGTATCAGAAATACTATCCACAGAAATATTAGGCAGTACAATGCAGTTTTCAACATTGATGATAATGAGAAATGTTTTTTGAACACCAAATCAGCATATTACAATGATTTTTAAAAAGACCAATTAAAATGATTTTTTAACAAAACAGACTGTATAAAACCCAGAACACTATTTTAAGAAAACATCAAAGCACCAACAACTGCTTTACTTCCATTAGAACTCTTCATATATTTCTGATAACCTACAACTGGACTTATTCTTCAGCGTGTGGACAGTCCATACCTGTACCGGCTGTGTGCTGCTCATTATTTGGATGATGGTTATTGTTCAGCACTCTCATGGGTGGCACCACCACGGTTCTCACTGCAGGTTTATTCAGCGCTGTGCTGGGGTGTCCACGCCTGGCCTGGGGTTTCTGGTTCTGGTTCTGATTGGTCAGGAAGCGTCTTTCAGGGAAGGGGCTGTCGTGAGGTCCTAGGGAGGAGTCTGAAGGGGGCGAACCATCTACTGTTTCACACCCACTTTCATGACCATCATCTTCCGATATACTGCAGTAAGTCAAAGGAGAAAAATTATAATATTCGAAATACATTTAGACTTCACCTCACCTCACAGTTCTACTGGTGTTGAATAAAAAAAAAAATACCGCACCTGCTGGGCCGTTTGCATGGCGAGGGGCTGGATTGTGCTGAGGCTGAGGAGCTGGTGCTCAGACTGCTATCAGGACTGCTGAGGGAACACACTCTCTCCATGTTCAGAGAGCCTGTGCACGCCTCACACTCCGGACTGCCCTTACACCTGTCAAAGAACACACGCAACTTCATTTAGCTGAGATTCATATGCATGCAAACTAAAATCAGAATCTGAAAGTTTATTTTAAGACCACAATTAACAGTATTTTCTTGTAGCTTATAGTTTATTTAGTCAAAATCTACTTATGTTGGTGAAAAAGTCATAAATTAGCTTCAACCTCTCATTGACCCTCAGAACTAAAGAGGGTTTTATATGCATATGGCCTCCATTATGATTGGCTTATCTATTTGTGAGTGAAATAGGTCACACCACCCCACCAGGTTGTAGACTATAAAATACCATTTTTGTTTGTTTATTCGGGAGAGAAAATTAATTTATACTTTTGATCAATTTAATGCACCATTGCTGAATAAAAGTACAGAAAATTGTAAAGAAACTGATCATTGTTACAAAAGACTCTAATTTCAAATAAATGCTGTTCTTTTGAACTTTCTATTCATGCAAAAAAAAATATCACAGTAAATAGTATAAAGCATCACAACTGTTTCCAACATTAATAATAAGAAATGTTTCTTGCACCAAATTAGCATATTAGAATTATTTCTGAAGGATCATGTGACACTGAAGACTGGAATAATGATGCTGAAAATTCAGCTTTGACATAACAGGAATAAAAGACATTTTAAAAGATATTAAAATAGAAAACCATTATTTTGAATTGTAGTAGTATTTCACAATTTTATTATTTTTACTGTATCTTTGATCAAATAAATGCAGCCTTGGTGGGCATGAGATTTTAAGACAAAAAAAAAACCTCTAATGAATGTTCATCTCACTTGTTAAGGGAGCACCTCTGTGCTTGTTCCTCTTCATCTGTGCCGCTGCTTATGCTAATGATGCTAACCGCCGGGCTGGGTGACTCTCTGATAATAGACTCTCGCTGCTGATTGGCCACCGCTATTTTACAGCAGCCCTCCTCCTCCACCTGCTCCAGTTCCGGTTTCACCTGGGCCTGCACCTCTCTGTCAGGAGAGCTCGGCCTTGGCTCTGCACTCACCAGCCTGTCTGCCATCTTTGGTGATGGACACACTGAGGGCTGGGTGTCCGTATAGCGAGAGACATTCATACTCCTAAAAAGCAACAAAAATTATAACATTATCAACTTTACCTTTCTGCTAAACATTAGATTTAAAACCAGAATGAGCTGCCTAACAAGAGTATCATGACGTTTGAATGGAGGGTTTTTGGGGCCCTGCCATGACTGTAGGCTGTTGTTCACCTGTTCTGGCTGGATTTGTTCCTCTTGTTAGACGCAGGCTGAGGCCAGACCACATGAGCAATGCCAATGTTTATAGACTGATGGGCTGACACAGCCATTTGATTGGGAACAATAGCCTGGGGCATCACTGAACTGTAATGGCTGCTGTGTGGCCGCACTTTCCTTTAACAGATTAAAAAAACAACTCATTTTAGGTCACAGAAATACTCATGAGGTGGCATCAGCTCATGATATCTGAGGTGCGTCTCCTTGATCTTCTTACCCCCAGTCTCCTCGCCTCTGCGGTCCAACAACTGTATCGGATGCCAAGCTCGTAGCAGGTGGCGGGACCTGCTGCCAAGCTGGCACCAGGATCTGTGTAGTTCTGTTGGACCACGGCTGCTGAAAGGTTGAAAAAGGACAATACTGAACCCTTGTGATGTATCTGGCTTCGAGCTTAATATCTAAACTGGCATGTCAAACATGGATAACAACCCTTGGCTGTTTTCAAGTATTTTTCCACATCATCTTGTGAAATGAGGGCTTACTTGTGCTATAACTCCGGGTCTCATGGGTAAAGGCTGGATAGCTCGGGCTTGGGTCACCAGAGAAAGAGTGTTCTCCATTCTAACCGAATATCCTGCTGGCTGATTTGGGTTTGAAGGGATTCCTGTACAGTCAAACAAACAAATCAGTAATAACGCTCAGTTCAAATTAGGGCTGTCGCTTATAACACATGCAACATGCAACTTTTGAGGGGGAAAAAAAAATCATAAGGCTTCCTTTTAAAGAAATAAATAAATAAATTTTGATAAATAAAAGTTGTTTTATGCATTCAAATAATTAGACATGCTAAAACACAGAATTTGGTAACAAAAAAATATGGTGAGAAAATGTAATATTTCACAGCCCTACAAAATACAACAAAATCTAAATTACAATTTTTTCCCCAAAATCATGCAGACCTGGTTCAAATTATTATGCACATCCCATTATGATGTACTTTCCAGTACCTTGAAGAGCAGGAGGGCAAAGAATGAGCGCTTGTTGAAAGGTTTCGTTACACCCAAACTGGGCACTTCCTGTCTGGATGGGAATTCCTGGATGCACCAAAGGTGGAGCAGATGGCGCCAGGGTCTAAAATGGAAAGGTAAATGGATCATGGAACAATATGTTGTCTTCTTGCTTGCACTTAAAACCCAATTCTCTTCAGAGTGTGCAGTTCTACCTGGGAGTGGACAGATGGCATTTTGTTGAAGGCGACAGTGATATTTGGAGCACTTGGAAGTGTCACAGGCTTCATAAGTTGGGGTGCTTTGTTGCGGTTGAGAGTATCGTAAATGCTGGTTCTTGAGTGACACACGTTCATGATGTGGAAACAAGACTGAACACTGTTGAAGACAGTTTCCTTGAGAATGACCACACATAATAGACAAAACAGTCAGTAAAATGGCATTAAAAATGTACATACTGATTGCAATGGGGGAAATCCATCAGGTGCTGCATAGTGACAAAAGGGTGGGTAAGTGCATCTGAAGGGGCGATTCTCTGATCGGCATCAATCATCAGCATCATCTTTAGCAAGTCCACGAATTCTCTCCGGTCAGCTTTCTCCGCTAACTGGTCACAGCCCTCCATGTTGAGCATTAGATTCACCTGATAAATTAATACAAAAATAAAAAATACAATTATCATCAATAATATTATAACTGCATTAAACATCAAAGTATCATCAAAAATAATTACTAATATTATTACTACTATCATTATTTTTATAATAGTATGGTTATAGCAATACTAATATAAAAACAACATTTTATATACACAATATTTTATTTACTATATAATTATATTATTGTATATAAATGATAATTTATATTGTTATTATTATTAACATTTCTTTATATAATAACATTACTAAAAAATTATCTAATATAACATATTACAATTTAACCATATTATTTATAATTAGAATCATTATTCTATATAATTATGATAAGTGTTAATATTATTACTGCATGTTATTAATATAACCATTATTTTTAATTATAGTTGTCAATATTAATGCTATATCGTAATAACAACAACAGCAATAATAATCTAAATTTCTCTCCCCAAAAAATAAAAGTTTTCCTCATGATGATTTGCATGCAAAAACTTACATGTCCAATGTCATCTAGACAGCTGAAAATGTACTTCCTCGCCTCCTTGGACTTCAGTCCTGTTTCTGTCTCATGTTCTTCAGTCGTCTGCAGAAACAGGAAGCATGTTTGTAATAAGTCATTACATAAGAACTATATGCGGAGCAGACAGTAACAGACATAGATCCAGAGAGCTATGCTGTAAGTCAGTGGTTCTCAAACTTTTGTACCCCCTGGGACATTTAACATTCTTCTGCATACCCCTCTCTCTTCCACTTAGAATGCAGACACACCTTTTCTATTAAAGGACAATATTTTAATTTTTATAAATTGATTTACAGGTGCATTTTTTTCCTTTATAGGAGGCAAATATTTTCTATCTTTATTAATTGTCTGTCATGTTTTATGTCATATTCTTAACATCCCATTAAGTGTATTATTAATATAATAAAGCAATAAATTATGGCATATCAAAGTGGTACTTGTAGACTTAATAAAACCGCCAGTAGGTGGCGGCAAGTCGCTCTCTTATTGAGCCAGGTGTCGTCATGAATTTATTCATTCATTCAGTAAAGCAAAATGCTATAGTCATGAATGGGTTATTCATACCTCGGAATTGTTAAAAGCTGCAGATTCGGTCACTAACGAAATACCGCTGTATGTTGGCTTGTAGGATGCACACCAGGTGATAGAATTTTGCTGAAACTATTATTTTGTTGCAAAATAGAACAGAACATATTCGGTTTCAAATGTAGGCTACATTTAATATGCAAAATGTTCACTCAATATTACCTTTTTTTTAACTGTTGTAAAAATTAATAGCACATTTGCTATCGTTTGGATATTAAGGGAAATTTTATTGCATTCTTGCTCATATGAAAACAATAACACGCACCGAGTGTGTCTGTATCGAAGAGAGTTTAAATCAATCTCAGTCCCTGTCAATATCTGATCTTCATGCTATTAAGTGAAGATCTACTTTAAAGATACATTGAACAGCAGTATGATTTGCCAAAGCAACATATTCAGCAAGCATCCTATCGCATGCATTCTCCTTGTCTGGATGCAGTCAGTTTTGACCGTAAAAGATGAGGTAAACTGATTGGATATCATGTATTTGACCGTTTATTGTGCTTTCATTTTCCTGTATCAGAAATAAATGTTAAATTTTAATGTAAATTTAATTTTGGGCGTATTTAAATGAAAACCAAAACTCTATTTTGTTTGGCGAACCCCTGCTGTTTGAGAACCACTGCTGTAAGTTTATGACAGCAATGCCTGATTAAGTGGATGAAAAATGGACCCTTGCCTTCAGTCTCCAGGCGGTGTAAGGGGAATCAGACTCCTTGCAGAAGAACCGGGCCGTCTTTGTCCCAACGTTCAGAAGCTGCTCTCCTGGCAACCCTTGAGTTTGAGAGATGTAACGGATCTGCAGAGATGTTTATAGTATTAGTGGATCTCAACATTGTCATTAAGCTAAATCCATCTGAAGTAAAGCTGAATCCATCCATTCTTGACAAGAATCTCTTGAGGGATTCAAATAGCATGACAAGATAATAACGTGAGTAGTACTTTTCCACTATTTCAAGAGGAAGTAATGCGAGATAAGACTGGTCTAGAATAGGTAGATTCCTATAAGTGGTATGCAGCAGGAAAACTGTGCCAAAATACCAATGAGCCATTCCGAAAAGATTTGTCTTGACAAGTATATTCGTACCATAACCTAAGTGCTTACTAAAGATTTACAAAAAATGGCTTGAATTTATCTGTAGGCAACAAATATTCATTGACATCACCCGTGATTGTGCATCTGCAGATAAATAAAAAAAAGTTTCAAGAAGCTACAAGCCACACAGTGATATCAATCAACATGAATCAGCAAAAAACACTATGATATGCACAAAACAAGAGATAAAAATAAGCAAATAACTCCAGTTGTTATTTCAAGACCTGAGTTGAGTTTCATGACAGCTAGGCTTGGAAAGCTCAGCGTTTCACTCTTAATACAGAGCACAGGACGGGGTCTGCCACTACTCAAGGCTTTGTTAAGATGCCAGGTCAAGATGCTGGCCACTCTTTCTGCCCACAACAGATGTCAATCCTCACACCGAACAGGCAAGCCAACTCTGGGCAAAATGTGTTCTTTACCATTTGGCTGATGTTTTTAAATCCAGATCAATTCATAGTACACCTCATTACATGGACAGTTTCCATAAAGCAAATTGGGTTCGCTTAGTTAGGAAATTAGGTTTTTTTAGGCTACAGTTTTATATTAAGCAACACAATTGCTTTCAACACTGATGATAAGAAATGTTTCTTGAGCACCGAATCCGCATATCAGATTGATTTCTGAAGGATCATGTGACTCTGAAGACTGAAGTAATGGCTGCTGAAAAATCTGTTTTGCATCACAGGAATAAATAACATTAAGACATTAAAATAGAAAAGTTAAGACTTTTTTTTCTTTTTCAAAAAGACTGAAAAATCTAACAGTAACCAAACTTTTGAAATGTAGTGTATCTTGTGCACTGTTCATAGCTACTTGACAGATTTCTTTTTATATTCATCAGCCATAATAACTCACATAGAGAATTTCTTTCAAATCATTGATAAAAATAAATTAAAAAAAAAAAGAACAATAGCCAAAACGTGTATTTGAAAAAGCATTTAAAATAAATAAACACACACTGTGTGTTTACAGTTAGTAAAATTGTCTGTAAAAATTCCGGTGATAAATATTGCTCTCGGTTTTGGTTATCCAATCAACAAAACACTGAAAACGCATTTTCAGAATTGACCTATGACCTTAAGACAGCCTTGTTTTTCATTTTAATAGACTTCAATAACTGGTCAAAACTGGACAGACTTCGGTTCGTAGTAACAACCTTTGGTTATCACCTCAGGGATTTGTAAGAGACGTATTTCATGTTGGTGTGTGCAACGCACGCTTCCAGTGCCTCCCTATGGACGTCTGTGTTTTTTCTCCTCATGCAAGCAGCAAAAAAGCACTACAGCGATTTGTTTGGTCAGACAGTTCATATATAATATTCACATTAATCTGGGATTAAATGTGGAGTTATCTTCTGTATGCTAAACATGAGCGTATCTGCACAGCACCTATAACTGCGCTTTGTATCTGCTGATTGCTGATCGAGATTTACATGCTTGGCTCACTGACCCTGTATACTCATTCATTACGTTCATAAACGAGATGTATCAGTTCATTCAACTTATTCACGAATGAGAAGATCTCTCGATCTCGTTCAGTGAAGGGCTTATGGGTTCACTACATTCAACAAATCACATGCTCCGTCACATCTTGAGTAACTCTTTGACAGGATGAAACAGTTCACAGAGCTGTTCACGAGCTGTGCATGCGCTGCTAATAGCGCTGTGTTCGCGCGCTGCTGTGGAGGGAGGAACTTCAGTGAACAAGAAATATGAGTCTAGTAGCAACGTATCCTCTGTGATGTCCCCGATGCGCGCGTCGGGGTGGGTAAAGAAATGTTACTTTATTTGCGGGCTGGGGCGGGCCATAAAAGGCTGCATGTGCGAGCACAAGTGATACTGTGGCCGCCGGTCCATGACTGGTAGAAAAAATATGACGCTCACTAAAGATGACGCTCATTAAAGCTCACTGGCTGAGTTTTCTCCTCTGAAAGAAAAGGTTGCACAACTGACAGAATAAGTTACCATATCTGAGATATTGCTGCTAAATTGTTTTATTTTTTTGAATGCCATTGCTTAAATTTATATTATTTATCTTTTGACATTTAATCTTCTGACTTCAGAAACATTGTTTAATATAATCGCTGTTCATATTTTTATTCAAAGTTCAGAATCAAGATAAATTTATTACTCTTATGTTTCTTGTGATAACTGAGATAATGCTGCTAAATTTATTCTTTCTTTACCTTGAATGTCATTGCTCTATTTTATTTTTTTATATTTTGATATTTCATATTTTGTTTAAATGTTTAATATATCTGCTGTTCATATGTTCATTTATTAGTGTGTTATATGATTAGAATGTTGTCCCGGTTTTAAAATAAAGTAGTGATGCACCGAAATGAAAATTCTGCGCCGAAACCGAAACCGAAAATTTAGGATGCACTTGGCCGAAAATCGAAACTGAAGCCGAAAATGGCTTCTTTTAAAAACGTATATATATATTGCTTGGATTTAATGGATCTGAATTGAAAAATCACAATATAATAATCAAACTTTTATTAACAGTTACATAACAAAACATAAAATATTTTTTACAATAAATATAAATAATAATTATTCTTCAAGTTTTATGTTCCATCAAATAAAATAGTTTTTTAAAAATTGTGCAAAATAATCCACAATTTTGGAGATTTTTTGCAGAACAAATGTTACATATTGCAACTTTGGTGTCCTCTCGTATAGGGCTGTCACTTTTGTGAAAAAAAAAATGTTATTGTTATTGTCTATATTTGGCGTTGATCCTTTTTTCAACGCCAAATATAGGCAAATCCACCGACAACTAAACAGGCATTAGGGTGAATGTAAAGAGGGCGCTTGAGACGCGCACAAGTCAGCAATGTGGACTGCCATAACATCAATGAAAAACATTACTGAAGGCTACATTGATATTATGCACTAATAGGCTGTGTGTGTGTGTGTGTGTGTGTGTGTGTGTGTGTCAGAACCTGCAGTTGCTGTGTGACGCGCGTTCGCTGCGAGCGTATAGTGACGAGCTGGACGCGCTCCGAGAGAAGGCCGTTAAAATCGATTCCCTGTTTTCGAAACTTGTGTTGGTTGGTCCGATCGATTGTGCAGCTTTTGTGACAAGCTTTTTTTGATTGTGACAGCCCTTTGACATGCTTAATCTTTGATAGGCAGACGCGTGATAACAGCTCGACCGTGAGTGAAACCTAAGCACTTGCTCACGGATGGGAGGGGCGGGTGACATTCATTTTCGGTTTACGTTTTCGGCTGTTTTTTTTATTTCGGCCCGAAACCGATAATGCCATTTCAGCCGAATATTTCCGGCGGCCGAAATTTCGGTGCACCCCTAAAATAAAGCACAGCAATGATATTTGAGTGTATTTTCCCTTTTCAGGAAAAGTATCGAAATCGCAATTCTTGACTAGGTATTGGTATCGAAACAATAATTTTGGTATCGTGACAACACTAATCCATAGCATCTTTCTATAAATACAAGCAATGACTTCATAACGCAAATAACATGACAAAGGCATTTAACAGTGGTTGGTTAACCACAGTGCTGTCTTTTTAGGGAAGTCAGGAGCAGGTCGACCTCACCAATGCATGAGTCTCTGTAAAAACACCATTTTTCTTGTCGCCTTGGGAAACTGTGTATTACTGATCAGTGAACTCTGCCGAAGTTCGTCTTCAAGCTGGCATCTGTTGCTTCTCAGAAAGACTGTGTCATAGTGGGCCTCTACCAGTGAAAACACAAGCCACTACAAAGCCCTCTTTGGCTGCTTGCTCTCATTCCACTCCGTCTCTTCCTCTCTCAACTATGACGCCACCTCTCCTTTCACAAGCACTGAAGCACACCACTGCTGTGTTAAACAAGCAGTGTTTATGGCATCTTAGGGGTGTTAGAGTGACATGATCGGGTTGCCAAAGCGATGCACAAACACAGAGTGCGCGCTGAAGTGAGAACCTGCTGATAGTGCAGAGAAGAGTATGTATGTGTGAGTGGGGCTTTCGGTTATAAATACATTCTGCTGTGTGGAGTGGAACTGGACCCATTGCTGGCAAGGACAGGCAGCTCTGAGTTTGTGGTCAGCAAACCAAAACCAGCCTATTCTGACATAGCTGGCTAGTTTTGCTACTGTCATACGCGCTATTGACACCACCTCAGACATCTGGTTTATCGGCAGCACTTCTGCACAATTCTGCACTTTTTTTGTGCATATTTTGCAATTACTGGTGGAGAAATCTAATAAATACCCCACTACACTGTTATTTATGGCTGACAATACCATCCACACGGTTTAATAAAAATATGCATTTAAATTAGCATAAATTCACAAAGTTATCTACCTGCACCAAGATTCACAATTGTCAACTAAGTATATCTAAATTCTAAAAATTATATATTATATTATTAGCTTAAATAAGAATTATTTCATATTATAACAAATTTATTTCAATATATAATAATGAATGAAAAAGAAAAGAAACCAAAATAAAACTAATAAATGATCTCTTAAAATAAAATAAAATTGTATAAAATGATTTTTACAGGTGGATTCCTAGGGGGGAAAAAATAATCTAGGTAAGCTCAAATGTCCAAAATCCAATATCGGTCAATCTATAACTAGAATGCTGTGCATTACCTGTTCTTCAGTTTGAGCTTTGCAACATGACTCGTTTTAAGATGCTGAATTCAAGTTAAAAATAATCTCTTTTAAAAATAAGTCACAAGACCCCTGCACCCTGTTTTATTACAAACGCACTCACCAATATTTGTAAAGTTTTGCACAATACTACTGCTACTAACGATGACAATTTTCTTTTCTTTGATAAGAACCTTATCACAAATACTTTTTGGAAAACAAAAACCAAACAAATGATTTCAACTTCCAAAATGCTGCCCATTAGCGTTGCCAGGTCATTATCCGAGATCACAGGCTGATCTTACCTGGTCATACTCCAGCGCTCCTGGATAAAGCGGCCAGCCCAAGAAGAGCTCAGCGATGACGCAGCCCAGTGACCACATGTCTATGGCCTCACAGAAGGGTAAGCCCAGGATGATCTCCGGAGCCCTGGAACACATTATCAGGAAAAGATGAGAATTAATGGAGTGGTTACCTTGACAACAGTGGGACACTTCATTACGAAAGCTCCGAAGAAGGATGAACAAGCATTTGTTTGGATGAGCTAAACACTACAATATGAATCAAACAAATCAGGATAATATCGAGAAGATTTATACACATCATCTAATGTTAATTGTAACATTTAAAATGATTTTATGCCACACAGTAGTTTAGGTTTGAAACACCTTTGTAAGACTCATCTCACGCTCACTTAAGCTTAAGATTCATGTTTCACGTCCATATTGATAGGATCCTGAGCCTAATGACGCAGTATTCCTGGTCTGATGAAGCATGAGTCTGCTGTTGGACCTGGGCTTTGACGTCAACGGGCCCATACACATCTGCTACCTTGACAACCGGAGGGAAAATGCTGGCTGCCTGGCGACAGATGAGGACTGATCTTAACACCAAAACTGGGTGATGACAGAGGAGGAGTCTGATGACACACAATTAACCCTGCTCACCATTAATAATCAACCACAGAGCAAACTCCTGAGGCACTAAAGCTCTGCTGTATGTCCGAGCTTCACACATGTAGCACCTAAAGGATACACAGTTAAAACAGTAACTGTTGCCACAGATATTGATACCAGAATGTGTCATGACAGGTCACTAGTAAGCTGCTGTAACTACCACACCTCCCTACCTGTGTGGTAACAAAAGCCATTGTGAATAATTCACTAATGGCTTGGCTATGTGACACTGCCTTTTAAATTCAAGGATTTGAAATTAAGTTACAGGTTTTTAGTCTTCCTAGCCAAAGGTGTTACAGCAGCAAATGCTAGGATTCATTTTAAGCTGCTCAACTCATGATTTTTACACACAGTGATGAATCATCAGAGAGTCAAACAAACAAACAAACAAACAAACAAACAAACAGTGCTGAGATGGTCTACAAAGTGCAATGCTAGCTGTGTTTGTGCAGCTTGGACGGGACTGCTGTACAATATTTAAATACAAACCGAAGCAGAAAAAAATTCAATAATCTTGTAAGGTTTTGGGTGTGAAGCAAAGTTTAATTGCTTGCAGTTTATATTTAAATAACAATAATAAATGCATTTAATACAGCTAGGCCCAGAAACTTTTATTATTATTATTATTATTATTATTATTATTATTATTATTATCATCATTACAATTATTATTACTTATATTAAAAATATATTTGAAATAAAAATTATTTAACATAGCTAGGCCCAGACAGAATCTGCAAGGTTATTTTTTTAATTATAAAACAATAATAATAGTAACGCATTAATATTACTTAGATTCATATTATTATAATTATTACTAATATCAATAATATATTTGAAATAAAAATAATTTAATACAGGTAGGCCCAGACAGAATCTGCAAGGTTATTTTTTATTATAAAATGAGCAATAGATATAGTAACAGTAATATTATTATTATAATAAAAAAAACATTTAATTTAATATAGTTAGGTCTAGACAGAATCTACAGTTTCCCTTTACATCTTCTGCAGAGATTATGAAGAAATATTTGCAGAATGAATTTAAACATAGCAAGCTGCGGTAAAGCCGAAAATACAAAAAAAATTTATTGAATATATCTTAATATATTTTAACAAAATTCAGCATGGTTCATGTACAGATTAGTTGTCGAGCTTTATTTGAGTGCTCTGTTGGTTACAGTATCTACTTCCTTTTAAATTATGTTTTTATTAAATATTTATTTGTGAAAAATACTTTGTCATCTAAAGTGTTTATTTTATCCATTTATTTTTTAATCCATTGTCAAATGATAAAAAAATGAATAAAAACAACTATATATATATATATATATATATATATATATATATATATATATATAGTAGTATAAGGGGTGTAACGGAACGCAAAAATCACGGTTCGGTACGTACCTCGGTTTTAAAGTCACGGTTCGGTTCATTTTCGGTACAGTAAGGGAAAGAAATGCAAACATTAAACTGCAGGTTGTGTATTACTATAAACTTTTTTTAACAATTTGTTTACACATTTTAAATACTTTTTAATAAAATATATATAAAATAAAAAAAAAATAAGAAACAAAATACTGCTGCAAAGTTCTCCACTAAATAAAATACTCTCAGTCTCAAACCAATATCATATAATAAAATATAATGAAAAATATAAATAAATAACTATGATTACAGTTTTGAGACCTGCTCAGATTTCGTTATAGCGTTGGACCGATCGGAATTAAGAGCAAAGGTCTGTTTAAATGCCGACGTGAACTGCGTTTGAATTACAATCGTTTTTTTCCTAGTTGTAGTGATGTTCACACTCGCGTGATGCCTTTTGAAAACCTTAGGCTGGTGACACACTGGCATATTGCACCTGTCAAACACCGTCAATACTGTTGACAGTGTCCTTTATCAGTAGGCTTTATATTTATGCTCAACATGAAGTATAGATATTGTTGTAGTGAAGACAAGAGCCTGGTCTGTCGGCGCCTCGGCGGTCTCCCTCTTTGTCACCTACAGTAGCAACAGCGCGTCAGCGCCGCGTCAGGCAACATTCTGGTGTCTAAAGACACAGAAAACATGAAGCAGGTGTCACGTAACTGACAAACAGCAGAAACGCCACGCTCACGCCACGCAGCCAGTGTGTCACCGGCCTTAGAATCAGCTGCAGGGCGGGATTTGCGCTAAACGCGAAGACTTCCGCCACTTAATTTTTTCGTTTGGAAACATGAAAATGTATATGTTCCGCAAACAAAATATTGCATTCGGTCATTCGGTACACACGTGCACCGTACCGAAAGCCCTGTACCGAAACGGTCCGGTACGAATACACATACCGTTACACCCCTAATATATATACATATATATATATATATATATATATATATATATACACACACATACACATATATACATATATACACATATATACATATATATATATACACATATACACATATATACATATATCGCGCGCGAGAGAGACAGAGAGAGAGCGCGCGCACGAGAGAGAGACAGAGAGAGAGTGCGCACGAGAGAGACCGAAAGAGAGAGCGAGCCGTCTTCAAACAACAGGAGCGCTGTCTTGCTCTCTCTCCCTCCCGCATATTAATCAATTGACGCGATGGTGTCGATGTTTAAATCATTTAAAATGAGAATGTAAGTGTGCTCACCCCATTTTTGTTTGTAAGAAAAAATATCGCAATATATATCGCAGAAAAATAAAATATCGCAATGTCATTTTTTCCCAATATCGTGCAGCCCTAATATATACACACACATATGTATACACACATATGTATACACACATATGTATACACACATATGTATACACACATATGTATACACACATATGTATACACACATACGTATACACACATACGTATACACACACACGTATACACACACACGTATACACACACACGTATACACACACACACGTATACACACACACACGTATACACACACACGTCTACACACACACACGTCTACACACACACGTCTACACACACACACGTCTACACACACACACGTCTACACACACACGTATACACACACACGTATACACACACACGTATACACACACACGTATACACACACACGTATACACACACACGTATACACACACATACACACACACATACACACACACATATACACACACACATATACACACACACATACACACATATACACACACACATATACACACACACATATATACACATATACACACATATACACACACACATATACACATACATACATATACACATACATACATATTAGGGCTGGGCGATATATCGAATATTAGCGATACTATCGGAATAATTTTGACGACGATGTACAATTTGAATATATCGGGAATATCGAATATTTCAAATTCAAGCATACTTTCCCAAAAGAACGCGCCGAATGTCCAAAAAAGGAACCTGTAACTGCTGACTGCTCTACGCCCCTCTACTACGAGAGCTGTAATGATAGCGGTTGCCAGATAACAAGAGTTTAAATCTCCCAATCAGAGCTCCACAGTTACAAGGATACATTTTCTGCCCGGTGTTTGCTTATTTTAAGCAATCTGGCAACCATGCGCACGTGCTCACTCCTCATTGCGGAAGAGCCGCTGACGGTAATCTGAAAACACTAACAAGCTGGAATTGAGCGATCTAATGAAAGCGATGTTCAGCCGGTCTGTGTTCTGTCGTGAGATCTCAACTGTATTGTTTGCATTTGTGATCGCAAAATAAATGCACTTACTCGACTGCTGATGTTTGAATAGAGAAACATAGGCTATGGCCATTTGGAATTACTATTGGGGAATTTTACTGATATGTTTACCAGTTTCCATAATATAGACAGAGAGAATGCAAAAGTCTTTGGTATTCATTTATATATATTTATATATAAGAAATAGCTATGTGCTTCAGCAACTAGCTCCCCATCTAAGAGGGTTTTTAGTGTCAGTGGGAACATAGTTTCATGCCACAGAGAGTTCTCTTAAAACCACAGACAGTTGACAGACTTGTGTTCTTAGCTTAAAAACTTGTTAAATTAAAATAAAATACTTATCCCAGTTGCATAGTTTAAATTGTGAATTGCATGCACTAAAAAGTTGACAGAATGCACTTTCTGTAACTGTTACTTAATTTGCACTGCTTCAGTTACATATAGGCCTACATGTATTCATTATTAAAAAGCAGTAAGTGATCTCTTGGTCTAGATTTTTTAACTGCTTAAATTAGCTGTTTAATCTAAATGTTTTTTTTTTTTTTTAATGGGCAAAAGAAAATCACGTTTTATTTTTTATTATTTAAATGCAAACATATCGAGATATATATCGAATATCGTAAAAAATTTGACAATATCGAGATATCATTTTTTTTGTATATCGCCCAGCCCTAATACATATACACATACATACATATACACATACATACATACACACATACATACACATACATGCATATACACATACATACATACACACACACATACATACACACACACATATATATATATATATACACATATATACATATACACATATATACATACCATACACACACACACACACATACACACACATTCATTAAAAGTCCTGCAAAAATATGTATTTTATTATATATAGTGAATTATAATATAAAAATTCCCATGCCATAACAACACATCACAGAACATAAGAACACAGTTGTTAAGAGCTCTACATACAGTTGTTGTTTTCACAAAACTACTAGTGTTTCAAGCACTGTGGTTATTAAAACTGACACGAGAGGCTATTTTCTGTTCTGGTAACAGTTTGGCTTAGCTGACAGTACAAATGGAGTTCTCTAAATTCTGCACAGATCTTTCGGACTAAACCCCAATAAACCTCCAGTGTAGCGATGGGCAAACAGACTAAATACAAAGCCTAACATTAAACACACTCAGCTGCACAGAGAAATCCAATAGCAAGGGGCATTGAAGGACAAGAGGGATTTAGGCCAGACCCTAAACGATAACATGTTTATTTTGCACACTGCCAAATTATATTGTAAGCGCAATTGGTTTCTGCTCAACAAAAACAAAAAAAACCCAGGTTTAAGAATGCTATTTACATCATTGTGGTTTTGCAAATCTAAAAAAAAAAAAAAAAAAAAAAAAAAAATCCCAGTCAGCAGGAAGTCACATTTCAGGTGAAAAGAATCAGGGGAAATTACAGAAACCAGGTCCAAAAAAAAAAAAATTGATGACATAACACGGCAGGTCTGGACTTCCCAACTCAAACAAAGAGAGTTACTGTTAAGACTATTTAGAGGCAGTGTTTGCACCAGTATTATGTTTGCTTAAGTCCAGACCAGACTTTAAATGTTCAAGCCTTTTCCCCTGGAGTAAGATTAGATTTCATAGGGCTTATTCAGTGCAAAGCTCAATTTTCGAACCGAGACCAAAAACATCGTGGGCTAAAAACAAACTAACAAACGGTGTGACTTTATTCTCATTTCTAATTTCGCACAACTGCACGTATACAAATATTATAATCTATTATTTCCTTGAAATTGTAATTATTACGATTATCATTGAATGATGTTTATATCATTGTTTGAAGCAACCGCACGCCATATTTCTTTGATGAAAATAAGCAGGTAGGAAACACTAAACTGAAAAACTTTTAATGCTTTTCTGTAGTATAAAGCCTCAAATGTGAATTGGATTGGTTTATTCTTTAAATAAATTTAAAAAAAAAAAGTAATATGTACGGCATTATGTTATCCTTAAACAAATTAAAACAGTGGAAAAACCCTTAATATATCCTGTAGAAAGAAAAAAAAACACATTAAGCATTCAGAAAATCATAAGTAGACGATTATGTAATTGTGTCATCCATAATTGTAATCATGATTAGAAATTCGATTAATTGTGCAGGCCTAGGTAAGATGCAATTTCATTAAACACAGATATCTCTGGCACCATAATGATGATAAATGCCTAGTACGATGAATTCAATTCTAGAAAATCATTTTAATTTCAGCGAAAGAAGACAGACCTGACCATGCGAGAAACACACATGGAGCTACTGTTGCAACAGCCATGATTCTGATGGATATGGGGTTACTTTGGAACAAATACAGATTTAATAGTCCTGACCTCTCCAACAATCAGATTTGTTTTGGACCAGCAAACAATATTATAAGGTAAGATGAAAACAACAGCAACATGACAATATTCACCAATACTGCATCAACTTTACCGACAGTGATTTCAAAGGGAGGTGTTGTGTATCCACGTTCTCAGTGGTGCAACCTGATTCCACCAAGATCAAGTTTTAAAGACCAAAAAGACTAAAAGATGGAATTTACCGACAGTGCTAATGGTGAGTCAGTACGAAGCAACAACTCAGTGTTTGTCAAGCATCAGTTATTTCCGGTGAGATCGGGGGATGGGAAGGAGGGGGTCCGAGTCATCTGGTTCAATCTGCAGGCGGAAAGCCTAGAGCGACCGCAGTCTAAAGCAGCTACTGGGACGGCAAGCCCTGACCACAAAATAACCTCTCTGAAGGCCAACAGAGCTCTGCAGCTGTTCAGAAAACAAGCATATGGCTCATCATCTAGAGAGCACGACGATCAGGGTGGGATTTCAGCCAGGGGATGTAAAAAAATATATATATTTATAAAAAACCAAAAGGAAGGCGAAGCGTGTCAGAGGACGTAAGAATAGGGATTATTAGCTGTGTCAAAACCGCTGTCAGCAGTCTCTCACTGCAAACCGCCAGCGTGTGAGGGTGTGAGAGTTTCAGAAATCCACCCTCAGCTGGATCATCCCAGCCTAACCCCAGGGTTTTCAACGTCTTGTGTTGCTCACAAAAGGGGCGAGGACATCAGACTCTCTCTGGCACGCAGTCAACCGCCCCGAGAGAGCCGAATATGATCATGTAGACGCAGCAGATGATCCACACGTGCCTGCCAGGAGTGAAACAGTGTTAAAGCCTTTCATTATCAGGGGCTTCTGTGAACGGTAATGAGAAGACACGGGTCACTGGGTTTTTTCTGCCCTTCCTGCTCGGCGTCCAGTCAGAGAGCTCTCGGTAAACAAATCCCACCCAAACACAGCTTATCTAATATCCTACTGTGGAGCAGTTATTCGGACTTCCCCTACAAGTCATCCAAAAGCTTTCCGTGAGGGCCACAGGTCCTTTTGCATAAAGGAACACATATCATGGCACTTTGGGAAATCTGAATGGAAATTTAGATTGAGTAACACAACCCGAGCATGACAGTTATGACAAACTGTAGAGTACTGAGTTTTCCGACAGTGTAGGCCAAGAAAGCACCACGGAACATACCGTGAGTGGTGTATAACAGTTTTTAGTTTTGGATTGAATATCAATACACCCATAAATCAACGGAACATTTTGATTGCACAAAAAGTTCTTTATAGTGGAAAAAAAAATGATTATCAAAATGTCCTTTACACCATTCTTTGAAGAACTGTTCACTAAGGTTCTTTGGGGAATCCAAAATGGTTCTTCTATGGCATCACTGTGAAAACCCCTTTTGGAACATTGTTTTTTATTTTTACATTTGTACATTAGTAACATTTAAGCTTTTGTTTTGTTTTTTAAATGTTTTTGGATAGCACTAAAACAATTCCCTTAATTCCTATATCCAACCATAACATGGTTAATGTTTTTCTCTGGTTAACGCCCAAAGGATTCAACATACCACTCATAGCTAAAGCCTGGCTCGTGCACCAGCCCGTAGTTCTAAAGCAGAGCTTACAATGAGAACACATTGGCTAGAAAATCACATTCTGTTATACCTTTCAAAGTATCCAGAACAGAGTTTAGGGTTTATAGCACCAACCAAACCATCTTTTTTTAATTGAAGTTTATTGGAAGAATTCCTGAGGTCACAGCTAAACAGATTCCCATCAGAGGGTTTGGTTAAGAGAACGAGTGAAATGTGAAGCTAAAACAAGAGGCCACAGCAGTTTATAAGTGTAGTATTATACAGCACAATCAAAATATACTGAAGCAAGCAAAATGTTTACAATGAGTAACTGAATCTGTTTTTGGAGCTGATTCACTAAAGAAAAAAAAATCTGGCTTAAAATATTAAAGGGACAATAAGTAACTTTTTAGGTATTTTATTATCTAAAATCAATATTTTATTCATAAATATGCCCTCAATGGTGTACAAATACCTATGCCAATGTTTCAACTAATCCTCGTAAAAGAAGAATTTATTATCTTTATATACATGGGATGGGTAGGTCGACGGAGGCTTCCATGTAGTTCCGCCATCTTGCAAAACTATAATAGCAGAGAGGGACAAAAAGTACTAAGCAAACGCGTTTCCACAACGCGTTTTCGGTCAGAGCCAGAAACGCAGGTGCAGAGCAGTGAGAGGCGCTTGAAACTGCACCGGAAAGTTTAAAAGTCTGGATTGCATTCTTATTATGGACCATACATATGCCGAGCCACAGGAGAAGAAAACATCGTCGCCAAAACAGTCAAAAATTGAACGTAAAAGGAAACGTGACCGTAGATTACAGAAAACAAGAGTTAATGTCGGGGAAGCTTTTTCTAGGTGGAAAGAGCTAATGCTGGATAAAGATTTCAAAAGAGACGCTGAAGTGGCCTGTTTTCTTCTCGACGGGTAAGTCAATGTTACAATCTATATTATAATATTTTTTTTTTGCTTGGTTGTTATTATATAGATAGATGAACATTTATAGTTAAAAGTTAAACAGGCTATTTGATGAATAGCAGCTATTGAGTAATGTAGCGAAGGTGCTAAAAACTAGATTTGTAAGTTTTAGTTTTTGTAACCCAGAAATTTTATAGAAATATTTTAATAGAGCATACGATTTTTCTTGCATTGTTTGCACACCTAAGGCTACCAAGTTAATGTTATCTGACATTTTCTGTTATTTATCAGTTATACTGTGTCCTCGCATTGAATAATACAGACGCATACCGTAATTCAGTATCTTACGCGTATAGTGTTAGTTGTCATGTTGCAGTTTGTTTGAAATAACACACCTGTTCACCTGAAGGAAAACTTGACGAAGTGCTATTAGAAGACATCCTGTCAAAGCTTTTTGGTACTTATCGCCTACCGTAGATGCAACGCGCATTTGAAAAAGCGAGGCGCTGGAGAGCAAAATTAGTTTAAATGCAAAATACAATTTCACCACTAGATGGGAGTAATTCCTACTTACAGTCCCTTTAAAAAAAATTAAAATAAAATAAAAATAATGTTTAAGTGCTCTTATACTCACAAATCATGATAAGTAGAAGTAAAACTAATTTACTGGTCTGGGAGAGAAAAATATATGACTGATACAAAAGTGAATTGATATAAATTAAATCAAATAAGAAATAATTGTTTTTAAATTACTTGTTCTTAAAAATAAAAGAACAGTAGAAAGTATGTGTTTGTGTATATAGTATACAGAATTTAATTTGTACTAAAATCACTGCAACTGAAATACAGACAATACAACAATACAGACATATCTGAAAATGAAAACAGAACATTTTTAAATATCAATAAAGCTATAACAGCATTAATTATATAGTAAAATCAATAATGTTGCCAGTTAAACAACCCAAAATAAAATAAAAACAACAAAATTAAGATTTTACTTAATTGTTTTTTTTTAAGCTCTTCAGAGACGGAAGTGTTGTTTGCATGGAGCGTTATGAGGCAGAGGCAGCAGGGCAATAAACAAAGCCTTTTCAATGCTGCATCATTTCAGCTCCCGCCGGAAATGCTGAGAAATGCAGACAGTCTGCCCGGCTTCAATGAAATCAATGTACATTAGACAGAGCTGAAAATAATCCTCTATAAAGGCCTGATGATCTCAGGAAGCATGAACAGCTATATTATTAGTTATTGATTTGGTTTAGATGTTCTTGAGAAGACCAGGTTAAGGAATGAAGCTTCATTAAAGGCTTCGAACTGCTTAACATCTAATGATTTGGCTGAGAATGTTTTTTTTTTACTCCGTCTTGATTCCGGGGCAATATTAACATGGTGTTAAACCGAGTGCTGCACTCTGATTGGTAGTTGAAAGCAAATTCAAATTAGCCAAAATTGTTAATAAGAGAACCTGTAACGAACCCAGTTTGCAGAATTTTCCAAATCCACTGAACTTTGTGGAATTCTGTAGGCACAGATTCAGTGAGTTTGTTTAGTTTACTCCTAAAGACAGAAACAGCCTTTCATGCAAAAGTTCAGTAGGACTGGATCTAAAAGTGACTAAGGTGACTCTGCAATTGCTCCCATAAACTCTTGATGCCATAACCCTTGAAGTATGGGAAGCAAACCAGGAGCTTCTACAGATGAAATGGGAACCTTATACCAGATGGCATGTTAAACAGACTATAAGGCTTCACACCTGTAACCTACCCTGTCCCAATTCAAAATGCTGAACAGCAATGGTAAGCTGTAACAGGAAGGGCGTGTGATCAGGTTTCATCCTCAAGTGGATGATATACAGACCATGACATATCAAGATGATCTGACAAATGGATCAACGTGCACAAACTGATACCAAGCTCTTAAAACACAGCTGGCAACCACCACACATAGACCTTATCGGTCTGACTTCAATTTCGATTTGCTGCTGACCTTATCGCAACAGCAATGGACAATTTGCATGATGCATCACTATTTGCACACAGTAAAATTGATCCTACTTGCATCTTAATGCATTAACTTTGACAAAACGTTTCTAGACAGAATTACCTTTAAAAATGTTCAATGTAGAGCTGAAACAACGAATCGAATTAATCGATTAAAATCGATTATTAAAATAGTTGTCAACTAATTTAGTCATCGATTCGTTGCTAAATAACTTTTATTTGCCGTAAGCGGCTCATTTCGTGCATATTTCAAATCTGCGGTGACCAAGGTGTGGCAGTAATGAGCCACCGGAGGTTTTACTCAGCCAGTACAACAGGAGAAGTAGCGAATAGCCAATAGCTGGCCTTGTTTTATGTCACGTGCTTCCCGAGCAGCGTCTCTGCAGCCATAGACATCATATGATGTCTATGTCTGCAGCATTCAGCGTGATGTGGGAGTACTTTACATTGAGCCTTTAAAAAAGAAGAGTAACCTGTAAACTCTGCACTACTGCACTGTTTAAGGGGACGTTCACATATCGCGTATTTTGCGCGCTCAAGTTCGTTATTTCCAACACCGCATCGAGTTAAAAACATTTAAACTTTTCAGAATGCCGCAACCGCACCTCGGGTCATGTGACAAGAACTAACCAATCAGCTTCATCCTTTCCCGTAACAACGTTAAAAGCTCAGTCAAGATGAAAGGAACAGCTGATCATAGTTGTATATGGATTTCCATTTTGAAATAAATTTAGTAGCAGAGCTACTGCAAGCGATTTTTTTGAGCTGCAAATCCATTTATCCTTTGCTGAAATTTCCGCGTCTTCAAGGAGATAGCACGTCATGGTTGCTTAGCAAAGGCAGACGCCTCAGGGGCGCTTCTGCCCGAGCGCTTTGGAAAGAAGGAGAAAGCGGCGCGCCTAGCGTTTTCCACGCGTTTTTAGGCGCGATTTGTGAACTGCCCCTAAGACTTTCATTTGTGCAGATTCTCCAGTACAATGTTGTTTGCAAATGTTTAGTCGTAAATGCTGATAACATTGCTTTTTAACAGTTAACATTTAAAGCTTTACAAACATGTTCTGTGATCAGTTTGTCGTTTACCAGTTCAAAATTCAGTCGTGCAGCCTAATTATGACTGAATGAGAGAGGTAAATGTAGATATTTGAAATGCACTTTTTTTTTTTTTCTAAGTATTCACTGCTCTTTTTCACACAGCAGGTTTTTTGTGTGTGTCCTATTTTTTTCTGGACAACCTTCTGATGGATTTTACTTTAAATTGTGAGTTCCATTCAGGTTTCATGCCATTGGCACTTTTTTTGAAGGATTGTTTACAATTTCACAGCAAAAGCTATAAAGCTGTTTCCCAGTAAATAATAAAATACAATGCACTGCAATTTTATTCTGTTTTATCCTTATTCTTCGTGAAAATATGTTCTGAAAGATTCCTTAATAAGCTTTGTTCAGGATGTTAAACTACTTTAGGAGCTCTAAGGACTGCTATGGTGAAAACATTATTTGAAATCTCCTTGTAAAATTTGCTAGAGTATGGGTCAGTGTTTTGATTGCAGAAGAGTTCGACAAAGGATTACTAACACAATAAAACAACTCCAGGTATATTTTTGATGAGGATATGACAGTGCAAAATGGTTAAAATCTCTTAAATATATGCTGAATGATAAAGACCATTTATTAATAATTTACTTGGGGAAAAAATGGAAAAAACTAAAATATAAGTACATAAACCGATTAATCGATTAATCGTAAAAATAATCGACAGATTAATCGATTATCAAAATAATCGTTAGTTGCAGCCCTAGTTCAATGTCTCTATTCATGTCAAACACGTCAAAGAGCATTCGAAACCTAGTAAACAAAGCCTGACCGATCCCACTAATGCTGTGAGGAGTTTGCAATGCATGAATGCTGCATCAAAGGGCCTGGAATACACAAACAACTAGATGTGTGCTCTCTTTCCAAGTGCACCATACCACCGAACCCTTCAGGTTGCACATTAGTCCAGGAATCTGGCCAATTAGATCATCTTCATCTGAAGCAAGAGCAAGTCCACAGAAAGCAGATGTTCATACTTACGGTCATTCCTCAAGCGACAGATGAACATGGGTCTCGATCAAGATTTATTATACATAGGGATTCATGAAGACCATAGACTTAGGGGGAAAAAATCATCACAAATGCAGCTACTAGTGATGATACATTGGCCCACTTATGCTTTTAGATGCCGCACAGGAGGTTGCACTTAGTTGTGCATTATTTTCAAACCATTAGTCTTGTTTACTGTGAGGTTTCAAGCAAGCCAAGTGGGAAAACGTGCAAAAAAGGGCAAAGTCAAGGTCTCAATTTTGAAAGCACTTTAACTGAATGATTCACTCCACATCTTCCTGAAGCAAAAACTGATTTGTTAAAGCAGAGGACAGACCAGTGTATAAGGACATTAAACTGTATGACTTATAAGGGAGAGGAAAAAAATATATAAAAAAAAACAGAAGTGTCCCATAATGCTTATTATGGGTGCTCATTTGGTTTCAATGGGTGTGCCTGCACAGATATGATAGTGTCTGCATTTTAAAATAAGGCCAGTGACTTTTCTAGGTATGAGTTAAACTGCTGAAATGCACAATACAGGATTTGAAAAACCACAAAAATGGCTAAAATTAGGCACAGCTATGGGTTTTGTTTATCTTGAGGACAGAAAAACTGAAGGCAGCAAATCCGGGAAAAACAAGTTGACATTTACAGGCAGTACCAAAAATGTTCCCTTTGCACATAAAAACTAGCACCAAATTTTCATTAAAAAATTATGCTTAGTCAGCAAAGCCAAGGACCCCAAAACCACTCTCTCTCCCTGCCCAACTTTAGGGTTTATAGTTTATAGCCCCTCTGACATAAACAAGCACGCATGGGAAGCACATGGGGGAACATCAGACACACGGAATGAAAGCACATTCTTTCTCTGACAGCAGTTGGCGCTAAACTGCAGAAAATGCAGCCCTTACCCTGGAAACCCCATGAATAAAGCAGCTGTGCTACTTTCTAAAACATTTAAATAATTTGAAATTGCCATTCAGATTTTGTGGATTCACTATGGTGTTCAGGACAGCACCAAATATTTAAATATTTAGACTAAATAGGATATTTTCTAACTTTTTTTATTATTATATTTATTAAAGTGTTTTGATTCTTTATTGTCACACTTTACATTAGGGCTTCATTAGTTAACATTAGTTAATTCATTACTTCTGAACATTCATTATAATTTTTTAACAAAGATTAATAACTTCTGTGGCTTATGTAGCTAATGCTCGTTGTGAATGTTAATGGTTAACTAATGAGGTCTTATTGTGAAGTGATACTGATTATTCTTTATAGTTCTTTTGCACTAATTGTGTAAAACCTTTAACTTTATATATTTTTCTGTATTGCTTTATTGTATTTAAATGTTCAGGTTTTTTTGTTATAAAAAGTTATTTAACCTGTTACACTGTATTATGGCCAAATTTTTATTTTTATTTTTTTTACACAATTTCAATACCGTGATTATACCGTATACCATGATAAAAGCATAAGCAATTAATCGCAACAGGAAAATTTGATACTGGCACATCCCTAAACTGTACACATCCATATTAGGGCTGGGCGATATACAAAAAAAAATGAAATCTCGATATGGTCAAATTTTTTACGATATTCGATATATATCTCGATATGTTTGCATTTAAATAATAAAAAATAAAACATGATTTTCTTTTGCCCATTAAAAAAAACAAAAAACATTTAGATTAAACAGCTAATTTAAGCAGTTAAAAAATCTAGACCAAGAGATCACTTACTGCTTTTTATTAATGAATACATGTAGGCCTATATGTAACTGAAGCAGTGCAAATTAAGTAACAGTTACAGAAAGTGCATTCTGTCAACTTTTAATGCATGCAATTCACAATTTAAACTATGCAACTGGGATAAGTATTTTATTTTAATTTTTTTAACAAGTTTTTAAGCTAAGAACACAAGTCTGTCAACTGTCTGTGGTTTTAAGAGAAGCTCTGTGGCATTAAACTATGTTCCTACTGACACTAAAAACCCTCTTAGATGGGGAGCTAGTTGCTGAAGCACATAGCTATTTCTTATATATAAATATAGATCAATGAATACCAAAGACTTTTGCATTCTCTCTGTCTATATTATGGAAACTGGTAAACATATCAGTAAAATTCCCCAATAGTAATTCCAAATGGCCATAGCCTATGTTTCTCTATTCAAACATCAGCGGTCGATTAAGTGCATTTATTTTGCGATCACAAATGCAAACAATACAGTTGAGATCTCACGACAGAACACAGACCGGCTGAACGACGCTTTCATTAGATCGCTCAATTCCAGCTTGTTAGTGTTTTCAGATTATTGTCAGCGGCTCTTCCGCAATGAGGAGTGAGCACGTGCGCATGGTTGCCAGATTGCTTAAAATAAGCAAACACCGGGCAGAAAATGTATCCTTGTAACAGTGGAGCTCTGATTGGGAGATTTAAACTCTTGTTATCTGGCAACCGCTATCATTACAGCTCTCGTAGTAGAGGGGCGTAGAGCAGTCAGCAGTTACAGGTTCCTTTTTTGGACATTCGGCGCGTTCTTTTGGGAAAGTATGCTTGAATTTGAAATTTTCGATATTCCCGATATATTCAAATTGTACATCGTCGTCAAAATTATTCCGATAGTATCGCTAATATTCGATATATCGCCCAGCCCTAATCCATATATTAATGTAAACGAAAACTATTTTGGATATGATTAATTGTTTGACAGCACTAATATATATATATTTATATATAAGTATAACAGTCTGGCGAGTAAACTAAATTTATTAGCCAATGGAAATTCAATTGCCAAAGTGTCCATGTCCGAGGGTTGAACAGGATGAGTCACTTCAGGAGGGCATAAAAAAAAAAAAATAATTGAATGCCACCTAATGATCCTGTCCTGTAGCAACTTGAAACTGAAGCAGGTACCTCACTTTACTTGGAACCCAACACACACTGACCTAAGCAACTCAGTGAATTATTAATGGTCCACGGTGGGTTTTTTTAACAAAGGGCCACTAGTACATTACCAGACTTACAATTAGGGATACCGCTATTACTACATGATAGCCTTTTCTGCAACATTATCAACTAGTGATGCACCAAAATTTTTGCAACCGATTTCCAATTGGTCCAATTCAAGGCTGAACTTATCAGTTTGAGATGAAATAGTTTTGGAGGGCCAAAACAGTGACTTTAAATGAGCATTCCTCAGATGATGCTTTTTTCCCTGCTTATTTAATGCACAATGTGGATAAGCTACAACATGTATACATGTAGAAGAGTACGAATGCACTTTGATAGAAAAAATGTTGACAGAGTGCCAAATTTATTTGGCTGCAATATTGAGAGGCAGCTTTTTGCAAAGAACTTTAATTTATCAACAGTATACAGAAGCACACTCAAATACATACATTTAATTACCAAAGGTTTTTGGTTTCAGTTTTCGGCTAAATGAAGTTGACAGTCTAATCAAAGACTAAACTATTAAAAGGTTCCACTCAAAATATCACTCTTCTATTAGCCTAATAAAAATGAAAGAAAAAATGTTTGACACAATCAGAGACACCAGTTCTAAAACGGTATGAAACATAAAAACAATAGCACGACACCTTCAAAATTTTACTTCCTGGCACATACCCATGTTCAACGCAGCCTGCTCGAAGTATGAAAAATAAATACTTGTTGTGACGACCTCACATACCACAGTGACTATGAACAACAAGATCCGCCCTAAATTTAGATGATCCAGATCTGTACTGGGAACAATCTATGGATTCTTAAGGCATCGACCATGCCGACAGAACCAGGGGACAAATGGAAAACAGAAGCACGCGATGCCTTTTCCCCCCACTTTAAGTTCTGACTGCTACAGATATAGGCCACAATGTGGGGCTTTTATCAAAAACACAGCAATATCTGACATGCAAAGACACACCAATATATAAGAAACTTTTGATGAAAGTTTGATGAAATAACTAACAACTAGCCTAGGTTTAACAAAATTCTTAAACACCAATTCAGTTATCCATAAGCACTTAAATGTGCACTTTATTAAACAAAAGCACAACAAATAGAAGGGGAAGATGTTGTTAAATTAACACAATGATAATGTTAAACAACATTACTTGTGACTAATTAATTACAATAGCAAACAAAGCACAATTACAAACCACTCAAAACAATTGCACACTAAGTACATGTTGTTCGTTAAAACTACTCAGTACTTATGAAATGATTTAACCCGAACACTATGTAAAGAGTCATGAACAAATTCCCAGAAAAAAAAAGAAAAACAAGCAAAAGTGAATGAGGATTCATAACCTTCTATAAAAAGATCTGTTATCACACTTCTTTTGAGTGCAAATACAGCATTACCAACAGACACGTTCCTCAGTTCATCTCTTTCCCATGCAAAGCAACACATACACATGTGCCACCTGCATGGGCCGTGAGTTCATACAGTTGCAGGCATCAAACTGTGGCAGAGCCAAAGTACAAAGTGTTCAAATGTCCTATTTAAACTAGCGCCTAGTTCCTCTATCTTGTTCGCTGATAGCTTCCCCACAAACCGTTTACAGAGACAGACTGTACTCCACACCGCAATGTCACGTTATGTTCGAAACCTATTTTGTATGCCTTTCAGTTGCACAAGTCTTAAAGGGACAATTTACAAAAAAAAATTAAATCATCATTAATTCATCCACACAACTGTTGCAAACATACTATTTTCTTATTTAAGCGGTTTTGAAAAAATTTTTTTGTCAACACAGTGAAAGTTATTGAGTTTAATGTTGTCTTGGACCCCACTAACAGACAAAAACAGCTGAAAAAAACCTTTAAAATACATATACTACCATTCAAGAGTTTGTGGTCTGTAAGATTTTTTTCTATTTAATAAAATAAAAATGTTTATTTAATGAAAAACACAGTAAAAACAGTCATTTGTGAAATATAATAAGTATTAACATTTAAAATAACCATTTTCTATCCGAGTATAATGTGAACTGTAATTTATTCACGTGATGGCAAAGCTGAATTTTCAGCAGCCATTACACCAGCCTTCAGCGTCGCATGATCCTTCAAAATAATTTACGATGATTTATGCTGAACATGCTGATTTGCTGATGAAGAACCATTAAAAAAATTGTTATGTTGAAAACAGCTGTGCTGCTTAATATTTTTGTAGAAACCATGATACAATTTCTTATTCTTTGATGAAAAGAAAGTCCAAAAAAAAGACATTAATTTGAAATAGAAATACTTTGGAACATTATAAATGTCTTTACTGCCACTTTTGATCATTTAATGCATCTTTGCTGAATAAAAATACACATTTAAAAAAAAAAAAAAATCTTACTGACCCCAGACTTTTAAACTTTTTGAAGCATAATAATGCATTGTCTATTGTGTACCTTGAGTTCTAAGAGCAAGAAAGTCATACATCTTAAGAACAACATGAGGTTGAGTTTTAATTTTTGACTGAATCATCAATTTACTTCAATATACTATAGACTGAAAGCATGAAAGGAAATTTGGGGGTTAAAAAATAATTTAAGTTTGACTTAGTTTGAGAACTTAAAACACAAACATCTGGCATGTTCTAATTTAAGACTAAAGTTTACATGTTCTTCCATGTCCTATGAATCACTTCAGCAAACCACATTCTTCCTAAAAAGCTGCCAACAACAAAGAGACAAAAAGCACAGCCATCGCGGTCTGAACTGACCCCATTAGGAAAAAAGTAGACAAGAGGGAACCAAACTAGTCAAAAACTTTTTTTTTTTTTTTAAGTTACATAAATTTAGTATGGGTGTAGCTCCATGCTGAATGTAAAGACAGCTTACCATCAAACTTCAGACAGAATTACATAATTGTTCTGACAGGAAGTGCGGCTTAAGTAAACCTTCCTCAGTTTGACTTCCTCAAAACGAACACCAGAAATTATATCTTCATACTTGCCACAAATTCCAAAAGTCTATTTATGATTAAACAGACATGACAAGTAGTCAGCCTACTAGAGAGGGAAAAAAACACTAAAGAAACTCAGCATACCTGTAGTAGCGAGACTGCAGGTACGTCGAACACACAGCTTTGGAGACGTGGCTGGCAGAGCCAAAGTCAATCACTTTCACACGGAAGGGTTGCCTCACGGGATCTACCAGCATAATGTTCTCTGGTTTAAGATCGGCATGGATTAGGCCCAAGCTCTTGAGCTTCTTCAGCGCCGTGGCCACCTGTTGCAGAATGGGCCTAATCACCTTCAGCGGCAACGGACTGAACTTGTTCTGCTTGAGGAAGTCGTACAGGTTCTGCTCCAGCATTTCAAACACCAGACAGGTGTGGCTTCTGTGCTGGAAGCACTCGAAAGCCCTCACCAGGTTATGCTCCTCGGCGTTCTCCCCGCTCAGTCGGGCCAGGATGCCCACCTCGATCTGGCCCTGGCGGGCGTACGAAGGGTGGTTCTTCAGTATCTTCACTGCCACAATCTCATTGGTGCCTCGCTTCCAACATTTGACCACCTGACCAAACGTACCACGGCCCAAGAACTCCAACACTTCGTAGGTGTGCTTCATGGAGCATAGCACTTCGTGTTGGACTAACTGATAGTCGCCGTCGACTGTCCCGCTCACGGCTCCCGTCCCGGTTCTGTTCTGCTCGGGCGGGGCCACGCCTACCGCAGTCGTGCTCCCAACATTTGTTTGCAACATGGCAGGTAGAGTCGAATGCTCCTCTACTATCTGCATGATGCTCCTGCCGTTCTCAATCTCCTCCTCTTTGCATTTAAACCCACATCTTTGGGTTCCGTCGAACGAATTCAAACCACCGTTCCTCTCGATTTTCTCCACCCCTTCCGGAGCACCGCCACTACTTCTACTACTACTACTTTGGTTGTTTTGGCCACTGTCTCCACTTTCTTCTTCAACTGCCACAATTGCTCTGGAGAAATACTGAAGATCGCTCTCCGATGCCAGACGTTTGTATGGCAAAGAAGCCCTTCCGAAGAGCTCCCGTGGAGCTGTTTCAGTCTGTTTCAAGACTTCCTGTGCGGCACAGGGTTTCTCACTAGTTAAAGCTTCAATTCTCGATAAAGGTATAATATCCGTAGGGTGCGCAATGCCTAGATTCACACCGACCACGTAAGTGTGAGTTATCTTCTCATGGTAAACACAGCTGCTGGGATCGACTTTCTTCGCTCTGCAGAAGGCACTTGTCTGGGGTTGATAAACATATGGTGGGCAGACCGTAACCTGTGAGGCCATACCTATAAAAGGACAAGAGTGGAAGAAAAGGGTTAGCCATTTCACTGATGCCGTTTACAGTTTTATACAGTCATAATCATCAAAAGTAAACCTGCTGCTATTATAAAAGAGAAAAAAAGATGGTTTGTTGAATAGATTACATGATAAATACAGGGCAAATAAAGATCTCACTAACTCCCGAAGGGAAAGATTATAAAGCTTAAAAAGCATTTTAAGTGTGCAATGGAGCTGCGCATAAAAAAAGAGACTGAAAATACAACTGTGATTCATAAAATGTGTTTTTAAAGAGATCCATAATTACTGGGCTTGTTTGTAGGGCTTCACAATTTGGCCAAAAGTTGCATGATTATGTGTCAACACGTTATAAATAAATACTATTATGCTGCTAATAATAATAATAATAATAATAATAATATACACACAAAATAGGCCAAATATGATATTACTATTTTATTGCAAAATAAGTATTTAGTTCAAATTACAATAATTTATTTTACTGAAAAACTGTAAAATTGCAACACTAATATTTATGCCTTAATTCTTCGTTTTAAAACACTGAACAACTGAGGTTTTGCTTTTGTAAAAATGTTCTTGTCTTTTGGCAACGGATTTCTAAACTTCTCACAAAAAAAAAAATGTTGAAATGTTTAGTGAGTGTTGCATTTCAAATGCATGTAATAAGCAAAGCAATTGCAGCAATTTCAGAAATGGAGATTGTGTAAAGTAGTAATTCTGACCTGAGACACCAAAAACACTGTAATGATCTACTTGTGCATAAATGAACACTTTACTTTAAAACATACACATTTTTTTTGTTTATAAATCTCAGCCTTTGCAATTTGATTAATAAGCCAAACAGCGATTTTGATTTATCGTTTAGCACCCGTGTATGATAAAACCAGTGATATCACATTAGCAGATTCAGACAGACAAATGACCAATGGGGATTAGCCGTCTTAGTTTTGTGGGAGACCGACTACTTATGCTGGCACAACATATGGCACAAGTTCAGACATGAGGACAGGTGTGGCTCTTACACACCCACATACTAACTCTCTCACACACTTATAAGCAAGCTAACACATATTGAGGTTATAAAACATAAAAGGGGTGCAAACATACCATGTGGTTTAATGGAGAATGCACATCTAATGGATTTCACTTCCAGTGCCGTTATAAAAGGCCTCATTCATTTACACTACCACACCAAACTCCAGGTTTAAATCAGGCCTTTCTGTTTCATTTAGGTCTTTATTCCTGATTGTGTAAACAACATCTAGGTTTGCAACCAGAGACTGACTCAACAGCTTTAAAAGGACAGTCCCATCTGGAGGACTGTTTTTACGGGGTCTGTCCAATAGTAGCGTAATTCCCCCAATAGCAAGGAGGCACCAGCAAAGGTTTAGGGTTACAGGTCTCTCTACTGTCTTCAAACAACATTGCCTTCTGTTATAAGCAGGTGGCAACTGACCTTTTCCCATGTCAAGACCTAATTGGGTTAGGCGAGAGATGACACAGGGAAAACACATGTTGATACTGCAACCACTCAGGCTAGAAAAGTTTAACGGCAGGAACTGATTGGGAAGTAAACTTTGCTGAACTGACGGTCATACATTTTCCTAGTGATGAAAGTGATTGTAATATAAATGAGGAACTTATAATACTCCCGTTTCGTTATGTCATAATACATGTTTTATAAAACGGCCACAATATTTCTTTGGAGTATTCTGGCATATTGAAATTGGGTTGAAATTAAATCCCATAATTCTTTCATGATTCTTTTTCAAGTCACACATTTTACACACACATATACATACATACATACATACCGGTACATACATACATGCATGCATATACACACACACACACACATACATACATATAGATAAAACTACATTTAATACGTTATAAAAATAACAGGCATTTGAATAGAGCAATTAAATATTTTGCAATAATATAATATAATAATGCAATAACAACAATAAGGAACCTGTGTTTCAACATAATGAAACACAGGTTCCTTGTTGTTATTGCATTATATTATATTATATTATTGTAATAAATGTTTCATTAAATGTAAACACTTTTTTTGCCTTACTCTTTGGCATATTACAAAAAACAAATAACCAAAGACAATTTACAGCTGACCATAATGAAGGGGTATCTATATTTACTTCCAGGTCTGGAAATGTCATAATATTTCCAGGTTTTCCATGACAGAAGGAACGCTAAATGAAGTTCTCGAATGAACAAATCTTTTCCTGCCAAAAATATACATGAACTTATCAATGTTATAATAATCAAATAACTGTTTAAAAATAATTTCTGAGCAAGTTTCTATTGGAAATGCATGAGGGTTTATATTTCAATGTGTAGACAGGAAATGCAACTCGTGTCTTACATAAGATATTTTTAGGTAATACTTTTGCTGACTCTTACCAGCACACTGTCAATTCACAGAAGAAAGAAGAAGTCAGCTTCTAACAGATAACAAGGCCTATGCATTTTAGGAGGACTGAGCTACAGATCACTAGATTATAGTACAAGATCAACAACTGGCGAGTACATCCGGGAAAACTCACTTTGAAACCTAAAAATCATGTGCACAAATACTACCAACTTAAATTATTAATGCTTAAATACATCAACTGGACTTCTGTAAGTTACGCGTTTAAGCAACAGGATTTAGGCAAACATTAACGTATGGGTTTGGCTGGTTACCATCGAGTCTTCGTTAGCATTTCAGTTGTAGGGCTAAAAAAAAGAAACGAAAAAAAACCCGTTTATGTTTTATGTTGTTATTTTTATTTAACCCACAACATCAACGGCTACCAAAACACATAACCATCTCCTGCGAAACATTGCTTTCAAGTTTTTGGTGTGGCATGGGAACTTTTTTCGCAACAACCACGCGCTCGCGATCACAACTCGAGTCGAGACTGATTTGATATCTTAACGATTGACTATAAGACACGTATTTATGCATTTACAAATCGTTAAAATCTCCCTTACCTTCACAGACAGCAGCTGTGGTCGGACTGCGGGTCTTTTGTGAACATGTTCGGGTTAAATTCGCACCCACTACATGCTCGACGCGCTCGCGCTGCCATCTTGTCCTCTCGCTGAACGATGAGGGAGAAAAAACAGAAGCTCCCTCATTTTCAACTGCGCATAACTCGCCTGCTAAGCCATCCAAGGGAACCGAACAGGGTCCAGAGTAGAGTTAAAGATATTCGTTTCGGTTAGGGGAGGTTTTTGTCGTCATGTCCAGGACGTTTAAGCCACCCTAGTTTGTTTCCTCCTGACGGCGACGGACAAACTCTGTCAGCTCAACTCGCTCGAGCCCTCACAGCTCAGCTGAGCTCGCGCTGCTTCTTCCTGCGAGTTTGAGTGCGGTGAGTCAGAACTGCTGCGCAGCTTTACTGCCGTGGACAGGACTGGAGACTCAACGCACAAAACATCAAACTCCCACGAAAGCAGGACGCAGTTCTGTTGTATAGCGGCCCCGTCTGGTGAGGAAATGCAGTAAGAAATTAAGAAAAAAAAAAATATATATATATATATAAAAGTCAATATTTGCATATGCCAATTAAAGATTTTTCTATAAAATTATATATAAATATATATATATATATATATATATATATATATATATATATACAGTACAGACCAAAAGTTTGGACACACCTTCTCATTCAAAGAGTTTTCTTTATTTTCACGACTATGAAAATTGTAGAGTCACACTGAAGGCATAAAAACTATGAATTAAGACATGTGGAATTATATACATAACAAAAAAGTGTGAAACAACTGAAAATATGTCATATTCTTCAAAGTAGCCACCTTTTGCTTTGATTACTGCTTTGCACACTCTTGGCATTCTCTTGATGAGCTTCAAGAGGTAGTCACCTGAAATGGTCTTCACTTCACAGGTGTGCCCTGTCAGGTTTAATAAGTGTGATTTCTTGCCTTATAAATGGGGTTGGGACCATTAGTTATGTTGTGCAGAAGTCAGGTGGATACACAGCTGATAGTCCTACTGAATAGACTGTTAGAATTTGTATTATGGCAAGAAAAAAGCAGCTAAGTACAGGAAAACCATCATTACTTTAAGAAATGAATGTCAGTCAGTCCGAAAAATTGGGAAAACTTTGAAAGTGTCCCCAAGTGCAGTCATAAAAACCATCAAGCGCTACAAAGAAACTGGCTCACATGCGGACCGCCCCAGGAAAGGAAGACCAAAAGTCACCTCTGCTGCGGAGGATAAGTTCATCTGAGTCACCAGCCTCAGAAATCGCAGGTTAACAGCAGCTCAGATTAGAGACCAGGTCAATGGCACACGGAGTTCTAGCAGCAGACACCTTTCTAGAACAACTGTTAAGAGGAGACTGTGTGAATCAGGCCTTCATGGGAGAATATCTGCTAGGAAACCACTGCTAAAGAAAGGCAACAAGCAGAAGAGACTTGTTTGGGCTAAAGAACACAAGGAATGTACATTAGACCAGTGGAAATCTGTGCTTTGGTCTGATGAGTCCAAATTTGAGATCTTTGGTTCCCACCACCGTGTCTTTTGTGCAATGCAGAAAAGGTGAACGGATGGACTCTACATGCCTGGTTCCCACCGTGAAGCATGGAGGAGGAGGTGTGATGGTGTGGGGGTGCTTTGCTGGTGACACTGTTGGGGATTTATTCAAAATTGAAGGCATACTGAACCAGCATGGCTACCACAGCATCTTGCAGCCGCATGCTATTCCATCCGGTTTGCGTTTAGTTGGACCATTTATTTTTCAACAGGACAATGACCTCAAACACACCTCCAGGCTGTGTAAAGGGGTATTTGACCAAGAAGGAGAGTGATGGGGACCTGGCCTCCACAGTCACCGGACCTGAACCCAATCGAGATGGTTTAGGGGTGAGCTGGACCGCAGACAGAAGGCAAAAGGGCCAACAAGTGCGAAGCATCTCTCGGGGAACTCCTTCAAGACTGTTGGAAGACCATTTCAGGTGACTACCTCTTGAAGCTCATCAAGAGAATGCCAAGAGTGTGCAAAGCAGTAATCAAAGCAAAAGGTGGCTACTTTGAAGAACCTAGAATATGACATATTTTCAGTTGTTTAACACTTTTTTTTTTTTTTGTTATGTATATAATTCCACATGTGTTAATTCATAGTTTTGATGCCTTCAGTGTGACTCTACAATTTTCATAGTCATATACAATAAGTATTTTGCCTTCTCTTTAAACGTTGTTTTCCAATAGTGTATAACTATTGTGATATGAATATAACTGAAAATGTTTTTACTATTAGCACATTTAAATCTAATTAGCATAACTGGTGTATTATATGCATATAAAATATTCAAATGTATTTATGTCTGAAAATTTCCAGAATAAACTATGTTTAATACTGACAGTAATAAACCTAATATTACAATGATAAATATTATAAAATAATAGAATGTAATAAACCTACTGATGTATGCTAATTATATAAATGGATAAAACTGGGTATAACATAATGCCAAGTGAATTGCATAAGTTAAAAACAGCAAACCCAATCAGATTTCTTCTCACCATCAGTAACTATTTTTATTGGGAGCCAGCATTCAGTTTAAAATAACCATTAATACTGCATTGAAGCTGTAGTAGAGCAGATGTGCAGCTGGTGAATACATTTACTTGTGAGTTGAAGGTGTCATCTGTAAAACATGCTCAGTGTTGATAGAAACATTTTATTAATTTTTTCTCTCTAAAAGACCGTGCTTGGTGTTCCAGGTGTCCCATGAATGTGGGAACACCATGGGAATAATCTGTAGGAAACTGCACTTAAATATGGGTGGCACTTCACAAACTAAGGCACCAATCTAATGCTGTACTGTACATCCTTTTCCTCACAGCCAGAAACCTCAATAACACCTTTGCGGAAGGGATCAGGCTACAACAGAAAACATCTGAAACTACTTACAATGTTGCTGGAAGTGAATCTTTTGTAAAATGCAAGTATTCTTTTTATATTTTGTTGCGAACAATAAGAGTATTTGCAAGGCTATCCATTACATTTCAGTACACTATTCACTATCAGTCATTGCCTAAAGCAATCCAAGCTTTAGACAATTCAAGTCTTGATATAATCGTAAATATTCCCTGATATAGAATGCAATGAGAGGAGGTCGGGACTGTTAACCCTTAAATATGTTAGTACTAGCATGTGAGTTTTGAGGAGTTAATTAGCTATTTTACAGACACTTTAATTTGTACATAGCTACAGAATGTGAAAGCCAGGACAACTAGTGATAAATATTTCAGGTGTTTTGTTTACACATCTAAACTTTCCCCTTGTTTCAGAATATCTTGGAGGATCTTGTGGTAGAATGGAGAGTAGACTAGCTTGTTGAAGGTCACCAAACGTCCCAACTTAACAGCAATCTCCTCTAACTCTTTGCTGATGGGTGTCAGACCTCCAGGGAGAGCCGGGGCACTCCGGTGGTCGCTTGACTCCAGGAAGCCAAGAAGGTACATCTGGATTCGTGAGTCTGATAGAGAAAGTAGAGTTTTAGATTAGAGTTCCTCACTTCCAAATTGAATCCACCTGCTTTTTGGGTTCTACCATGCTTTACCAATGACTTTGCGTATGGGGTTGTCCGTAGTCTTCGCAGCTACAATTTGGCCTTTCAATATGTTCTCTCTATCTGAGGAAAATGGTGAAAAACCATGCTGAGACAAGCATCCTCTGAGCTCCACACACAATTTCTCTGCAACCGCAGCAAAGGTTTCATCCGCATTAAAGGACCTGTTAAGGGAAAAGTACAACGGTTTATTCTGCAGAAGTGTGAGGCATTGGAAACACAGAGTAATTTCATCTTTAAACGTACGGAGTGTGCATCTCCGCTAACAGAATCTTAATGGTTTTCTTCAGTCTTTCCATGAGGCCTGGGAGTCCAGAAATGGCCTCGCCGGCACTGTTATAGACTATGAGCAGGACTGATGCCACCAGTGCCAGTTGCTCCAGCTCCTGCTGCATCTCCTGAAACCTGCCCTGATCCATGAGAAGAGTCTGTTTGATCACAGGAGGGAGAAAATTGAGGACAAGGCAAAATAATAGTTAAATTAGACTGTCCACAATAAAAAAGAATAGTGCTAGTTATTAGAAATGTACACTTTATATTTGTGTTTTGAAAAAAAGACATATTTTAATGAAAAGTTTTAAATGAATGATTCAATTGTCATGTGGCATAACCATGTAGTATTTTCCTAACACTTTGAAGATATGTGAGATATATATATATATATATATATATATATATATAATTAAAATTTAATTGAATTTATGCATTTAGCAGACGCTTTTATCCAAAGCTACTTACAGTGCAATCAGGCTAACATTTTTTATATATATATACACACACACACACACACACACACACACACACACACACACACACACACACGTGAATACATTTAAAAAATAAAAATAATTATATTATATAAATATATATATAAATATATATATATATATATATATATATATATATATATATATTATTTTATTTCTATTTTTATTTTTTTATAAATGAATAGATCTGAACATCATTGATCACTAATAATACATTACCTCTGGAAAAGACTCAGTATCATGGTCCCACTTTAACAAGCGTAGATAGGCATGATTGTGTAGAGTTAGTTGAGCAGAATTTGGTGTGCATGTTGCTCCACCCTCAGTTACATAATCTGCTGTGTCTTGGAGCCATTTCTGTGTGAAATCCAAAGCATCTGCAAACATGAATACATAACTGAATTACAGAGATTAGCATTTACTAAAGTGCATGAAGCTTATACACTTTTTATAATGCCCACATTAGTAGTTACATAACATTCATTGATTTTGTACAATTATTATACAACAAGTAAATGATTTTCCTTACTGGGTTGTTTCTCTAGGAACTCATGAAATTTCTTCCGCTCATATTCTACTGACTGCTGTAAGAGGTGAGGTCGCAGGCTGCTCACAGCAAAATTGGCCATATCGATTTTCATTTTGTCCAGCACTGCAAATATAGACCTGCAAATAAACAGGGATTTATTTGGAGTTGGAGTAACATGACCTTTACCTTGAACTGTTTAAGTGACTTACTTAAAAAGGGGCACAATGTCAGTGATTTCATGCAGCTGTTTGATGTCTTCATCACGACAGGGTGCGCAAAAGGTGCCCATCATGTCAATTATGAACTTGGCTACTTTATTGATGTCTAGAGCTCTGTTCTCCGCCTCCTGCTGGATCAGTGAGATATCCAGAGCCTCTTCAATTTGCCCTCTCAGTCGGCTCTGACCTGGCAACAGAAAAGACAGCAGGGTCTGGAAAAACAGGGGGACAGAGAACTAATGAAACCCTTCAAACATTTTGAGTTTGCGTTATGTGAACAAATATGTTAAGAAAGAATTAAATATATTCATATGCATGTAAGTATGTTGACTAACTATACCCATATATAAAATACTATAATATTTAATAATAACATTATTATTATTGTTTTATTGTAATTTGTCATTTTAATTCTATATAAATATGTGTGTGTGTACACGGAAAATATATATAATAATATGTATTTATAAAGAATACCTAATGCAATTTATTTAATTTAATTAATATCAAAATATGACCATGAGTAGGTCTGGATTCTTTCCTTACCTCTTTAATTTCACCAACCAGTGTGACAGCATAGCTATATGATGGTGGGTCATCATTCAGCTGTGACTCAAGGCAATCCCAAAATGCTTTGTGCATTATTTCTTTGACCGTTTTCTCCAAACTGAGTACACAGGAAAGATATGTTTAATCATTACAAAACATTTTCAAGTCAAACCATTTAAAATGTAGAGCAAAAAACAATATTTGACCACAACATGTATCCCTTTAGAATCACTGCATTGCAATACAATATAATCAGAGTTTTAAATTGACATTAACATTTCAAATATATGTTTAGAGAATTAAGAACTTTATGACAGTCTCATTACAACATTTATCATGTCTATTACCTTCCCTCTCCTGGCTCATAAGGCTTGACTTGAAAAGCCCTGTTCATCACTATCTCATGGGCCAGGGCCAAATTAGTGACTCCTTTGGCTGTTTCCAATAGCTCTTCCACTGACACAAATCTGGGTGGACTGGCTGTTAGTGTTTGAATGCAACGTTAACACTGTTAGATATAAAACTGACATGTATTTCTGAAGTGAAGTAATCGATTCTCTCCTTACACTGAGGGGTGAGTCTGTGAGGACTGGGAATATTTCTTCTGCTGCTCTTCCGGATCATCTCTTCCGATGTTTCCACAGTGTCATCCCGCCCATCCTTGTCAATCTTGTTCTGCTCCTCCTTGGAGGATTCGTCAGATTCCTTGGGCATCTTCTTCTGAAAACAAAGAAGCTGAGACATTAAAGGAATCTTTTCATAGTGTACAGCATCAGCAGCTCTAAGTTATCCAATTGCACACTAAAATGCCAACACTGAAAATTTTCTGACAACGGTGTGACGACGTAGTGTGAAGTTGTTTTGTTTATATTTAAAAAAAAAAGGAGGAAAAGACTAGAATGCCTTTTAAGACAATAAACAATTGCTCTATAATAGCCTCATCCCTCTATTAGTCACATTCAAATCTATTTTTATTTCGCTATCTACACCGCTCTGGTTTACTGTGCTGCGACATAAACAACCGCCCTCATCTCATTACTAAAATCCTGATCCTACGTCGCATCTGTCTGCACTCTAACGTCCGGTCATTCATTCAGCCAAAATAATACAAATTTCATTAGACTCTTTAACAGCTTACCTGGATTAGTTAAAGCACTGACCGCCCGCCTAAACGTTATTTTAATGCAACTGCAATACGCCACATAGAATCAAAATAGCAGCCTGGACGTTTTGTTCTGGATGAATCCATACAACCTGACGCACTACGGAAGTACGGTTCACACAGCTTCTTTGTAGTTTTTTTGACATGTTATTTCCAATGGGGCCAAAGATGTGTTTTGAAGCAGAGAACTACATTTCCCAACAGAATGACACTTAAGTCGCCCTCTAGGGACAGGGAGGGTTGGATAAAATGATTAAAATTCTAGATTATATTATTATCAAAAGCAATAAAATCACAATGTAATTAAATTTATATAATTAATTATATAATGTATATCATTATATATACAATTAAAGCAAGATAGGCGCTCTAATGTCTAGTTACGTTACAAAAAATTATTTTAGTTTCCGTCGAACCTGTAATGTTTTCTAAATATTTAGCTTTCTTTATTTTTATCCCAGGCATGTCATAAACGTGTCAAAATATGTGGTTATGTATTAAGGATATTATGTACTTAAAAAATACATACATAATGTCCTTTATTTAACCACGGTACACATATGACACTAGGTGGCAGCAAAGGCAACGTTTTTTAGCTCTTGAATGGATGACACAGGTACATGATTTAAAATACTAAAAAAAAAAAAAATCACGATTTGCTTTTAAACATAATTTGTGATGATGTTTGAGAGGAAAGTTCACAGAAATCCCAGAAGTTACTCAAGATATAGCATAACCGTAGCCAACCACACCAACTCCAATCAGTAACTTATGGCACAACAAAAATAAATAAATAAATCGACAAAGATTGTTTTAAGTATTAATTTAATACATTTATGCTTATTAAATTATCATTATCCTATCTTTTAAGTACTTGTCTTAAGCTGTTAAGTCACTAATGAGGAAAAATAACTAATATGATGTTGTGATAGTTAAGATAGCTAGCTATAGCTAGATTTGCATATTTTAATAAAACATTTGTAAAGTACATAAATATGCTATTTAGCATTTCGAAAATGTGCTATTTTTATTTAGAGTTATTAGAGTGGGTCCTGAATGATAAAAAAGTGTATAGCCTATTCAGCCCAAGTCCAAGCGTGAGTGTCACGCCAGATGCGTGAGAGCAACCCTGAAACAATAATTTACCATGTTAACTATAATGGCTTATGCCACCAGAACTGTATTTTAACAATATTACTTATAATAAAATGACTTAAAAATTACGAAAATGTGCTTCAATTTAGGGTAGTAGCTTTATTATAGTCAAAACCATCTCTTCTTAATATCTCAGAACAGTGTTTATAGTAGTACTGTTTATTTTGGGGTTAAAAGTCTTCTTGGATATTAAATCCAGATTTCTCCCTGCAGCAAATGTTTGATCAGCTGAGGTCAAAGGTTAAATCTGATCACTACTCTAACTTACAGCAGGTTTTCACCTGAAGTCCCGTCCACTGCCATTAACATTTACAGATCAGCAGCTATGGCAGTAATTTCGACATTATACCGCAAATAGGGAATTATTCCATTTTATAGATGGTGTCCTTTTAATTTTGACTTTCAGGGCTTATAAAGTTGTTTAATATGTGCTGAGGTGAATCAGCGGAGGAAGCGAATAAAGACATTAGCCCTCCAGGTCATTTGTGATAGTAGCAAATTCTAACGGGATCATTTATTTCCTGCACATGATTGATATATCAGCAGCGGCTAAATGGACGAAAGTTTTTCTTCTATTAAAACACAGGCTGAATGAAGACCTCCCACTTTCCAAGTCAGACATGATGATGGGGATACAGCGGACCAAGCACAGGTCAAATTAGATATTTTATGTAATTCCCTCTGAATGACAGCGCCATCTGTCCATCCGAACCCCTATTAGCCAATTTTCATCTTGATAGGTTTGAGATGGGATTTTAAAGGCTTCTTAAGACGACTTGAACTTTTTCTATAGAAGTGGTTTATATATTCTTAAATTTATGTAGTAGCATTGTTTTTGTCATTTGAAGACAGTATGATAAAACCAATATTTCCAGCTCTAAATTCTTATTGGATGAGCTAGAGCTGATATGTGTGCATCACCCAAGTAAATCCTTAAAAAAAAATGTCATTTGGATAAAATAAAATAACTGTTAATTAAAATGGAAATATATAAAAACCTAAACCGTTTTTTTCTTTATAGTTGCCAAGGCAACATTTTTTTTTTTCATTTAATTTAACTTAAATATAGGAAGACTTCTGCCATAAGATTTAAAATAACATAAAAGGTAATTGTGGCTTATTTTTATCTTACAATTCAGACTTTTTCTCTTGAAATTCTGAGTTTAAGTCTCACAATTGTGACTTTTTCCTAGTAATTCTGTTGGTAAAGCGAGAATTTATTTGTTTATTTATTTTGAGAAACAGAGTCACAATTACCTTTTTAATTTTTGATTTCAGTGGCGGAAATGGACTTAGAGTAATAAAGTTATCAAACTTATAGTTATCATAGTAATAAAGAAAAATATGGTGGTTCAACCCCAGATAGCCTACAATTTGTCTAAAATAATTGTATTTTTTGCAGGTTTATCTTAATTATTTCTATTATTTATTAATCACTGGAGTATTTAATCATATTGCTGCTGTTTTATAAAGCAGAAACACCAGATTTGATCTGTAGGTTCTGTTTAGATTGCCTGATTTAATGTCTGTTTGTTTTTCACCCCAAGTGCCATGAGTCGAGTGTGGACCCTGCAACAGAGCTTTTCTCCTTGGTAATATGGAAATATTCCAAAGTAGAATGATGTGTTTTAAATTATATACAAATCAAACTGCAAGATATACACACACTCCTGGTGATTTGTCTGTAGATGCAAGATAAAGGTGCTCTCGGCCAACCGAAGACCCCAAACATTGTTTTAGAGAATGATGGGCGTACCATCTAACTGCAAATACTGGAATTCTCTTGGTCTCTTGGAGGCAGAGTTGCATATTCACAGTGTATGGGGTCCTTTTCTGATTATATATATAATGTGTAAAAAATGATGAAACCTGAGAAAACAAAGCAAGAGATGTAAGATTGGAGGTAACAATGATGTGTATTGCATTGTTGTTTTTTAAAGGTGTTTGTTGTTGCATTACCATTAGTGCCCTGCCAGGCTTAGCAATTAATGATAACTATTTCAATTGATTAGCTGATCGAATGAGATAAAGACAATAATAACAAAACCTCAGTGTCACCTTCTCTTTGCCTCCACCCATTCCTATCCTGTATTTATTTAAAGAAACAGTGCAATAACTATGTCGGAAAGCAATGAAATTACTGATTTGAAACAATACTTGAAATGACTGAATTCAACTAAATACACTAGGTTACAGAAAGGAAGATATTTTAAGAGTCAAAGCAGGTAGAAATAACTCCTGTATGTTTGTTGTATTGTCATATTTTAATTTTTGTAATATTCTTTCACTTGTTTATCCTCTTAGAATTCATTTATATATCTATTTAATTAGGTACCGGTAGTTAGTATTTCTCTATTTGTCTTAAAAGTATTAAAAAATATATATATATTTTCACAATTAGCAAAAATATTAATACTTAAATAGTGTGATAATTATGACAGAAATCAATAAAATAACATATATTTTGAATATTTTTTTAAATGCCTGAATCAACCTGTTTACATCAGGTTAGTAAAGAAAGTATTTTAAGCCTGTATATTTGTCTGTTTTCATTTAACAAAATATTTTTACCTTTTTATCTTTTTTTTCATTCATATTTTATTTATTTACATATATATTTAGTTATCAGGATAAAAATAATAATAATAATAATAACATTTTAAAATATTTTCAACGCAACCCATTTTAACGCAAACTCGGTTTATTTACAAATATTTTTCTTAGCTGAGAAACCTTCATATTAGTCTTACCCTAAGATCTGTGCATATATACTGTATACTGAGCTTGAGCAATCTCAGACAAATATCAGCCCCCTAAAAGGCTGCTAAATGACAATATATTAGGGATGTCAGTCTATTAGTAACCGAATGGCATCATGGCTCTATTTGGCCTGCTCATGAGGAACTGAGGAATGTAATTTTGTGGGAGGAGTGTGATGAGTGTTCAGAAGACAGAATAGCGAGCAGCACTTTCTGTCCATCTGGATATGAGCCAGCAGAAGTTACACTTACATTAGAATGGGGTCATGCAGCAGGACCTGACAAATTCACATATTTGCTTGCACGACTGCTACCCTCAAGCAAAGCACTTAAAACCCCACGCTGGACATGTTTAAAGGTTGTACAAGCAAAAATAAACAATTGTATCTCTCTTGTTTCATTGTTATTATGATGTTGGTGAGGGACAAAGGCATGAAATCAATGTGCATGCCATCAAACTAACACTTGTAGGTTTATAGGGCGGGGGTTAAGATGGAGGATTTCCTGCCAGACAAACGCGCTCAGCTGAATGCCGTCTCTTCTTACCGTATGTTCTTTTAAGAGAGTGCAAAGTGTGTTCCATTAAAATGACTGTATTAGCTTGCGATGTTGTCAGTTGTTTTGCCAAATACAGGAAATTTGAACATCCAGCTGCTGAAAATACATTGTCCTTATGCATGACACTAGTCTTTTTTTTTTCCTTTTCATTCTAAAACATTTTATGTGTCCTTTGTTTTATTAGATTTCGGCTAATCACATATACAATCAGTTTCTGTTGTTAAAGATTTCAAGACCTACTACTTTTTTTTCTTGTTACCTGCAGACCCCATTTATTCAATTTATTGTCCTTCCATGAAACCTTAGCAGCTTTGCAAGTAGCACACTTTATTAGGAAAATATAAATAAACATGCAAATAAAAGCCATCCACTGACTTAAACATGCATTCCTAGATAAAAGCAGGCTTTATGTGAAATTCTCTTCTCTGATGTTCACATACCTTCATCAAATGTGAATCATTTCATTTCATATGGTCCTTTCCTATTATGATATTAATGATTGATTATGAAAACATTTGTGTTTTAATGTCTATTTTGGACACATGACGCTGAAACTAGATATGAGGAGTAGATTTGGAAACTATTGCTGGAGAAGCAGGAGTTGGAATGGGTAAAAGGTTTGTTAGGAATGATAGCAATAACCTAGGAATTATAGAATACCATTCATATGTCTAAAGCGTATGTGTTTATTGTTAACAGTTTATTCTTTTTCAGGAGTCTTTACAAAGTCAGATTTCTAGAATGTCAAATGAAAATTGTCACCTGCCGCTGTAAAAAAAAGAAAAAGAAAAGAAAAGGTAGTTCTGGTGTAAGGTGTATGCTCCCAAAAACATATGAACATATTAACTTAATAATTTAAAGTTTCAGTCCCAAATCCGAAAAAAATGAGGGAGAAAAGGTTGGTCACTTTATATTTCCATTTTAATCTGTTGTGCATTGGTTCATACATTTGTATGTAAACCCAGCAATTATTGTGATGTATACTTGAACACCTTGTCTTGACATTTCATTTACAGAATTATGGAAGATGTTAAATCAATAAAATGGTCTGAACAATAGTAATAAATAGAAAGTGTCACAGTGTCTGGGTTGTGTCCCTGGGTTTCCACTAGATGTCCCCCTTTCTCACGGTGTCTGTCACCTTATCACTTCCTGTTTCCTTATTTGGTCACCTTCCTCCTTGTTAGTAATTGATTGTTCCCCACCTGTCTCCTGTTCCCTCATTATCCTTCTGTGTATTTATACCCGGTCTGTCTGAGTCTGTGTTACGGAGTCCTTGTTTAATGTCCTATAGTTATTCATGTCCGTCGCTTCTTGCCTTGCTTTGCCTTGTCTTCGTGTCTTGTTTATGTTCAATATTCTGGTTTTGACCCTGCCTGGACTGTTTACCCCTTTGGTTTACCCTTTAATAAATGACTTACCTGCAATTGGTTCCCTCTCCTGTGTTATCTGTAACACCGTACGTGACAGAAGGACTCCGTCACACTAGGAACCAGCGGTATGTCATTTTTCCGTTCCCCAGCCAAGATGGCGGAGCGGCGAACCAAGTACCTTCGGTTGATCGCCCTCCGCCAAGAGGGCAATGAAGTGGGTGCCCTGGCTCAGGTGTTCTGGTCCCTGGCCGAGGGCATGGGCTACAACGATGCGGCCCTCAAGGACTATTTCAATGGCGGGCTGGATGATCCAGTGTCTCATGAGGAGATGGCGCAGTTAGAGACACTGGAATTCTGGGAATTCGTGCGCTACCTGCAGCATCGGCTTCGGTGGGATGCCCCAGCCACTTCGGTCTCTTCCGGCGGGGTGGTCGTCAGCCCAGCACCACTGCCCAGGATGGCAACCAGCCAAGCGCCACAACCCAAGATGGCCACCAGTCCAGCACCACTGCCCAGGATGGCTAACAGCCAAGCGCCACAGCACAAGATGGCCGCTAACCCAGCGCCAATGCCCAAATTGGCCACTTTTCCAGCGCCACAGCCCAAGATGGCCGCCAGCCCAGCGCCAATGCCCAAATTGGCCACCGGTTCAGCGCCACAGCCCAAATTGGCCACCGGTCCAGCACCACAGCACAAGGTGGCCGCTAACCCAGCGCCAATGCCCAAATTGGCCACCGTTCCAGCACCACAGCCCAAGATGGCCGCCAGCCCAGCGCCAATGCCCAAATTGGCCACCGGTTCAGCTCCACAACCCAAGATGGCCGTCAGCCTAGCGCCACAGCACCAGATGGCCGTCAGCCTAGCGCCACAGCACAAGATGGCCGTCAGCCAAGCGCCACAGCACAAGATGGCCGCTAACCCAGCGCCAATGCCCAGATTGGCCACCGGTCCAGCGCCACAGTACAGGATGGCCGCCAGCCCAGCGCCAATGCCCAAATTGGCCACCGGTTCAGCGCCACAGTACAAGATGGCCGCCAGCCCAGCACCACAGTACAAGAGGGCCGCCTGTCCAGAGTCATGGCCCAAGATGGCTGCTTGCCCAGCGCCATTGCACAGGATGAGAGTCTCAGTTGACCCTCCGGAGTCTAGTCAGGTTCCAGTTGACCCTCCGGAGTCGAGTCAGGTGCCAATTGACCCTCCGGAATCGAGTCAGGTGCCAGTGAACTCTCCAGAGTCGAGTCAGGTGCCAGTGAACTCTCCAGAGTCGAGTCAGGTGCCAGTGAACTCTCCAGAGTCAGGGCTAGTCACCGCTGATCCTCCAGAGTCAGGGCTAGTCACCGCTGATCCTCCAGAGTCGGGGCTAGTCACCGCTGATCCTCCAGAGTCGGGGCTAGTCACCGCTGATCCTCCAGAGTCGGGGCTAGTCACCGCTGATCCTCCAGAGTCGGGGCTAGTCACCGCTGATCCTCCAGAGTCGGGGCTAGTCACCGCTGATCCTCCAGAGTCGGGGCTGGTCACCGCTGATCCTCCAGAGTCGGGGCTGGTCACCGCTGATCCTCCAGAGTCGGGGCTGGTCACCGCTGATCCTCCAGAGTCGGGGCTGGTCACCGCTGATCCTCCAGAGTCGGGGCTGGTCACCGCTGATCCTCCAGAGTCGGGGCTGGTCACCGCTGATCCTCCAGAGTCGGGGCTGGTCACCGCTGATCCTCCAGAGTCGGGGCTGGTCACCGCTGATCCTCCAGAGTCGGGGCTGGTCACCGCTGATCCTCCAGAGTCGGGGCTGGTCACCGCTGATCCTCCAGAGTCGGGGCTGGTCACCGCTGATCCTCCAGAGTCGGGGCTGGTCACCGCTGATCCTCCAGAGTCGGGGCTGGTCACCGCTGATCCTCCAGAGTCGGGGCTGGTCACCGCTGATCCTCCAGAGTCGGGGCTGGTCACCGCTGATCCTCCAGAGTCGGGGCTGGTCACCGCTGATCCTCCAGAGTCGGGGCTGGTCACCGCTGATCCTCCAGAGTCGGGGCTGGTCACCGCTGATCCTCCAGAGTCGGGGCTGGTCACCGCTGATCCTCCAGAGTCAAGTCAAGTCACCGGTGATCTTCAAGGACTGAGTCAAGTCACCGGTGATCTTCAAGGACTGAGTCAAGTCACCGGTGGTCTTCAAGGACTGAGTCAAGTCACCTCTGATCTTCATGAACAAAGGCAAGTCACCATTGATCTTCATGAGCAAATGCAAGTCACCATTGATCTTCATGAGCAAATGCAAGTCACCAATGATCTTCATGAGCAGTGTCAGGCCAGCACCAATCTTCTGGAGTCCAGTAAGGACACCAGGGGATTACCAGAGTTTTGTTGTCCCATTGATCCCGCCGCACGGAGGTCTGCTCCGCCTTGGGGGGCTCTGGTCCTGACCACATGGCTGTGGTGTACTTCTGCTCCGCCCTGGGGGCCTTCCGCCCTGACCACACGGTTGTGGGGGTCTTCCGCTCCGCCCTGGAGGACTCTGGCTTCGTCCACAAGGACGTGGTGGTCTTCTGCTCCACCCTGGGGGGCTTCCGTCCTGACCACACGGTTGAGGTGGTCTTCTGCTCCGCCCTGGGAGGCTTCCGCCCTGACCACACGGTTGTGGTGGTCCTCTGCTCCGCCCTGGGGGACTCCAGTCTCCACCACATGGACGGTGTGGTCTTCTGCCCCGCCCTGGAGGGGCTTCATGTTGTTTTTTGTTTTTGTGTTCACTCCTGTCCCTGTTCCTCTCTGTGAGCCTGGCCCTCCGTCCCTCCCCCTGAACCTCCTCCGGTCCTCCTCCCTCCTGGTCTCTCTGTTTTGTGTCTACACTTCTGGTATCTGTTCCCCATGATTTTTTTTTTCTGGCCCTCCGTCCCTCCCCCTGAGCCTCCACCTGTCCGCCTCCCTCCTGGTCTCTGTTTTGTGTCTGTCGTGGAGCGTCTGGGAGCCGCTCCGTAGAGGGGGGGTACTGTCACAGTGTCTGGGTTGTGTCCCTGGGTTTCCACTAGATGTCCCCCTTTCTCACGGTGTCTGTCACCTTATCACTTCCTGTTCCCTTATTTGGTCACCTTCCTCCTTGTTAGTAATTGATTGTTCCCCACCTGTCTCCTGTTCCCTCATTATCCTTCTGTGTATTTATACCCGGTCTGTCTGAGTCTGTGTTACGGAGTCCTTGTTTAATGTCCTATAGTTATTCATGTCCGTCGCTTCTTGCCTTGCTTTGCCTTGTCTTCGTGTCTTGTTTATGTTCGATATTCTGGTTTTGACCCTGCCTGGACTGTTTACCCCTTTGGTTTACCCTTTAATAAATGACTTACCTGCAATTGGTTCTATCTCCGTGCCTCATTGGATCCCTGCCGTGACAGAAAGATAATTCTTCACTTTGCTCTAAATTTTGTTTCAATTTTTACTAATATGATTTAAGATCGTTTTTTTAATAATAGTAAGAAAAAAATACAATTCAATTATTTCTACTTCAGTTGTCCTGAATCCACAGCACTATTTCTGTTCATTTGTTTTGGAACTTTTAGAAAGGTCACTCTCAGCTCTTTCAGAGAAGAAAAGCCCACTAATACCCCTTTCTTCTTCTTTTACTACTGTCTTACAGTTGCTCAGGTATAATTAGGCGAGCTGGTAAGGATTTCCAATTATATGAATTGTTGACAGAGGCCATAGGAGTGGGAAGAATTAAAAAGGAGGAGCTGAGAGGGAGAGCGGATCATCAGGAGTAACGGATAAAGAGGGCATGACACGTGAACCGCCAGCGCCTCTGTGAAAATACCACTATTCAAATATTTTATCTCATAGCCTGGCTCTGTTTAACCTTTCAATGGTGGAAAGGGGAATCAGTTTGATACAGACAATCAAACAGTAACAGGCTGTGGTTCACATTAAAGCCCCTCCGGCATGTTTGGAAGTTGACTCCTTATCTAGCAGAAAGGAGCACTCAGCCGGGATGTTAAACAAAGGTCTTCAAACTCTTTGATGCAGTATATATTCATGGTCAGCCTTTGCCGAGAAGAACTGTTATTACTTGTACAGCCGAATGGGGATATTCCTCTAAGAAGGGAGGACAATGTGTTTTTAAACTTTTCAGGAGCAAAAGTTGCAGCTGCAGACGCAAACGAAAGACAGCCCCCTGAACCAGCTGGGAGAAGTGGATCTCCAGACAGTGTGCCATGGACAAACAGGCAAACTCGAATAAAATGGTATGACTGTCATAACTGACAAACATTGTCTTAGTGGAAAATAAATGAATAAATGTTAATGATTATCTTTTGCTTTTAAATGCTAGTATTTTCTCCAGCTAATTTAAAAGAGCTGGAAAACATTTCGTCTGGTACTCTTAATTTTTCTTCATTCACTCTGGACAGATTCAATGTAAAAAAAAAAAAAAAAAAAAAATCTTCTTCGCTTCGCATCATTGAACCGATTTGTCATTCTCTGAACAATAATTATTTGCCCCCCCCACCCACCCACACACAATTTATTTTTATTTTTTTGTTGAAGAGGCCATGCGAATTAATAAAAAGTTCACATCCATCAATGAAAAAAATAATAATCTACGATTAAAGCCTTGAAAGAGATAAAAAAAAAAGCATTGAATCATTCTTGTACCAACGATGATACTCCTATTGCTTTGTAAATTGATTTGCTTTGAAGTAAGAAGTAGTTCTACATCACTGTGTCACAAATTGTTGTACCTTTTTGCTTGATATTTAGGATTTGGAGAGGATCAACAAAGAGGTCGGTCTGCAAACCTAGAGAGGAACACTTCAGAATGTTCTAAAAGAGCAACAGTTACTTCAGAAGTAACTCATTGTGGTAGAATCTCTTTAAATTTAAAGGGTTAAACATAAAGGGTGATACCAGGATGTCTATAAATGTTATACTTTATGTTTTTAGGAAACAGAGCTTGACAAAAAAAAATGTACAATTAAAATACACAGAGAAGCAGGTAAACCTAATATTCAGTAAAATTAAATGAGTGAACTAAAAATCACTTTTCCACATTTACAACACACAAAGTGCAACTCAATAATATTAGGTATGTTCAATGCCTCCTTCTCTTTTATTCCCCCCATTCTTCTATTTAATTCACTTAGTCATTCACTGATTAAACCCAATATTAACATGACAAAAGCCAACTGATTTGTATTGGCCTCTCAGTCTGTTTGGAATCCTCTGTCCAGGTTAAATAAACACATAAAAATGTATTATTGCATTAAGAATTTTCTGGGTGATTAATTTCATTCCAGGTCCTTAAAACAGAGCATGAATTGAACCAATAGAGGTCTAAAGTAAAAAAACAACAACTTTGCTCACTTGAGAGTTAAATACCAAAATGTTAAACTTGACTGGGAAAAAGAGGTAAATGACAATTTCTGGAAAGCATCACAAAAAAAAAAGGATCTGTAATTGTGATCTGCCTTAAAAAAATGATAATTATCAGTTTATTTGTGAAATTTTAATTATACATAACATTTAATGTAATTTAAATAAAAGTGAATATTGGTGTTTTCAAACATATTCTACGATTGCAAATGTCAACGGAGTCCGGTCAAGAAGAGCTGATAGCTGAAGAGGCATATAATCAACTCCAGGAAGCGCACAACCAGCTGTCTATTTCTGCAGTTCATAAAGCCAAAGAAATGCATAACTCAGAGGTGAGATGATTATGTATTGATTCATAACCAGTGACTGTTTAATAAGCCTGTAGATTTGACATGGATAAATTGGTCTGAACTTCACGATGATTTTGAAATGGCATTTGATTTATTAAGTGATTTGAGTTCTAATCTAACAGTGGTCTTTTTTATCATAAGATTGCCATAAAAGATCAAGAAAATTCTCTTTGTTCAACATCTAATGAGATTAGCCTTGTGAAGGTGAGCAGTCTGCGTGAAGATCTTGAGGAGAGTCTTATTAGTCCTCATGATAACCTCGAACCAACATGTCACCCTGATCAAGACATTTCCGGCAAGAAAGAATGCACAGTTGTGTTCTCCAGCCAAGTTTGGCGCCAATATATAACTAATATTTTTATACAGAATGACATGAAGTGTAGGGAGTGTTTACCGGAGTCTCTTTATCAAGAAAGCTAACCTGTACTTTTTTTCTCATAATGATGCATGCATTTCATTTCCTCACACAGATGAAAGCATCGATTTTAAAAAGGCTAGAAAAGATGGCTTTTCTCAGAATGACAAAAAAGAAATTGACATTCCAATGCAGGCACACAGAATAGTACCTGTAGTCTCACCATTGGTTTCAAGGAACCTGAGGATGTCAATCCCATGATGAATTATCTGTCAAAGTTGTGTGATGAAACAAAAACCCCTCAAACCCAGTCCAAAGTGACACAGACAGTCGTCTTGCTGAGCTATCAGGGTCTGAAACCAGGTCTGTTTATAGTGTAGACAGCGACCCTTTGGCTTTGGAAACGAAAGATAGACAGCTGGAGCAGAATCTTTGTATTTCTGAAGTGACTGAATCTCAGACATCAGATAAACACATGGACAGCCAGGGATATGCTACATCTCAGTCCAAAGAAGTCAAAGACCACCAAACTGCCACACTTGAATTTCTCCAAACTGTCCATGAGGAGCCTGAAAGTACTGCGAGTGCCACAATACCTTCAACTACACTCCTTAATGATTCCAAAGATCAATTCTCACAATCTGAATTGATTTGTGAACATTCAAAAAGCCAGGCATCCCAAGTGGGTGGCTCGACTGAAACAAGCCTCTACAATGTGGTCAACGAGCTGGCATATGAAGAGTTGACTCTTGTTGATCCAACCATTTCAGTGACTGCAGCTGACATAGTGGTGGTCATAGTGGAAAATAACGATCAAAAATATGATTTCGAACCATTGAAAGCTCAACAGATTGAACTGGGTGTTTCTTCTGAAGAAGCCAAGATCACAAACCCAGGACAAGATCCTTCCCCTCCTGGGGATACAACAGCAAATGACCAATCAGATGTTGACCAGAAGAGCATTCCAGTGGTAGATACTTGAAACTATCCTGGAAGTAGAAGATATCAGTCATCTTTTGCATGGGACACGTTCATGAAATGGAGAAAGAAGCCACATCCAACACCCTTAAGAACTGACCTGTGGTCCTCTGGATTTCATGAGCTTGTTTCTCTATTTTTTAAAAGGATAAATTGACAAAAAGAGTTGTGTCTTGTAATGTAAATTTTTCACAGCCATAATGAAGACAATCTGGAAACCCTAAACGAGCGTCCCCACCAAAAGAGCGACCGTGAAGGAGAGTGGTGTTTTATTGAAATGTTAACAGAGAAAGTAAGTTTCCACACAGACCAGCGAAGAATCTAGTGAGTTAACGTAAGAGGCATGCGCTGCAGCACACGCTGAGTGCTTAAAGACAACTTCCATTCCCAGAAGTATTTCAGCAGGGTGAAATGGCAGCATTTTTCTCAATTAAATGTTGATAGAAAACAGCAGGACAAAAGTCTCTGAGTATAAATCACAGAGATGCAACCCAACTCCAAAATGAGCTAAGAGGCTAATATGGAATAAACCAGAGATCATTTTCAATAACATGGTAATATCTGGTTTCAACATAGTTTCTTGCTGGATCACATAACTGAAATCAATCAAAATGATTGTTTTTATCTTTTAAATGTTAAGTCAAGTTTTGTCACCAAGGATTACCATTTGACTTAAAAGCAAAATAAGGTTTAGACTATTGTGATGCTTTTATCAGCTGTTTGAACGCTAATTCAGTGTCAGTCATTTTTAAACTATTTATTAATTCGAAAATTTTTATATTTCTAATTCAATGTAGAGAAAATCTGGTTTATTTCATGATACGATATGATACACATAAAACCTGATAATTACACTGCACAAGCTAATTAACACTCATCACTCCCAGAATAGCATGTTCATTCCTCAGAGGGCATTTAATGGCCAAACATTGCTAATTTACATTTGATACACAAACTGTGGCCAACTATAAGTTGGGATAATTAAAATGCACAAGTAAGAAAAATCAATTAGCACATATCAAGCCAAATTAACAAATGCAAATGAGTCTCCCATTAAGTTTATGTCCTTGGTAAATAGGCTGTGGGGACCTTGTGGACACATGTTAGGGCGATACAGATGACAAAACGTGTTGCATATGGCGACAATGGTCACAATGAAAGTGGATACTTGGGTTGAGACGCAAGAGTATATTTTTACAGGTTTTATAGGGTTTTTTTCTTAAAAAAAAATGTAATCTTTAGATCTTGTTTACATTTTTATTTTTCTAGAATTTTTTTTACAGCATTAACCTGGTTTATGATATAATGCTACTTGTGCTAGCCCATGCGATAATATTTATTAAGCTATAATTTGGAAAATAAACCAAAAGAGTTTCTCAAAATAAGCACTTTTAAGAGCCTCACAAAAACAGTTAACTTGGTACTAAAATCATCCAGCAGAAAGCAAATGCAGACCTCCTGATGAAATCACAACTTTCCTCAGAGATTCACCTTCACCTTAATACACTTAAATTATTAATATGTCAAAATGTTAATGTTCTTATAAAGAAGTCTTAATGCGTTCCAGCCACTGTGCCAGCAGTATTGACCCTTATCCTATTATAGAGGGAGTGGGCAATATGGAGAGCATAATTTTAATGCACGCACTGGATTATAAAGTGGCAGTCCTTTGAAACAGTCAATTACACTTGAGCGCAGGAGAGCCCTTAGTGTTAATTACTAGTCAGTTTTATATCGTGTGTAAATACAGCGCCTGCTGACATTCACATTCCATCACCGTGTCCTGACTGCCACAGCAAATTAGCCTGACCCGTTGTGTGTGCACCTCTAGGCCGCTGCGTGTTCCTTTACCTTTAGAATAACATTCAGCACAAACAAGCCCACTTCTGTTTATGAGAATTGTTGATGCTATGAGTTTAGGTCACTGTGCTTTGATTAAAATGGATTGAGAAATTGCTGTATTCCTGTGACTCAGTGGTAGAGCATTTTGTTAGCACTGCAAAAGGTTGTGGGTTCAATTCCCAGGGTACACAAATACTGGTAAAAAAAATAAAATAATAATAATTAGCCTGAATGCATTGTAAGTCGCTTTGGATAAAAGCGCCTGCTAAATGCATAAATAAAATAAAATAAATTAATTATATTAGGTGCTGGGTCCAGTTCCTCTTCAGAGTTTTCATTTTGGAACAGTTCTGTTCACTATTAATTTTATTTTATTTTTGTACTTTTAAGGGATAAATATTAAATAAATAAATATTGGTGGAAAAAATCATTCCTAAATAGAATCATTAGTTTGGGAATCAAACTACACTGGGTTCACTGTATTTGTTTAATTCACTAAAAATAACTGGCTCACTAGAATCATTAAGAAATCAATCAGCCAACACTGGCTGCACATTGATTCATTAAAAAGAGCCTGTTCATAACTTAAGAGTCATAAATACAATACATCTGGGAATCAGAGTGCACTGGCTGTGCAGTATGTTTATGATTCACCTGAAGAATCGACTTAATTTGAATCAATTGTTTGGGAATCACACTTAACTGACTAAAGACTAAATCAGACTATTGTTTAATTTACTAAAAAGAACGGACTCAGAATTTTTCTTTTGGGAATCAAAAGTGTGCAGCAAACCAGGCACGTGGATGAATAATTACAATAACGTCTTTTTTCAACCCCCCAACCCTCCTTTTTTTAAAGGCAGTGTACTCTTGTTCTACCTCTATAGCTGTGAATCACCTCTGCTCTGGCCTTCTCATCTTACCTCAATTTGAGAGACGAGAAGATAATCCCAGCCTGCCCACTACTGTCAAAGGTCAGCTCAGTTTAAAGTTCACCATCCACATCATTTATATGGCCTTAAATTAGCCCAAACGCAGAGTTCTGACTGTTCCTCTCTCTTTCAACCTGTTGTTAATCTCCTCGTCATACTTTCGAATCCAGTGAGAAATAGGAATGCTCAGCGGACGGCAGTTTTGATTGAATTATACCCCTCAAGGACCACCTTGGCAGGCCCATACGCTTTTAATTTTGAAGAGGTAAGAAGTGATCACATGGGTACACGGTACTCCCCATACATGGAGTATTTCATCCCCACCTATATATCAGTTCAGCTGACAATGTGCACATCTTAAAGGATGAACCATTTAGACTGTGCGATCAGAAGCCCTATCTTAACCCACATGCCGTCCTGCATTAGCTGTGTCCCTATTGAGGTGTCAGCCCATAAGTCTTACTCAGTGGGATGTCACAGCCAGATGATGGAAAGCACTTCTTCACTCCAGGGGATCTTGTAAAACTTGCATGCCCCTGGTCTCTACTCCCAGTCCGGCCTCCTCCTCGACACGGCCTCCCCTCGTGCTAAATCAGAACTAGTGAATGACACGTTGAGATCCATTAAGCAACAAACGTATTTGGTTACTTGCTCTTAAAGGGTATTGCAAGAGTCTTCCTGGTTGAAGTACTACACTCAGAAAACTCGTAAAAGTTATGTGCTTGTAAAGTTTGTCAGTTTAAACTTCACAGTCGAGTTAGGTGTAGAGAGAGAAACTTAAAGGAAAGATTTTAGCCTTTATAATCACAACTGATGAAAGGTTCTAAGTATTTGCAATTGAAAAAAGAAAACATTTCTCAGTGTGCTCATTTAAATATTATATATTACATATTTTATACACACACATACTTATTTAGATTATAAATCTAAATATTCTATTTTGGTAGTCTTCTTTGATGTCCTTAAGTTAATAGGAGGAAACAAGTTTGGGGATGTTAAGATTTAATCAGGAATACAGTAAAACAGTAATAACATGAAATGTTAGTTTGTTAGATAGTTCAAAGTTTTCCACTTTTAAAATGTAATTTATTCATTCGATGGCAAAGCTGAATAGTGTCACATGATCCTTCGGAAATCATTCTAATATGCTGATTCAGTGCTAAAGAAACTAAAAAAAAAAAAAAAAGTTTTTATTAATGTTAAAAATATTTGTGCCGTATAATATTTTTGTGGGATACATGATTAAAAAAAATAACTAAATCTGGATTCTATGATAAAAATAGGAAGTTTTCAAATTGAATGTGACCTTGCTGAATAAAAGCATTCATAAAAAATAAATATTTTCAAAATCATATTGGCCTCAAACTTTTGAATGGTATTAAATATGTAATCCACAGGGAGGAAAAGCTTAATATTAATTCTGTCCGTAAACACAAGCTGTTTGGATTTTACCTTTGTGAACATTTATTCATGGCCTAATGCTTCAGGCTTTTTTCAGGCTTCATTTTGCTTCTGATATTTAAGTGGCAGAGTGTTTCTGTAACCCAGTGAGAAAACAGATATGGAGAACCTCCCCCTCAGTGAGGCTTCAATGATGTGCACCATTACGTTCAGTCAGCGACCCTTAACTGCTCCTCAGTGATGAGCTAAACTTCTCAATTGCTCTTTCTCACTATCACATACTCTATAAAGCATGAATGGTATATCCTGTGCATTTTTTAACACACTCTTTAATTATTATAATTTTTTTTCAATTTAATATTTGTAAATTTATAACTAATCTTGATGGTACATAAAATTGATGTTTAATTTGCATTCCAATATTTATCTATTTTTTATTTGTATATTCACTAGTTTTAAGAGGCATAACACACCAATGTTGGATATCTTGTTTACTTTTCTAATAACCAAACTCCTTGCATATGAAGGAGTGTTTTTTTTTTTGTCTATGGTTTTAGCTCAATGTAATCTGTAAATCAGTCTGTCAGATATTCAGCGGGAAATAGAGATGTGTATTTATTCCCTACTGCTAGATTAATGAGCACTAGTTTAACCTTATGACCTGTCCGATTACATGAAAAATGAGCTCAGAGGTCATTAGATTCAGATCTGTTCCATTCTGCCTTACTGGTGCCACTGGCTCCAATTTTAGATCATTCCTAAACAAAATCAGAAGCTACATGCGGACCTTCTTTTTTTGGTTATCAACCATATTGGATTTACAAATATATTTTACGACTTCCTCGAACCCAGACTGTGTATTTGGACCACAGTGAGGACGTTCACCTTTCACATGCTCTTTAACTAAAAGTAAACAGTTGATGCTTCATTCAGGCTATAGGTTTTAAACAAAGAATGTGTTCATCCAAATGTGTTTTATTGAAGGTAAATGGCTAATGAGCTCTTACGCAACTGTCAGACATGGACTACGATTGCATCATTAATTATCAATTGAGGAATGCGCAGGTCTTTTCATCTTAATCTAGAAAGCAAGGGCCACAGCACAGCAGGAATTCAGATGATTTAGCTGGCTTTGACTTAATCAGTCTTAGAAGCATTACAATGGCAGTGCACAATGATGGATCACTCTCTGGTCCCTGAGGAGTGTTTATATAGTGTGCTTTCTCTGACTCTCTCACCCTGCTGACCGGCTAAGAGAAAACGAATAAATTGGTCAGATTTGAGGGGTTTGTTATGGAACCCTGTTTCTGCCTCAGAGTAAAATATAAAAAAGGTAAATACAAGTTAAGGGTTTAAGATAATTAATGAAGCCACAATGTGCATTATAAAGTCACAAAAAGCATGATATGAAGCTGCAGCTGTGAGTTGAAGTCCTAACTGCAAAATATAATTTCAGATTGTGAGTTATAAAGTCACAATTCTGAGAAAAGAAGCTGCAATTGTGAGAAAAAAAATGTTTGCAAGATATGTCAAATTGGGAGTTCTGATAACGTCCCAATTGGAAGATTTAAAGTACAAATTATGAGAAAATCGCAATTGATAGAAGTGAAATCACAATTGCGAGAGAAAGCCACAACTGTGAAATAAAAGTCACAATTCTGAGGAGTCAAAGAAAGTCATAACTGCAAGATATAATGTCAAAATGTGTGTTATAAAGTCCAAATTCTGAGAAAAGAAGACACAATTGTGGGATTTAAAATAGAAATTATGAGAAAGTCGCAATTGATAAAAATGAAGTTACAATTGAGAGGTAAAGTCTCAATTGGTTAAAAAAATAAAAAATAAACAAAAATAAAAAAATAGTGAAGACACAATTGCGAGATGAATAAAATGTATTGTAGTTGCAATTGGAACAAAGTTGCATTTGGAACATAGAAAGTTTAAATTGCTTAGAAAAAAAGTCGCAAATGTTAGATATACAACTATATATTTTTTTCTTTTTTACATTTTCACAGCCTTTAAGAACTTGGAAGTGTTTTTTTATGGTGATTGCCACAACAAAGTGCTGCCATTGTGGGAGGAAAATTTGTCAAATTTTAAATAATTTGTGGACATTACAAAATATTTGAGTGATCTAGCAAATTATTTGTTGCCTTAAAATACTGATGTTTTCATTTAATTGGAGTGAAAGTCGAGCAAAATGATAACACTGAAAATAGTCTTCTCTGCGGAAAGCCCCTTGTCCTGACCAGTCCATGAACCCGTATGCAGTCAGAGACATCTCTCTTCAAGTAACTACTCGTCTGTTGCCAAATGATTTGGCATGAAAGGATTTGCTAGCGTCTCCATGCCAAACTTGCATTTTTAATTGCTGAACCATAAAAATGGTTTACGTGTTGTGGACTTGAAGATACGGGACAGAATGTCTCCTTAAATAAAGCTTAGACAGTAGCACGTACCACCGAAAACAACCAGTACACAAACAAACTTCAGAGCGATATCGCTATCTAGCTGAGTCATAGATCCAAAAACATCACACTGGTGACTGCAAGCAAAACAAGAGCCTGTATCTGCAACCACGACAATCTTGTGTTCTTGTGCTGGTGTATCTACATGCGCTTTTGACTTTTTATCAAAACCAATCCATCCTCAGCATTTATTATTTCCAGATCTGATCCCTTTTCTGCAACAACCTTGACTTGTTGCTTAGCTCAGCACTCATGATTTGGCTCAAGATAAGCCCTTTGTGGTGATTTGTAGATGTGGTATTCGATTCCTACTAAACTGATGCTGTGGCGCTCAAACATAGAGATACTATCTTTGAAGAAATGTCCCGACATAATTTCTCCTCTCTCCTGGAGCCCGGCCAGCCTCTGTAAAGTTTTCTCTCTCCATAAACTTAAGTGGAGACTGAAAAATTTCATCTCCAGAGATTGATAGTGTGTGCTTAGGATATAGACCTCTCAGCTTTTATTAAACGAGGAGCCTTTTCTTCATAAGTGTTCCATTGTGTGCTATTTGTAGAGCAAAAGACTTCACTATGTCTCCCATCCAAAACGATCACAGTGCATTTAGAACAATAGTATGTATAGCACATAATGTATAAGAGCAATATATAATTGTGCTCTGACAGGATGACATGTAAGTCAGAGGGGCTCTTGCATTTGTTAAAACCCCTCAGAATTCTAATTAAATCAATTGTTTGATTTTTTTTCTCTTTCCACATCTTCAAGGTTGTTTCAGTGTGAGCATATCAAATTGAATGAAGTAATGGCCTTGCAGCTGGCGGTACCACTCCGGCTGATACCCTCTCTCTGTTTAGGTAACGTTGGACGCTTTCACGCATCCATTTAAATGGTGAATTTCTCTGTGTTCTGACTTTTTGAAGGCAAGCCAGTGTTTTAAATACCTCAGCGGATCTCAGTGGATTCTCAGCCTTTGCCTTATCGGCAGTTCACCACAAACCCACAACCACCTGCACGTTATTTTAGTTCAATAACAGCATCTCCTAATGCCTCATGCTGTGTAGCACCAGCAAGGACACGTTCCGGAGCTAATTTTGCCCTGAAAATGCAAACTATGCTTAAAAGAAAAGAAATTTGAAAAGAACCAGACTGGTCAAAAAAAAAAAAAAAACTAAACTGACACTGTCTCAAACAGAGTCAATAGCTTTGGTTCAAGTCCACTTGTCGATCTCAGGTGGGAGTGCTTGTGGATGATTATGCAAATTCAGTGTGATTTAATGTAAATGGTGCTTTTCTGGTCTAGTCTTATATTAAAGTGCAATATCTTGTGGTCATACATTTAAAGCAGTCTGTTTTAATGTTTACTGACTGGTCCTGCATACTTGCATTTAAACATTGATAATCTGCCACAAAAAGAGCAGTACTGAACCTCCCTGAGCCACCTGTGCAGCAGTGTTTCTGGTACTTTGCATGTGGCGTTTGGGTCAGCCAACCGCACTGTTGTGAACGGAACCCCGGTATCAGCAGATAAAAGCTATGGGAGTGATTGGGACCTTATTTTTAGCCGCCAAACAACAATGCTCCTAATTTTCACCCTCAATATCAGTCCGTTCACCATCCTCCCTGTCCGCCTAGGACACACTTTGTGTATCAAAAGGAATTTTTAACATCAGAAACTCTGACCAATCGTGTTGAACCTGCATGTTTGTGAGTGTGAGAACAATCAGAACATGAACAGTGAGGCATTGTTTCGAAGCAGACAAGGGAAAATTCATGTCCAGAGATGTAACGTAGCATTTTGCCAAAGCCCCTTGCTGATAAGAAGGACGATGATTCATTTCACCACACATCTGTGGCTAACAGAGCTTTTATTTATTTGACAAAGAAAATGTGTTGCCTGTCAGCGTTGACATCTGTTACATTTGTTGTCCACGGTCTTCGGACCTGTCCGTTTCATTACTTATGACTTTAATCACAAGTCTTCTCATGTTTACAATAAATCGCCACTTCAAGTGGAATCTGTTAGCTCAAGACTCCACAAGCATACTCAAACTTCGGTGTCCTTTGTCATGGGTGAGCAGTAACATTTCTCATTTCCTTTAAATGCTCTCTGAGGACTCCAAGAGAGATTCATCAAACGAGTGGAAATCATCTGGGGCTATCAATTAGTCTGCTGTACAAATGAAGTCGGTAGAGGTTCTACCTTGAAGTCAGATCTCTTTGATGCAATAGCGAGCTTTGGAAAAACAAAATTTTTCAGGGTCACTTGGACCGCTGTTTTTCTAGAGCCTGTGGAGCACTTGGGTAAAAGTCGGCTAGGTTTTATTTTAAGATAATTTGTTGTTTGTTAAGTGGAAAAATGCATTTGAATGGCCAGGGGAGCCATTCTTTTTCTCTGCTGTTGTTTCAGAAATGCGGCATTAGACATCTACAGAATTTCTCCGACCCCTCGGGGGAGCAGCAGAAATAGCAAAGAGTGAGTGTTATGTGTGTGAACAAGGGAGTTCAGCAAAGAAGACGAGGTGAGACCTAGTACTAACTAAAACTCATTATTTTTTCAGTGCTGCATTCGGCCTAATTGAAGCCAAACATTATTACATTTTCCATCTAGCTAATGTGTCACAGATATTCTTTCACCAATTCAGTTTCAATAATATGTGAGTGCCAAGAACACAATTTACACAGTCATTTGAACAGGGCACGACGAAGTACACAAATCGTCAAGTATTTGTATTTTTAAAACTCAATTATATTTCTAAAAATGATTTGTCCTAAATGGATTGAATATGGATTTCATAGGTTCTTGGCTCATTTTGAATCGGACACAAATGATTGGTTTGAGTTGACAACTGGATACTCATTGAATCAGTGAGTTGCTGTCTCAAGAACAGCCGCGACTATATCAGCCCAATTCGAGCATGAATCAGTTATTGTGAACTGATTCAATAGAATCAGTTCGAAAGAATAATTCACTCACAAATGAAGTTGCTATAGCGCTCTGACATGGTCCCTGTTGCTTTACTTCAAAATAATGAATGACAATGTGTTTGACTTTTTATGAAATTTAAAAAATAAAATAGAGAAAAAATGTACTATATATAACTGTACATATATATATGGGTGAACTATCCCTTTAAAGTACAGTAACGAAGTAAAAAACAACACAAATGATCAAAACTTATTAGGAATGATGAGTACATGGGACTAGATTGGTAACTTCCATCTACCCTTTACTTTGGATCTCTTCTTCTTGGTGCTGCCATAGAGCAGTTTAATCCAAGCAGTTATTCCAAAGCTCTTCAGCTTGATGACATGATAAAGGACTTTGACACAGTGACTTCTGCTGACATGACAGACTTTTTCTTTTTTCTCCTCTTCCCTGAGTTGAAGAGTTGAATCCTGGGTCAGCAGCTTTCAGCAGAACCCCAGACTACAATTCCAGATGGTGAAGTAGGACCAGATCTCAGCTCATCAATGTAATGAGAACTGCCTCTGCTTAGCCACGTCCTGCTCCTTGGCCAACGCTTCCGGCAACACTGGTCTAAACCTTTGACAAATAAAGATGGATCTCGGTTAATTGGTTAAGGGATGGCCTTTTTGTAAAAAACTGGCAGCGTAATATGATGCACATCCAGCAGTTTTTGTGACCTCTTAAAAACTTCTAAGATTGACTGATTGTCACCAACTCTGACTCATTTAAAAATATTTTTGATTAACAAAATGGGGGAGACTTAAGTGGAGGAAGTGATTGTTTATGTGCAACGATTATTAAGTACATTATTCATGTTGTGATAGGCTAAATGACTATTGACTTTTTTTTCTGTTCCTCACAGTGTGAAGTTTATAGCAACAGTAACCTCTTAGATTTGCAATATTGTGTTGTCTGGTAATGTTTGTGTGCAACTGTTGCTATGAAAGCAAAACAGAGACTAGAAACAGAAAAATTCAATAACCTTTAAAGGTTTCACACATCGAAACAAAAGAAAGTTTCAAGGACGCTAACAGCTGCCTCATGTGATAAAATAAACCAGCCAATGTTTCCCTCAAGGAATCAAATATGTCTTTAAAGTGAACAACAGACTCACTGAAAGGCAGAATTAACAATTTAGGATATTTTTTTCAATCAAAATGTATTTTATATTTATTTATATTCAAAAACTAGTTTCATTATTTAGTATCTCTATTTCGAACTGAAGACACCTGCGCTATTCATTAACCGAAACCTGAACGAATCATTTTTTGAGCTGATTCTTTTCTGTGAGCATGTTCAATAGAATGAAATGATTAATTCGCGAATTGGAGGCTGATTCGATCCGTAGCTGTTCTCGAGTCAGAACTCAGCGATTCATTGTGACCTGGAGACTCAACTCAACTCAACGAACTGGTCCTTTCTGACTCAAAATGCGACAGAAACCGAGAGAAATTTCGTCCTCAGGATTAGGGGATCGAGTTTATTTAGTAGCCTATTGAACTGATGGCGCGAAAAGTAAGTGCTCAAACCTCCATAAGCTTTATTCTGTCTGTGTATCTTCAAATATGTATTTTTTAGTAGAATATAGCCTATAAAATTACAAAAATAAAATAAAATAAATAATAATAATAATAATTAATAATCGTAAATGATGGGCCATCGCTCTGTAGTCAAGTCAAGTCACCTTTATTTATATAGCGCTTTAAACAAAATACATTGCGTCAAAGCAACTGATTATTAATTCTGTATATTAATTATACTTAAACAGTACGTATAGCTTTACAGGGGTAGGCTAATAATTAATATTATGGTCTGTAATTTAACCTATTTATGTAGGCTACTTTGTCCACATATTTGATTATCACCCCAACTTCTTCTACAGATAAATGTAGTCTGATTGCCAGTATTTTTACAAAAATTATCCATACTTCTATTAATACATCATTATATTGTTTCATCTTGGTCCATAAAAGCGTCTGGATGTCTGTGTGTGTTTTGCCACACCATATTTTTTCAAACCACTGTGGGACTAAAATGGTTATGAATGTCCATGGGCCCTGCTTAAAAGTTAAAGCTAAAAATTGACTAAGTGCTAACAATATAATACAGGATTCGTTTGTTTTCACATCTCCAACCTGAAGGTATGAGGACTTCCAGATAAGGTCCATCTCAGGCTGGACTCAGTAATATTACTTTCTTCCAGACAGTGAGTCAGAGGTTAAGCAGGAACTCAGCCCTTGCTGAGGGAGTGTGTGTAGGGGTGTGTAAGTCCTCTCCCTCACGGCAGATTGCGCAGTGTTATAATTGACTCTTCCCTCCTCATGTCCTCATCGCAATGTCGCGTATTTTCATCGGCCTTTCATCGTCCTGTACTTAATGGTCTTCAATTGTAAGACAAAACCGTTTCATTTGTGCACGCGCTTTAACTGACGTAGCCTGTGTGGAATTTCTATTCGATACATCCCTGCTATGAATAACGACCGTCGGCTTAAATTTAAAATGTGAAATTCTAACTTCACATTTTTATTTTTTATTTTTGTAATAAAAAGAACGTTAGGAATACTCAATCCGTTTGTATTTAACTGTTCAATTATTTAATAGTTCAGAAGTTCTGGTGAACGCGAGCACCTGCAGATTTTCTCACTCGATAATGATAAGAAACTTTTATTTAGACAAAAATAAAAAAGAATTGTTACGGATCCTCAAGGTTATTTTTCTGACTAGGAGCGAGTTGAATCATCAAGCAAGTTTATTTTAATTATGCAGCGCTTTTCATAAATGTTAGGTTATGAGAAACATTATGAAGAGCTTAATTAATATATCAAAGAATAAGTTACAACAATAAACAACTCTGAAATATTAATAATAATAAAAACTACTGATATAAAAATAATAAATAGCTAGGCCTATCGTCTGTACAGTTTATTTCCACTGCTGTATATTAAGCCTAAGTTCGTTGTAAAATTAAAACACATTGCAAAAAATTGTCATGCAACTGATTTTTATTTGGGGAGGGAATATTGGTAAATAGTAGACCAATAGTTGATTGGGCATTTATCATTACCTATTATTATTATTATTATTATTATTGTATTATCCTCGTTTAAAAGTTTTTAAAAGAAGTTGCGGAGTCAGTGATCTTTTTTTTCGGTCTGCCATAAATTTAAAAAATGTGACAAACAATAACACCGTTTAACTATCAATTTCCGTTCTCTTAAATATTTTGTAACAAATGTTAAAGATTTTGTTATACTTTGCCTTGATTGGCATGAATTTCCTACGGCCATAATGCTATTAAACAGTTTAATAAAATGCCCTGAATTATAAAAAGGGCAGCCGCATTTGTTTAATGCACATTAGGCCGTCTGAGAGCGATAGAGAGAGAGAAAGAGAGAGAAACATTAAGTTTGATGGATGTTAATGATAAAGCGCGAACTTCCGCGCGGTCATTACGACGCAAGATCACGCGCCTCAAAATAAAGCGTGGAAACTAAACTAAAGGCTATTTAACCAAAGCATAGATCAGTTAAAACTTACAGCCTTTCCTTTCACAAACCAATTAAAATTTTAAATTCCAATTCAAAACGGAATTTAATTTTATTTCTACCTCTTCAATAGCCACCTGACATCTGCATACTGTAGCTAAAATCAGAAGTGCATTTATTAACTTTTACATGGTCTGCTAAAATGTGTTTCAAAGCTCATAAAAAGCCAGTCTCTGAATCATTGTTATCCATGCACTCAACTCCCACAAACACACAGTTTATTGAGACTCCCAGAATGCTATGAGTATACAAGGAGGAGTATTGTACAGGGAGAATAAATGAATGAAATGTAATGCTCATCTTTCCTCATCCTCACTAGCCGTAGCTCCTCCTCCTCCTCCTGACTCCTCAGAGTGGCTGTATGCGAGCTCATGGGCCTCCAAAGAAAACAGACACGCAAGAAAGGAGGAACATCTCTTCTTCTCTCGTCACTCCATTCACAGAGCCTGCGAGAACTCGCTCCTGCTGGGACCTCCCAACCGAGCTCCAGTTAGCTTTCTTCCATTGTGACATGGACTATTCTGGTTAAAAAAAACGAAAACGAAAAGCCGCTACACTTTTTTTCTGCCCGTGACCCATCTTGACTCAGCAATGACACCTTGACTTTGGATTTTAGCACCGAACTCAAACTTCTCTCAGCTGGGCCTATTTTGTGAGTAGCCAAAAATGGGTTCTGATGTACGTGACCTCAACACTCTTCTCCCTCCCGTGCCCCCACTGCCCGGGGGGAACGGTAACTGCGCCCTGCCCGTGAGCAGCACCCCACAGTGGGCTCCGATGCTGGACTTTCACACTGGAGCTCCCTACAGCTCGCTGGCCCAGCACTCCTTCATCAAGCAGGAGCCCAGTTGGGGTACGGCCGACCCCCATGAAGACCCTCACTGTGGGCTAAGCGCCTTTACCGTGCACTTCTCCGGACAGTTCACTGGCACTGGGGCCTGCAGGTACGGAGCCTTCGGGGCCCCTCCACCCAGCCAGCCTCCACCCAGTCAGCCCAGGATGTTCAGCAATGGTCCTTACCTCTCTAGCTGCATGGACAGCCAGCCCAGCTCCAGGAATCAGGGTGAGAAACTGCTTAAATACATCTGTTATTCTGTTCTTGCTTATTTGTGACATTGCTTTGAAATGTTTAAAAAAGATAAGCCATTGTTTATCAGTAAGTATAAATTGTAATATATTTAACAAGGGCAAAAACATGACATTAAAAAAAAAGATTCTTTATTAGAGTTTTACATTCCACATAAGGCTCTTTATAGTGGGAAAAAAAAGATTATTAAAATATAATTAACACTTTCATATTGAGGAAAACTATTCTTGTAAGAACTGTTTACTGAAAGGTTCTTTGTGGAACCCAGAATGGTTACTGAATCGCTGTGAATAACATCTTCTTGAAACATTTATTTTTTAAGAGTTTATGGGGCCTATAAATTTACAGCTTATTTTAATTTCAATTTTTTTCCCCAGTCCTTCAGTTTAGATTTCATCTGTGTAATACATTTAATGCAAGCTTATTAAAGCTTCAGCTTTTATGTTGTACTTCTTGAAAAACAATTTTTATTAAGATTTCTGCTCTTTAATTTTAGCCATGATTTCACATGTCATCAATCTAAATCTCATAATATGCTGAAACTAGACCATTTAAATAAGTCAGATATTGGCATAAAAGTCACTGTTAATAAATTAGATGAAATATCTAAATAGGACATCAGTGCTCAGAAATATTGATTACATAAAGACTTTTTGTTTTGAATTATTAATAATAAATGTTATTATAAGTTATTTTAATTACAAATTTATACAATTGTTTTATTAACTAAAATACATTTGTATTTGCAAATAAGACTTTCAGAAGGTTGTCATTATTTGAAACATCATTTAAATACATTTATTAGAGTCGACTTATCGTCTAATATTTTCATTTTTTAATGTGAGTGTGAGTATTTTATTGGACAACTTTTGAAGAGTGTAAATTGTGTAGTTTGCTTGTATGAACTTTTTTTAACAGTAGTAAATGAGTAAATGTATTCTGTGATTTATCCATCACCGGGGTCATCACCTTACACATATTTATCTGCCTTGAGTAATTATGTATCTCAGTGCTCCTGTATTTGGAAAAACAGTTCCCAGATATTTTACAGATATGTTGCAAGCATCTCATCACACAGGCGTTTAATGCATGTGACTCATTATTGTGTCACTGTGACTTCAGGTTACTGACTTGGGGTTTTCAACTTGTGGGATAATAAAGATTTTGCAGTCAGAGAAGAAAAATATGTTTTCTCCCTCTTTATAATGACAAACTGCATCTTTTAAAAACAAAGATGAAAAAACGTCTAATATTATTGTACTTATGGTTTTATTTTACATAACGATGACTAAATGCCTGTTTGAATAGTTGTCATTCAGTAATCATATTGTTGGAGACTGTATTTAAGTAATGAACAGATTTAAAAAAAGACTAAATTAGAGAAGTACTGCGAACGGTTAATGATTTTGCATCAAAAATGTTTTGAAATTATATTGGACTGCAAGATACTATGACGAGAAAAGTAAAACAAATGTTTTATTCTTTCTGACGATAAGTCGTATGGACACCTGCATTACTGATGATTAAATAAAATTCATATTTGATATCTTCTGTGCATTTTATGATTATAGATAATTGTTCTCCTTTCATTAAATAAGCACCTTACAAAATTGCTACATATTTTGCAGTCCTTCTAACAATTTTATCCAAGTTTTTAATCCACTCCTATACTTGCTATTTGGTATTGTATAATTGTATTATTATTATTATTATTATTATTATTATTTATTAAAATGTTCTAACTTTTAGCCCTCCTCTGTCGATAGTAATAAGATAAGTTCATCAATAATAATACATAACATCATACATGAGATCTTGTCTTGTCTGAGTTAACCCAGAATTTTTAAACCCACCATCACTCCCTAAGACATCTGATACTCATTTAGATCTAAATTGCATTTTGGAAATCTAAAGTTACAGTTAATTGTGGGTACTGCCACTCTTCGCAACATGAGGCCACACTTCCAGCCAGTGACCAGCTCTTCACTGACTCCCAGCTTCAAACTCTTGCTGAGACCTGGAAGGGGGGAAGAGAAATGGTCATCTTTAATGAGTTTTTCTCTGTCTGAGGTGAAAGTGGTTGGCTTGTAATTAAGGAAGATGGTGGTGGGAGACCATGATTTACGATGCTATGTCTGACCTGGGGTTACACCGAGGCATGATTCACCTCTAAACCTGGTGTCGGCTCTCGGCTACACCGTCCTGCCAGCGTTTGTTTTCCTCGCACAGCTTGTCCGCTCACCCCCGCTGGGAAACGGAGGACTGATTAGCATCCAAGAAAGAATATTCCTATTATATGGAGAGATGCTGTGTGTTTGTTTAATAACAGAATAACAAAAGTTTCCTGAATAATTAGGCAATAAATGGTACAAAACTTATATTTAAAATATAATTCTAACTTATAAAAATATTCAACATTTACGGAATAATAATACAATTCAAAAATGTCAAAAACATAAGATCTGTGTGTAAAATATATATTTTCACTATTATATAAAAATAATATATTTCTAAATATATTGTTGTTATTTATGTATTTAAAATATATAAATGTTTTTTTATGATAAAATATTTACAAATATATATTTACAATATTTCTGACTTCGTTTATATTATCTGTCCCAGGTTATGGCACAGTGTCTTTTGATGGAGCCACGAACTACGGACACACACCTTCCCACCACACCTCGCAGTTTCCCAACCATTCCTTCAAGCACGAGGACCCCATCACGCAGCAAAGCAACATGGGTAAACAAACACACCATGCACTAAATTACATTTTATAATGTTTTTATAAGTGCACATATTGGAAGAGATTCTAATCTGCAAACACTTTCTGCGTGTTTGAGATCGTGCCCTTGCTCTTTGAACTTACAGAGCGATCTCTGTAATGTCAGTAAGGGGGCAAGTTGCACAAAAACGTCCCATTGCTGAACAGTAAATCAGCCTAAACTTTTCTTCGCCCCATAGACTTTTCTGCTCTTACATACATCATAATATTAAACATCAGCAAACAGCTAACCGGACGATTTGGTGTTCATTGTGCCACAGTAAATTCTCTCTGAGGTCTCCATGCTTGTGACCAGAAGACTCTGCAATGTGAGATGCCTTTTGGAATGTTTAGAATTACCATGAGACACATTCACAATACAGGGACCGGATGAACCAAAGCAGTGATTCCTCATTTGCACTTTGAAACGGAGAGCGAGAGGTTTACGTGCTTTATGGCTTCAAAGAAAGTCAGTCTGTTGTTTTCATAACTGCTAAGTGTACTCGGCTGCGTCTCCATAACCCTCCCTCAAGCACTTATTGCCTTTGAAAGACGGACTACGCCACACATGCTCGATCATGCATTTCGCTGGACAGCAAAGTTATGATACTCTGAGCATCTAGGCATGGATATTTTCCATCAGGGACTCCAGACAAACAGAGTGCACAAATGTTCATTCTCATTAATTAAACTCTACTGAAAAGTATTAAAAACAAAATGTATTAAAACACAATAACACAATGTGGTTATCCAAGGAGTGAAAGAAGTGAAACATTAGAACATTTCTTAAGGAAAAAAAGGTTTTTCTTTATCTCTTGCATAAGTACTGTATGAAGTCATGTTTATTTTAAAATAATTATTTAATTTAAAAAATATAAACTGGTACAAAATTATACACAACTTAGAAGAAAACATAAAACACTGGAAAAAAATGAACACAAAAAACACAAAAAAATTTGTATTAAAAATAAATATTTATCTTTTTCTTTTTATAATATTTTATTTTCTACAATACTTACATAGTTAATATCGATAATAAAATCCAAAAAGATACATATTAAATCCAAAAAGACATTAAATAATGCACAAAAGATAAAAGCAATAAAGCATTTTGTTTTACAATATTTATATGACATTTATACTCAGAATGTAAAGAAATACTACTATTTATTTTAGAAATGTCCAATTAATTTTTTTTACTATATTTATATAATGTGTGAGTTAATGTCTAATATGGTTTTTATTATTATTATTATTATTAATATATATATATATATATATATATATATATATATATATATATATATATATATATATATATATATATATATATATATATATATATATATAAAATCTAATTTTGGGCCAATACATAGATGTTGTAGATGCCTTGGTATAAGATCTTAGAAATCAAATCAGTGCCAGAAATAAACGCCATCAAAGGTTTTTCATTTATGTTTGTTTTCTTTCAGGTGACCAGCAGTATCCTGTCCCTCCTCCAGTATACGGCTGCCACACTCCCTCAGACAGCTGTACAGGAAGTCAAGCTCTGCTCCTGAGGAACCCATACAACAGGTACGGCTCCAGTCCTATCCTTCACAAATAACATCTCAAAGCCTTCTGAAACGTGTTCCTTACATGTCTGACTCCTCACTTTCTCTCTACAAGACATGTAGATCATTGCCACTTCGAATGTTTCTTAAATGTTTTCTTAACAGAAAAACAGATTTCATAAAATATAATATGTATCTTAAAAGATATGAAGGAAATGAGATATGAAATGAGAAATGAGCAATATGAACGAAAAGGCATGCACATGGTCACAAAATTCTTAAAAAAATAAATAAATAAAATTGTCCAGAAAGGCTACAGACAGTACAACTGATAGTTGTTAGGACACATGGGGTGCAGGAAGTTCAAATCCGGTTCTGTTCAGTGAGCAGGACTGTGCAACAATCAAAGACACGTCAGAATCTGTTATGGCTGCTCCAAAAAGTCACGTTGCCACTGAGTACGTAGAGGAAGTGGGAAAGTTAGGCAACAAGAGAAGGAAAAGGAGGATGTTCGAATAAAGTTTCTGCAGGGATTTTTTTTAAAGAACAAAAAATGGTTAAAGCATTAAAAATATGCACTACGATTCAAAAGTTTAGGGTCGGTAAGATTTTTACAATTATTTTTAAAGTGTAGAGACTGCATTAATTTGATGAAGGATACAGTAAAGACAGTAATATTGTGAAATCTTATTACAAATTACAAGAGCTTTTTTCTATTTTAATATATTTCAAAATGTAATTTATTCCTGTGATGCAAAGCTGAATTTTCAGCATCATTAATCCAGTCTTCAGTGTCACATGATCCTTCAGGAATCATTCTAATATTTTATTATTATTAGCAATTAAAATTTGTTTTTTCCAGATTCCTTGATGAACAGAAAGCTCAAAAGAACAAAATAAATATTTTAAAACATTTGATTAATTTAATGCATCCTTGTTGAATAAAAGTATTAATCTCTTTAAAAAAAAACGTCTAATCTTTAAATCTAATCTTTATATATATATATATATATATATATATATATATATTATGGGAAAAAAGTCCCAAATTGTATTTAATCAGTATAAAACAATAGTGTCAGGGGTTTAAAATGCAAATAGGTATAATTTCCTTTCACAGCATATTGCCAATTAAAAGCTGGGTTCTGTCAAATGTGCTTAATAAAGGTCAAGTGCTGAACAGCATTGTGTACTACTCCAAGATAAACGGTTTAATCCACCTCCCGTTTGCACTTTCAGACCAGCTCTGAATTCTTTCATTCTGATAAGTGGTTAACTGTTCTCAGTGGAATTCCCTTTGCAACTTCGGCTAACAGTGTGAGTACTACAGCCCCAAAATGATCTCACATTCCTAGGATGCTTTCGCCTTGTTGTTTTTCCAGCACAGAGGGAACATAAAGATTCAAAATAACAGAATTGGGATGATAAGAGGACTTTGACTCAGGTCGTACAGCATTTTCCAGTTCCCGTTTCTCTGCGCTGTAATAAACAGTCTCCTATCGGGCTGCAGTGAAGGGGCTGTGAATCTTCAAATCAGAAAGCTGTGATGCTTTTCAAATCAAATGCCTGGTACCTACAGCCCTGTATTTACACAGGCCTCTGGTTAAAGCAGTTTTTAGGCAGCACAAGGCGTCCAGATTTTCAAAGTAAAATTAGGTTGTTAATCTCAAAAGCAGATGTACTGTAGTGTACGAAAATGTAAACCATTCAAAATCTACAGACTTCCTGCTTCCATCTGTGTCTGGTGCGTCAAAACTGAAAAACTAAGATCCAGACCATGTTCACAGAGCAAAGTTGAACGGTGGAGCTTATCAGACCATATATTAGATCTTTTCCATGAATTCAAAGTTCATTTTATATAAGCACTGACATTAAATCTTCAATTAAAACCCGTGTATTATTTGAGCTGCAAAGCTTTGTAAATTAATTTCACCGCCTTTTTCTTTTTATTGTTTTTTTTGGGGGGTTTTATGCATCACGTTGTCATGCAAATTAATCATCAAATTGGATATATCTTTACAAAGAAATGATTAGTATGCAATTTTTGCATAATGCATGCTAAAATCATATTAAAACATAGTTTACTGTACATCTTGTGGCTGAAACAATCAGTGTTTAAACATCATGTATTTTATCCTGTTTAAAGGAATCACAATTACAGGTTCATTTTATAAAAGTAATGATATTAAATCTGTTAAAACCTGTGTATTATTATTTGAGATGCAGAGCTTTATAAAAAAATATAATTTTTTACAGTAATTTTAAGGTTTTAGGCGTTACATAGTTAAGGCAATGAATTGTAAAACTGTACAACTTTACACAGTAAAGATTAGTTAGCAATTGCTTCACACTAAAATCATGTTAATGCATATCGTATAATGTTTATTGTAAGTCTTGAGACTATACATTTGAAATATTTGAACATTTAGGAATTGGGTCCATTCGCTTTCATTGTGCCTCAATATAACGCATATTTTATTTAATTTTTTAAGAAAAGGAAGTCAAAATGTATTTTTGTGCTAACCAACACTATGCCACAAATGCTGTTGATTGAGTTCAACATGTGCAGGAATATACCTTTATGACAAATCATTAAAATTAAATTTATTCTGTCAATCACAACTAAACTAAGTTATCATTTTTGGAATTGTCCTGAAACATTTCTAACACAAACGTGTCAGATTAGGTTCTTTGGCCAGTATTTTCTCTCTTGTTACTGAAATACTGTTATGTTTCTTCAGCAGTGAAGCAGGCGCAGTACCAGGTACCAGTTCATACCGCCGTACACTGTGGCCTGTCTATGATGAAACACTATGATGTCAGAGTTGCTGTAGATAAATCCAAACTATGTGTTTGGGTGAGCACCTGGCAAGGAAACTAATGGTCCTACGGACAGGCTTTTAATAAAGCATGGCAGGTTTTTGGTCAGAGGGATCACCTGATTAACTGATCACCCCAGTGGTTTGGTTAACCTCCTTTTATTTGTGCACATATGACACATTCATTCGCTGTTACCCAGGATGCCTTTGTCAAAAAGGCTATTTTTCATTCACACATTCTTTACATCTGACAGTGGTTGCTGTTTTTTAAGATTAAGAGTGCTTGTAGTACAGTAAAATACTGTATATGCATATGTTCTTCAATAGTATTTCTGTTGTTTTCCATCCTAGCAGTGATAATTTATATCAAATGGCAGCGTCACAGTTGGAATGCATGGCGTGGAATCCCGTCAACTCTCTGGCGTCCACCATAAAGAGGTAGGTTGACGTGACCCGCTTCTGTCACATAGGAAATTCTTCTGTGATTTGAATAAGCACATATTTGTTTCAGCTAAGAGAGGAGGAGGACTTATAATATGCTTCATTTAAGCTGGTACTTAGACTAGGAATAATAAATGGGAATTTAATTTATTGTGAGGGCCTGATAAAAAGTCTGAATTCAAGTTGGATTATGTGTGTGAACCACAATGGGTTGGGTTCTGTTTCTTTTCTGGTGCATTGCCATGCAAATTCATTTCAAATAGTACAATTATAAGCCTGAAAAAAAGAAAGAGAAAAGTTTGATGTCAAAATATTTTTTTTTCTTTTAAATTAAAAACATTATTTGAGGTGAAGTGTAATTTTTGTGCCTCTAGCACCAACAAAAAAAAAAAAAAAAAAAAGCAAATATATTGACAAGTTTCTTTAACACTTATCCCAAATGTATGCTATTGGTTGAATGAAACTGTAGGTGTTAAAATTAAAAAGTGTTTTTTCTTGTTAAGAACTAGTTCTATTGCTTTAAATAGCTTAACCGAGTGACATTCGGATCCGTTAACTGTTGTCACGCACATTCTTCCTCCATTCTTGTGGAATACAATAATGTTAATGTGTTTCCTGCCTTATTCAACTGAATCAACAGACAGCTCGATTCATTTAAATCAGATTACAGTTACTCCTATAAACAGCTTCTTTTTAGTGAAACGAAAACCTCTTCAAGTGTAGTCTGATTCGGAACAATTGTCTCTTGTGAATGAGTCAGTTCCTTGTAATGAATTAATTACAGCGCAACCAGTTTAGTCTGATCCCCGAACAAATGATTCTAATGAATCAGGTTTTTGAGTGAATCAAAAAGATAGAGCAGTTTTGGCTGATTCCCGAACAAATGACTCTTGTGAGCTGGTTCTTTTTAGCAAAGTTTCACATGACCATGATCTCTTCTCCACAACTTTCTTCTCATCTTTTTGTTTGTGCCAGAGAGTTGAGTGTGCACATGCAGAATTAGCCTCTGTTTTGTCTGGCTAGAGAATGATATCCTGCCATATATTTCTACCAGTGGCACCTCAGCCTTGACCGGGCCGAGCGCCGACCTGCCAAGAGGAAGGGAGCCGTGCAGGGGGGAGGTGGAAGTGCATCAGTGCACAATGGGACAGTCTTTACTCCCCCTGGGACCCAAGCGAGAATCTGCAATCACGTTCGGCCAGGCGGTGAGGAGGCTGTGACCTCTCCCCAGCCTCCCTGAAAGAATCAGAAAAGCCCTCGGTGACCGAATGATTCATATGCTGATAAATGAGAGGGACGGGGCTGGATTCAGTTTAGGAAAAATCAGATATACTGATCGATCTCAAGGGGGCTGCCATGGAAGCGTTGCTGTGGCTCCTCAAGCCAAACTTAATCATTCCTATATACATCCAACTATCTATAGCTCTTTGCATACCTCCAGATCCCATGCGTGTCGCAAGCCCAAGGTGGTTTGGCTAGGGTGAATGAATGAACTGTGAGAAGATTTACTGCAGGATACTGTTTTGGACTGTCTTTTCTGTCTGGCTGGTCTTGAATTCAGACAAAGAGAACTTGTGAACTTCGTGAAAATTTGTTTGAGCAAGGGAAAGATTTTCACAGTAACGAAAAACAGTTTCCATAATGTGTGGTCTTTTCTCCAAAGCGGAGAAACATGGTGTAGAATTGTCTTGAGAAACGTGATTTTACAGCGTGATGTAAAAAGCCATACCCCAGAGGTTCAGGCAGAAGTTCAACAGTGAGCAAGACCATACATTCCCCATTCATCTCTCTGACTTGCCCTACCTCAGATGTTTAGGGCAAAAATATTGCTCTTTGAAACAGGGAGCAATTTGCCCCAATGTCAAGATGAGTTACAAAGACATGACTCTGTGTATTTTATGGCTAGCAATGCCCTCTATATGTCATCCAAACTATGTGAAATAATGCATGGGGAGACTTAGGAAGGACTGTATCTGCCGTTGTGCATAAATGAGAAAGTTATGAGTTAGAATTACATTTTGTGGACAGTTGCTTTAGCATGGAACAATTGTTAAGCAATTGTTAATTGTTGAACATTATCAAAAAAGCTAACAAGCTAAAGCTTGTTGGGCTTACTTTTAAATGTCTTTGAAATATGTCTCTTATCCTCGCCATGGCTGCATTTATTTGATGAAAATAGGACTCTTTTGTAAAATTATAAATGTATTTGCTTGTAAAATTTGATCATTTTAATGCATCCTTGCTGAAAAAAAAGTTACTGAGACCTATTTTTTACCCCATTGGTAATTTATTGTTGTTTTAAGCATACAAATCAAATAAATAGACAAAATGTTAAAAATAATAATGAAATCACTAGATTCATGCTTATAACTAGAAAATAAAATTTCCATTATTTTATTTTCAATTATTATATATTTTTTTTATAAACCTACTTTATTCCACCTGATCACTTTAACAAAATATTCCCCTATTTCATCCCAACCAGCCACTCCGGAGGGTATGAGAGTGACCCCAGCACGCCCATGGTCTACAGCTGCAGCACGCAGTACCGCATCCACACCCACGGCGTCTTCAGAGGCCTTCAGGTCAGTATCTCTTGCTCACGGCCCTGTTGAGTTCACTCTCAGGACACACTAAGATTCTTTGTGCTCTTGGGATGTGCCCACATTGGGCCAAGGTCAGGCCATGGTGTACAAAGACACACAGACACTGACACACACCTCATACACAACCCTAAATCAAAAGGTTGATTATACAACTTGCTAAAATGATCTATAATCTAAAAAGTGCAGTACAGTCCCTTAAATAACTAATAAAAAAGAGAGACAAATGTAATTTAAAAATAAAGTGCTGAAGAAAACCATCTGACGCAATGAGAACGCAATGCGAGAGGAAGCAGGCCCCTGCCAGAATAGTTGAGAGATTTGAAAGGCATTTCAGGATGAAAAGCGAAGAGGAATCACTTAAAAAAGTCCATTAGCCGTAAAGCTGCAGTTTCCAGTTGCCTGCTGTGTATCCATATAAATCATTAGCTCTTAATTAATGTCTGTCAGCGGCCTTAAAGCTGTAAAAGAAGAGATACTCCAGAGCTGCTCTCGCTCAGAATGGGATCCATTTCTTCACTTCTCTGTTTATTCTTTCCCTCTTTATTATATAAATGCATGATGGGCAACTTGCAGTGTTTAGATAGATAGATAGATAGATAGATAGATAGATAGATAGATAGATAGATAGATAGATAGATAGATAGATAGATAGATAGATGCATAAAAAACTTTATCTGAAATTTATCGTTGCAGACAGCTAATCTGAATTTAACTGTCACAAACAAATCAAACGTAGCATGCTAAGCGCTGCTTTTATTGCCTGGCCTGCTGTGTTATCATCCCCGTGGGGTCAATATATAAGTCTGGCACTAAAGCTGTAGAACAGTTCCAGTAATTTACTTATCAGTAACACTTAACACTCATTCATTAACATTCCAGTGTACAGAAATGCCATTATGCTAAGCGCTACTTAATTAAGAGCAGATGGGCTTTAGCAGTGGGCAAATGAGGGAAAGGGGAGGAACGGGGGGAGTGAAGCAGTGAAATAGGGTCTGCCTAACGTCCGTGACTAACCGCTCACAGTTAGAGCTCATATCAGTAGCATGGGGAAATCTGAATGATCATTTCACAGTTAATTCTGCAGTAATGAACCGATTGGACATGCTAATCATTAGTTTTCCCCATGGGCGCTGGGTTTGGATGTCTTGTTCACTGCGCAGCTTTTGTTGTAGCATGAATTGAGTGTTTTTGACTTTCTCGCAGGATGTGCGGAGAGTACCGGGCATTACACCCGCCATTGTGCGTTCATCTGAAACCAACGAAAAAAGGCCGTTCATGTGCGCCTACCCGGGCTGTAACAAAAGATACTTTAAACTATCTCACTTACAGATGCACAGCCGTAAACATACAGGTAAGACACAAATACCACAAATAAATACCATTAGCACAAATGCTAAGGTTATCATTAACATGTTTGGTTGTATTAAACTCATAGGGGAGAAACCCTATCAGTGTGACTTCACAGACTGTGGTCGCAGGTTCTCCAGATCAGACCAGCTAAAAAGACACCAGAGAAGACACACAGGTTTGCGCCTCCATCTCTTATAGTTTCTCTCTTCCTGTTTTCCTCAAGTACTTCCTTGGTAGCATATTAAACTATTTGGTGAGGGAGATTTTCAGATCTATGCCCTCTTTTGAAAAAGAAGTGTGCTTAATTGTATTACAATTTAAAAAGTATATATATATATATATATATATATATATATATAAAGATAATTTAAGTGTACATTCCTAGCACGCTTAAGTACACTTTTAAAAACCTCACTTTTTTTATACTAATAGTGTGTAATAACTCACTAGTGTCAAATGAAATGTTTTACTTTAAAGTTCATTTAAAATCTTTATATTAATATTTTGTCATGCTGTAAAGAAGTATACTTAAATGTTAAAGCACAAATACTTGACTATAAGTTATTTAGTGTATCTTTAAATTAATTAATTTAAATATTTATATATATTAAGATTAAATATCTTAAATGTACTAAATTGCAACTTCATCATACATAAGTACATGACATAAAAGTTTCAATAAAAATGACATTAAAACATATTTTAGTTTACCATAAATTCTTGTCAGTATATTCGACAGTACACTTTAATCATATTTCAAAGACAATAGAAGATAATTATGACAATTATGAAATCGCATATTAAGATGTACTTAAGTGCATTTAATATGAACTATAAAACATTTTCATTTAATTGTTAACAATATGCAGTTAAGTGTCCAAAAACATTACATTCATATTATTTTAAAGTATATATTATTTTCAAAGTACAAAGTATTTTCAAAGTAGTGTACTTTATTTTTTAAAAGGGCTCCAAAGACTTGATTCAGATTTCCCACAATCCCCAAACCCACAGTGACACTGCCATGCACGTAGAATGATGTTAATGATGCTAATTCTTCATATCTTAAACAAAAATATTAAATATATATAAATATAAATATATAAATATAAAAAAAACAACAGTCGACACTTTGTCACTTAAAGTTGCCTATATGTTTACATTTTCACTTGGAAAACAATTTGATTATTTCTTCATTTAGCGCAAGTGTTTGCCAATGTATTGCTCACATACTTAATATAAGAGCGCTTTTTCACTCATTTTGACACATTTTGGCATGGCCTCTCTACTGTAGCCTGTACACGTCCTCTCCTTGTGTGTGTGCTGTATGTGTGTGTGTGTGTGACCACACTTGTGTGTTCCTGTGTGTGTGTAGGCGTTAAGCCATTCCAGTGCGAAACCTGTCAGAGAAAGTTCTCACGGTCAGACCACCTTAAGACCCACACCCGGACACATACAGGTAAAACAAGTGCGTAAACCTTTTCATTTTTTCATGATTCTCTCCTCTCTTTCCACTCTTTGATATAATATAGGATTTGATATTGATTTGACATAAGCTTGATATTTTTGGTGTGTATTCGAAAGAGCACACTGAAAAATCAGTTGACTGCAGTGGTTCTCAACTACAAATAATATAAATATATTTTTACTAATATTCACGATTTTCAACAATCTGTTACCATTCTTAAATAACGTGTCAATTTTTCTTTACTACAAAAAAACATAAAACTAATTATAACTCAACTTTTAAAAAGGTTATTAAATGCATAATGTCGAAAACAAAGATGAAATTTTTTTGTGTCCATTTATAAATATAATTGATAAATAAAACAAAGAGATAAATACAAATAAATATAGTAGATCACAAAGGAAGTTTTGCATAAATAATAGTAATAATTATTAGTAGTGAAATATTCATAATGCATGTTGTTTTGTTTGTTTGTTTTAGTCGAATGATAGTAGATATTAAAAGCAGAAGAAGTTCTTACCATACCAAAGTCAATAAAAATGTCCAAAAAATATCATTAGTATCAATAACTGTGTATGTCCAATCATATGCAAAATTATTAACATAAATAAAGGCTGTATTAAAAATATATATATGTCTAAATGTATTGAATTTGAATGAATTTCAGTCCATTTTTGATAAGGACTGATTGAATGCACAGCTTTAAATAAATAAATATAGTTTTTCAAATTTGATACATTATTTAAATAATTTGTGTTATATTATCATTTTTTGTTATCCTATACACAATTATATGGTTAATTAAATTTGTTTATTTGCATTTATTTATTATCTGGGTTACGACCCACCAGTTGAGAACCAATACTCTAGGTGACCTCAATATTATTTCAAAAAGATTGATATTTCTTATTGATCTTCTACTTTTACCTTCGATTCCATGCTAATGTCTATATCCTCTTTATCTCTCTCAGGTGAGAAGCCCTTCAACTGCAGATGGCCAAACTGCCAGAAGAAGTTCGCCAGGTCTGATGAGCTTGTCAGGCACCACAACATGCACCAGAGGAATCTGACGAAGCTGCAGCTGGCCATCTGAGCCACGTCCCATTGGCAGGGGGTGCTGGTGCTGCCCCATCCCAAAGCATTAACTGCAGCTTGTTTAAGGAAAAGCAATAGTCTGTTTTCCTTTATAATAGTTCTGGTTGTGGATATGGGAAACTGGCAAGACAAGACAACACTATCTTTATCTGCATGTGCAGCGCCCCCTAGAGGCAGCTCGCAACAGGCTTCAAATACACCATTACAGTGGCTTGAATATAAAAGCATGGTTCCAGTGAGGAAACCTAATGTCTTAAATAAGATTTTGAGATTTGGGATGTGAAATATTATGTAACTAACAGTTAATGATGTCGTTTTTAGAGTAATTTATTATGTTTGTTGTAAATTAAAAATGTACTTTTTTTCTCCTTGTGAAACTCATCAAAACTATCCGTCCTTGGCATGTTTTTATCTGGAATTGTGAAGCTCTCTCCACTGAAGCGCTCGTCCATGCTGTTTGTAAAAAATCCACTCTCTTTGACCAGTTAATTTATGAGTAGGTCACACTGGTTATGTGACTGAGCGGTTGTGGTCAGGTTGTAAATATTAATTTCAATCCTCAGCCAACACCAAAAAATTAAAATCTAACAGGTAAAATTCTGTTTGTGGGAAATGTGACTCTTATGTAAGTAACGGAAAGAAATGTGAACCATACTTGGATGGAAATGTTTTTATTTTATTTTACTTTTTTATATAAATGATCTTTGTTTGTATGTTTGTCATATATATCTGTTATTGACTTTTTTATTTTTATTAAACTCTCGGCATTAACTTGATGAAATGTGAAGCTCTGAATTGAATTTTAAAGGTCCAATTTATTGAATTATTTTAAATAGAGAAACATTTTACGGTTGTCACTTGATAGTTAATGTCTCATTTAGTGTGATTTTTAATTATGGACTGTATTCAAGGTTAATGCAGGTTTTAAAAAGTCTTAATTCACCTTTCCACAAATTAAGGTCTAAAAGTCAATGCATCAAATATTGAATGCAGTGCACAAAATGAATACCATCCTCAGGATTTTTGCTTTGTTTATCAAAATGTATATCTAAACATTCTTAAGTCAAGATATGCATACTGAACATATGAACTCTTGTTTTCTGAGATTTGAACAAATTTAAGTGAGCTTGTGCTTAAAACACGAACAAACGTCTGTCAATAGGGAATGCAAACTTGTGTTCCATATTAAATATGTAGATTTTTCTGAGCCAATAGTTCTGTTTTTAATCACTGTGACCAATTTCTCATTAAACAAGACTTTCATTTAGCTTCTTAAGTAAATATAGCTTGATCTAGGGATCTTTAGATGTTTGCATTGGAAAATGAGAAAAAAAAATACTAATTATTCTTGCTCACCATATCAACCTTTTGTGTTGCATTCAATTTATTCCATAAATTGTCTTTACTTGGTATTAAAAAGGTCTTATATGGTCTAATACATATATATACTGTATATAAATCTGCAATATTTAAAATCAAATAATTTAAATTTAGGTGTATATGTTTTTCTTTAAAGAAAAGCAAGCTCTTCAGATATGAAATCGGAGGCCTCCCTTCAAGCAAACATGCTCTACATTAAAACACCCTTGTAAATGTACAGCTGTCTGCTGATATTTTATCTTTATCTGGAGCTCAAGTCATGGCTGTCTAGCCTTTTCCATCTTAAACAATTTGCTTGGCCCCCAGCATGGCGTAAATCAGCGAGCTTCTCCACCCTATTACTCAAGCCGAAAAGTCCCGCTATATCTCACAGAGACAGCGCTTAATCTCTGTCCTAGATTTGGTCCGAGTGCCCTTTGAAGGTGAGGTGGCTGCTTTGTGTAACTTCTGCACAGTCCACTTCCAATGGACTCTGGGTGCGTTTCTACTCGCCACTTCAATCCAAAGAGCCATTGGTCTTGAAATGGCGATCTTCAACAGGGAGAAGGCGAATGAAACATTAGCACAGTGACATCTTGAAATGAGCAATGACTTGCAGTCTTGTGTTTAATAGCTGTTGCAGAACAAATGATAGACAAAGCCTCAAATTCCTGTTTTTAACTCAATTTCTCATTCTTTGTATGTGTGCCTTCCTTTTTTTCCCCATAAGATGACTGTAAAAATGAAAAGAAAAAAAAGGGGCTAATCAGTGGCCTGTTTTTTGGCTGTGATACCACGAGATGAAAGAAACTCACACTCTCTCTGAACTCTCTTGTCTGTGATCCTTCCAAACGCTGATAAAAGTTTGACTCCAGTCTTTAGTCTTGAAGTTTCAGGGGCATCTCAAGCCCGTCAAATTCTCAAATGGAGCGTGATGAAGACATGCAGAGGTTGAAGAATGTCCCAAAAATAAAGCGTGTGTCTATCAAAAAGCCTTATTGGAAAGCTGAAAGTGATTCCGTCCATCCATCCACTACTTTTTCTATAGAAGACAACCTTTTGTGGTTTGCCAAAATAAACAAGAGCTCCTTCACATTTAATAGCAAATTTAAGTGAAGTTTTAGGCTCAATATTCTAGTGCAGCCTATAATTTAGATTCGGCTTATGTTGTCTAATGCTCCAAATTGTATTTTATATTTCAGATAAATTCTAACATTAATGATCAAAAGTATGACAAGGATCTGTATGTGATTTGAAGAATTTAAAATATATATATATTTTAAAAGAAATTAATGCTTTTATGCAGCAATAATGCACTAAATTTAACAAAAGTAACAGTAAGGAGATTTATAACGTTACAAAAGAACTTTCTATTCTTTAAAGAATCCTGAAAAGGTATCATGGTTTGCACCAAAATATTAAGCAGCACCACTGATAGTAATTCATGTTTCATAAACAGCAAATCAGCATATTATAAGGATTTCTGAAGGATCATGTGACACTGAAGACTGGAATAATGACGCTGGGAAAAATCAGCTTTGCATCACCGGAATAAATTACATTTTTAAAATATATTAAAATAGAAATCAGTTATTTTGAATCGTAATGCTATTTCTGTGATAAATGAGAGGGGTCCAGAGACAAAAGCAGGTACAGTCTTGTTTAATGAGAAAATAAGGATGCGCTGCACGGCTGATAAACAGAACTGAGGATTCACAAAGTAATACAGGGTCCTTGACCACTTCTTCAAAGGGGTAACTCAGGATTACAGCCGGAGGTCCAGGCGACTCTTTATACGGGGAGACCAGGAGCACAGATGAGAAGCGCAGTTCTCTGCAACCCTCTACGAAGACCGCTGGGTACAGCACAGAGGAGGTAAACACAACTGCTATACTGAGGCTCTATAAGAAACACTGAATAAGACAGAGCTGGACTACACTAGACAGGACAAGACAAAACTACAATGAAGTAATGGTAACACTCAGCTCCGTGCATCTAGTTTAAACAATAATCCGACAACACAGACACAAAAAGAGAGCTAGATATAGCGAAGGCAGAGGAGACAGATAGAGAACAGGTGTGATGATGAGAGAATGCAATTCAGCTGACAGTAATGAGGGGTAAGAGTGAGAGTAGGACAAAAACAACCAGCAGAGGGAGGTAAGGGATGAAAAAAGAAGGAAAAAAGCCAGGATCATGACAATTTCATAATATTACCGTTTTTATTTGTCTTTTTTTTTTTTTAATGCAGCCTTGGTAAGCATAAGATACAGCTAAAATATGAAATGTATAAGAATTTTTTAATATATATATATATATATATATATATATATACAGTACAGACAGAAAGTTTGGACACACCTTCTCATTCAAAGAGTTTTCTTTATTTTCATGACTATGAAAATTGTAGTCACACTGAAGGCATCAAGGGCTATTTGACCAAGAAGGAGAGTGATGGGGTGCTGCGCCAGATGACCTGGCCTCCACAGTCACCGGACCAGAACCCAATCGAGATGGTTTAGGGGTGAGCTGGACGGCAGACAGAAGGCAAAAGGGCCAACAAGTGCTAAGCATCTCTCGGGGAACTCCTTCAAGACTGTTGGAAGAGCATTTCAGGTGACTACCTCTTGAAGCTCATCCAGAGAATGCCAAGAGTGTGCAAAGCAGTAATCAAAGCAAAAGGTGGCTACATTGAAGAACCTAGAATATGACATATTTTCATATTTTCACACTTTTTTGTTATGTATATAATTCCATATATAACTCCACATGTGTTTATTCAGAGTTTTGATGCCTTCAGTGTGAATCTACAATTTTCATAGTCATGAAAATAAAGAAAACTCTTTGAATGAGGTGTGTCCAAACTTTTGGTCTGTAATAATATATATATATATATATATATATATATATATATATATATATATATACCTATTAAAACATACATATAACTTGACATTTAAGATAGCTGATTCAAAACTACCCTATACATACTTCACAGAAAATACCACTCGATAAGCCTCTTCAAAAAGTGAGGAGTTTAGGAGGAAGGAGCTCCTCACACAAGAGAAGAGCTTCATCTGATTCTTGACTGATAACACCTCAAACTTCTCCCTTGACCAAAGCAGCTGGCAGAGCCCACGACACCTTTATGACCCTAGCGGTGGTCGATCAGTGAGCCCGTTCATTTCAGGGATAAGATAAGGGAGAGCGGGAGTGATAAATGCTGGGATAGACTGAGAGCTAAGATGAGCGAGGGGGATCTCTGACCCTCTGCCTCACATGTGCTTGTTTATCAGGCGGCCGGCAGCCATTATGGGATTGGATGTGGCTTGACGGAGAGGATGTGAGGGCTTACCGGGGTGTAATTCTGACTACAGTTTGTCATTTCGAATGAACATCACCAATCTCTGTTTTTCTTCATTCTATTTCATGCCTATTTTTGCTTTTTCTGATACAGTTTCTGGTTATAACATTAAATGTCTCTGCCATAGATGAACAGCCCATGAACATGCCATTCTGACTCTAAATTCTAATTAGATGAGCCATGTTTGACGCTGCAGTCTAGCAGAATTAGTTCTGGAAGTATTTTCCCATTCATTTTTATACACTAACTTGGTAATCTGTGTTTGGGGGGGGGGGGGGGGGGGGGGGATAAAGATTAATTTATTAAAACGAGTGCATAACCTCAACCCATAAGCCGATCCAGTATTATGCTCTAATGGTCTAATGCTCTAATGGCTGTGGATGGTGTTCTGATGGGGAGGTCCTGGTAGGGATCTCTAGAGCTTGCATTCCATCAGTCACAGAAAAGGGTTTTTTCCTTCACCTTTCTCTGGCTTGCTCTCTCTGTCTCTCTCAAAGAGAGGCACACTCTTGTTCTTTGTTGTGCAATAGCTCTTCACTATCCTGGCACTGTCATCATTCATACCTCTGCACTTCCTCAAGGCCTGTACAGTAATGAGTGTGAGATACACTCCTCTCCTGGACTCTCTGTGTGGGAGTGTGTGCTCAAGGCTGACTTTTCACCAATTAGGCCACATACATACAAATACATGCACACATATATATTCACTTTTCGTAATATTAAATTCATTCAAAACCTAAATGGTGTGAATTCCAGTCTTATATTTAGAATTACAGGCACCCTTATTCAATTCTTATTTGAAGTGTTTTTATTTTTTTGGGATGTTTCGATTGTTCAGAAAGAAAAACAGTGATGTAATCCATAGCAGAGATATTTGGTTGAAATCTTACAATGTTAAGCTTAGGCTCAGACTCCCCAAACCCACCTGACCATAAACTGGGTGGGCCAAATGAGAGAAATCACTATTAAAATATGATATTCCTACAAATAAATAACAAATTAAGTCACATAATATGATATACTGTTGCAGCTGCAAAAAAATATATGTATTAAAATAATTGAGCTAAAATATTTACCCAGCTGTCATGGAGAGAGAGCAAAACTGAGAGCTCAAATCTCTGTCAGTGACTGAACTGAAAATAAACAAACAAATAAATAAATAAATAAATTAATTAAAAAATTATATTTAACTGGACTGAACAACAAAAATAATTAATAATTTATATCATTATTATTAAATTTATATTATTTATTCATTGTATTAATCACATTTTTTATAACTTTTACAGTATTATCACTAACTTAATATGATTAACTCATGAGCAGTAATATATTACTGTAATACAGCTGCACAAAAAATGAATATTTTCAAATTAGTATATGAATAATATATTAACACATTTAATAAAAATTACACTAATAATTTATGTTAGTAAAATATAATATGTCTTAATTTCTTCAATGATAATAGTAGGCTTAATACTTTTATTAACCATGTTAAATTATTTATATTACTATTAACTCATGACTACACTCACAACAGCACTTTGAACCCAAAAATAATATTTACAAATAAAATATATGAATACATTTAATAATGAATTAATAATTTACATTAGTAAAATATGTCATAATATTTAATAATATTTGTATTAACCATATTAATTTATTAATATTATTAATGTATCGATATTAACTCATGAGTACAATACCATGAGCACTGTAAAATAAAATAAAAATGAATATTTACAAATATTAATACATTTCTGTGTTTAGTTGATCGTTTATAAACTCTTTATTATAAATCCACTGAAATGCTGTTAAACATCTGTCCACAGATATGTTAAATATGTTATTTTGAAAATAAAGCACACCCGGCGAGTGTTGTGTTCCCAAATGTATGTTAAACAAACACCACACGCAGAGATGAAGAACCACAATATTGCATTTTATTAACTTTCATAATTGTCCTGATCAGAGACCCACAAGGAACTGAAATGCTAGCCAAAATCTATAATGTAACCTCAAGAACTTCACCTAAGGACTAACTTTGACCTCTCGTTGTTAATCCATAATATGTTATAAACTTAGTTTGAATGTACTGAGTTTCTCTCCTAACTTTTACAGCCACTAAAACTGATTGACATAAGAAAGCAAACACGTCTGGCATGATGAAGAGCGTGTTCCCCCAGCTGCAGCCCTAGAGGCCAGGAGGTTACAGCGGACAGACTCTCCAGCTGAAAACAGAGGACAGGTTGTTCAGAGAAGCCTTCTACCCTCCACACATGTAACCGCTCATCAAACACAAGCACCACAGCACTATAACTCACTCCTGGATGTAAAAGTGGCCTATGAGGGAACCGGCTTTGATTTAAACCCCTCTTAAAATCCCCTCTTTTGGAAGATGGGAAGTCTCGGCACGAGTGGCTGGTGTTTCTCAATGCCAGATCGGCATGCTTTAAACTAACTAGTCATTGAAGAGGAATCTTCAAATTAGCAGTTTCATCTGGGCAGTTTCCCCACTTCAGACAAACTGCAGCTGGAGCTCAAAACTGTTGTTGCTTGTGGTGTTTCCCTTTTGACACAGGACTTTTAACTTAATAAAGTGCATGAGAGAAGGGTTCCTCTAGAACAAGGTGCTGTGTTAAGTGTGACCATTAAATTATTGCTTCACCAGTGCAAAGCTTCCCCATCTTTTTTGTCTTTTGTACCCCCACATCCCCATAAGTAAGACTCCTTTTGTTTCATCAGCATCAACTATTAACATAGTAGTTCCTGTGGTTTAGTGGTAGAGCATTGTGTTAGGAGTGCAAAAGGTTTTGGGTTCAATTCCCAGAGAACACACATACTGTAAAAATAATAATAATGCACTGTAAGTTGCTTTGTTGTTGTTTATAATAATACATCACAAGAGCTCGTCTGTGTAGTCATGAGTTTTAACATTTCAGATTCAGATTTTTTCTGAGAAAGATTCAAATTGCAATTGTATTTATAAATGATAACCAGTGGGACATAAAACTGCGGATTTTATCATTTATCATTCAAGGTCGACCATTACGAAACTTTACACATAATTACATACTATAATAACACTCATAATTTAATAAAATGACTCGTACACCCAATATTTAGCTGTGTTTCCTTAAAAAGACACTGACTAATCACTTATTGCTTCTTTTATCCTATTGTTTTATAGATTCCTTTCCAGGTCCTGGCCAGGAATAATGTTGGATTTCACAGAGCTAATGCATATAAAAGTATCTTCGAAACAGCAAAATGACTAGAAGCAAAGAGGGAAAATGTAATAAGTCAAAGACAGTGTTTTAAGACAGCAGAGGTAATGAGTAAGCAGTCTGCATGCTTGAAACTTCTCTGAAATACCTCTGGGAACTCAGTTCCCAAAGTAAATAAAGCATATTGAGTTCCTGCAGCACTCCCAGTAGCAGCTAAAGTTCATTATGATCTCCCCTCGTTTGTCATGGCTAATTTGGGAAAAGGAACAATACTTAGTTTAACAGGGTAAACAATCGCCTTATCGAGATGTTGAAACTCAGAAGAGGCATTTCCAAAAAGTGATAGCATCTTGCGCAAATATGATGATTTGCACTGAAAAAAGAAACATAGTTCACAAGGCCACAGGATGAATATCGCTATGCAGCTGTTATTGACGGGACGCTTATTTGTGTTGCATGGAGCCATATCTGCCCACACTTACAACAATTAATCAAATGGCAAAAACAACAACAACAACAACAAAAACAACCTATTGGTTTGTTTAAAGTCACACATAGGTTTTGGGTTGTAATTCAATTGTTCCTGTGGTTAATAGGTGTTATTCATTATATTAGCAGTTCTGCATTACTGTAAGTTGAAAAGAACTAGTAAATAATAAAAAAAGTACTTAAAACGGGGGGATAAAACACTAATATAAAAATCTGAGAAGGCTCTATCTATCTATCTATCTATCTATCTATCTATCTATCTATCTATCTATCTATCTTTAAATTTTTTAGATAAAATAAAATACAGAAATATGTATTAAAATATGTACAATTATTTAAATGAATTAAATTATATATATATATATATATATATATATATATATATATATATATATATATGTGTGTGTGTGTGTGTGTGTGTGTGTGTGTGTGTGTGTGTGTACATATATATACACACACAGCACAATATATTTTAAAATAAAAATATATATTATAATATTTAGATTTCTATTTTTATACAAATTCAATTCAATTAAATAAATCATTGATAAATCTGATGAAAGAAAGGAAATGATGTTACAGTACACATGAACATACCAGTTAAAGTAACCAAAAACCTAGATTATCACAAATCCTTTGCTTTTGAGGAAGTTGCTTGGCAGACCTGAAGGTCAGCAGACTTTCTTTCTGTCTAGTGGTGAAAACATATATTTGGCTTGGCAAAACATGGCAAAAACATATTTTGCTTGGCACAAAAAACTAACAGGAAATAAGAAACCCTTTCCACAGGACGATAAGTTATCCAAACGAACATGGGGGAAATATAACCTTTGACCATTTCACATGAGACATGTCAATGATATATTACTTAACTGAGGAAAATAAAATGAAGTCTTTACATATTTTATAGCAGCTCAATTCCAGTCATAATACCGCAGAGTAATAGCGAAAGGGAGAAGAGCGCCGTCTACTGTCCATTTACAGTATGACGAGGAGCTGACAAAGGTGCATTTTATCTTGCTGTGGCAGGTCATTATGAGCTGTCTCTGTGGAATGTGACCATAGTTCAGTCTCTCGTGGCACAGATTGATGATGTAAACTGCCAGACTTTAGCATGCTTTAAATGCATCACAGTCTTGTACAAACACCTGGGTTTAAACAACAGACTATCCTGTGAATGGAGCAAAGCTGTTGACCTTGCTGGACTTAACCAACCAAAACACATTTTTTCCCTGTGTATTACACTTAATATTATATTATTATCAATATTTTATTTTATTTCTAAGTTGTGAAAACTTAGGTACTGAGTTGACTGTTTTTACATTTTAAAGTGGTTGACCTAACAGAGAAACTAAGTGTAGAGTCCACGAACGAGGTCTGTTTATTCAGCCTATAGTGAAAGTCAGTGAGGATTCAGATGTCATTCATCAAGCCCATTAAAACAAACACACACACTATCACATACCCCACCTAACACATGTCTTGTGCCCTAGTGACCAGAGAGCAAACCTGTAAGGTCAAAGGTCATCTGTTGAGCTATTTATCTGATTTATAAGCTGTCTGAGGAAGCCTTATGGTGAGAGATGAACTCAAAACACGAACGAGTGTCACAACAAACTGAAGTGTTAACTGCTAGATTTAGTGATGGTGAAAGGAGGAGGCATCTGATAAATGGACGGATTATAGTTTTTATTAATTTTGCTTGAAGACTGCATGTAGCTATAAATGAATTTATTTGACCAAAAATGCAAATACTGTTGTTCAAAAATAATTTGTTATTTTTATCAGTTTGCTAAATAATTTTTCATACTACAGGATGTCAAGCTCAAAAAAACCACCACCACCACCAACAACAAAAAAACAATATACAAACGAGAATCACAGGAGCAAACATAGCACACAAAATGATAAAGCAACCAGAAATGACTGGACAGAACTGGGAGTATAAATAAGGTGACTAAGGAATGAATAACAGCTGCAAATCATAAGAAACCATATAAACAAATCAGGACTGAACAGAAACTAGGGCAATGGAAATAAGCAAGGCAGGAGAACAGGAACTGAAAGAAACACAACCAAAAGTCCATAAATGTAACATTATACAAATGAATCGAAATTGAACTGATATAAAAAAAATAATAATAATAAGTAGGTTTACACTGTACTACAGGTGCATCTCAATAAATTAGAATGTTGTGGAAAAGTTTATTTCAGTAATTCAACTCAAATTATGAAACTTGTGTATTAAATAAATTCAGTGCACACAGACTGAAGTATTTTAAGTCTTTGGTTCTTTTTAATTGTGATGATTTTGGCTCACATTTAACAAAAAAACACCAATTCACTTATCTCAACAAATTAGAATACTTCATAAAACCAATAATAATAACAATAATAATAAAAAAATTGTTAACTGTTGGCCTTCTGGAAAGTATGTTCATTTACTATACTTGTACTCAATATTTTTAGGGGCTAATTTTGTTACTGCCTCAGTTCGGAGTGGCATGAAGGTGATCAGTTCGTGGCACTGCTGAGGTGGTATGGAAGCCCAGGTTTCTTTCACAGTGGCCTTCAGCTCATCTGCATTTCTTGGTCTCTTGTTTCTAATTTTCCTCTTGACAATACCCTGTAGATTCTCTCTGGGGTTCAGGTCTGGTGAGTTTGCTGGCCAGTCAAGCACACCAACACTATGGTCATTTAACCAACTTTTGGTGCTATTGGCAGTGTGGGCAGGTGCCAAGTCCTGCTGGAAAATGAAATCAGCATCTTCAAAAAGCTGATCAGCAGAAGGAAGCATGAAGTGCTCCAAAATTTATTGGTAAACGGGTGCAGTGACTTTGGTTTTCAAAAAACACAATGGACCAACACCAGCAGATGACATTGCACCCCAAATCATCACAGACTGTGGAAACTTACCATTGGATTTCAAGCAACTTGGGCTATGAGCTTCTCCACCCTTCCTCCAGACTCTAGGACTTTGGTTTCCAAATGAAACACAAAACTTGCTCTCATCACAAAAGAGGACTTTGGACCACTGGGCAACAATCCAGTTCTTCTTCTCCTTAGACCAGGTAAGACACCTCTGATGTTATCTGTGGTTCAGCAAATTCCTTGACACGTCTGTGTGTGGTAGCCCTTGATGCCATTCCTTGTCAAGTTCACTCAAATTCTTGAATTGATTTTGCTTGACAATCCTCATAAGCTGCGGTTCTCTCAGTTGGTTGTACATCTTTTTCTTCCACACTTTTTCCTTCCACTCAACTTTCTGTTAACATGCTGGGATACAGCACTCTGTGAACAGCCAGCTTCTTTGGTAATGAATGTTTGTGGCTTAACCTCCTTGTGAAGGGTGTCAATGATTGTCTTCTGGACAAGTGTCAGATCAGCAGTCTTCCCCATGATTGTGTAGCCTAGTGAACCAAACTGAGAGACCATTTTGAAGGCTCAGGAAACCTCTGCAGGTGTTTGAGTTGATTAGCTGATTGGCATGTAACCATATTTTAATTTGTTGAGATAGTGAATTGGTGGGTTTTTGTTTAATGTGAGCCAAAATAATCACAAATAAAAGAAGAGATAAGAACCGGTGAGATAAGAACTTGTAGTAGGTGCTCTGGGAATGGGGAAGCAATATAGAATGAAAAATACACAGGTCCCAGGCACTCAAAAAGAATTCAGGTGGAGAAGGTAAACGCTAAGAAGCCTTTATTGTGGTATGGCAAATATCAAAATTAAAATGCCGACATGTTTCGACCGCAATGGTCCACCTTGCCCTGAGGAAGACCATTGCGGTCGAAACATGTCGGCATTTTAATTTTGATATTGGTCATACCACAATAAAGGCTTCTTAACATTTACCTTCTCCACCTGAATTCTTTTTGAGTGCCTGGGACCTGTGTATTTTTCATACTCTTGAATTTTTGCCAAAGTGCATTGTTTAACCACATGGTGGCAGTATTAGTCTTTATGTGAGTGCTGACTAAAATCTGGTGAAGCGGGCATAAAATTAACAGTGAGTGAATGTAGATCAAATATGCATGATGTGTATGGGGTTGTGTGTCAGCTAGCATGCAGTTCAATAAATAGGTGAATTATTTTTAGTGAAAAAAGTCTTAAATTAAACATGGCCTGAAAGGAAATTGATTGGCTTGTCCTGCAAAAAAGCAGATTGCTATCTAAAATGACAACAAAAAGAACATACAGAAACATAAACATATGTGATAAAAAAAAAAAAACACTTTATGTGATTTTCTAGGGAGGGAAACAAAAATGGATTCTTCTGGAACCATTGTGCTACATGATTTAAATCAATTAAAATATTCCCTAAGCAGATATGCACATGTAGGAATAACCTTTGACAAACCAGCTTCAGTCTAGCCAAAGCCAGATCCTTGTTTAAATAAAGCAGGCCCCAAGGATACTCCAAATTGGATTACATTTCAGATAACCTTTGTCTTTGTGAAAAGAGAGAAACGTATCCATAGTGGCAAATACCATGCCTGGCACGTTAGCAAGTCAAATGAGACCGTGGTGCATATGCTAATGACACTTTTGATTTGCTTATGCCCTGCTCAGCGTATGTAAATGCTCTTGTTTGGTAGAGAAATGTGCCATGTACATCTGGGTGAAACTGGGGGGGACGAGCAGTGTTGTGTTAGTGCTACCCTTAAGGCGTTGGACGGTCTCCCAGTTCAGTGCTTGTAAACAGATTACAGTCAGTCCATTTTCCACTAACGTCTTCATTATTACACAAAGACAATTTGGATGACTTCAATCAAACAGATGTGCTTTTTTTATTGCTGTTCCTTTTGTTGCTTCCAATTAACGTCATTAATGCTGTCATCAACACCATCTTCGCTTATGATTATTTCTACAGTATATCTGATATTGTGGTAGTGTGATACAATCATGATTTTTAAAGGGATACAACATTTATCTTATTCACCAGAATGTCATTTTCTTGTGATTTACATTTCTCTTTTTTTAAAGAAATGTAAATATTTTGTTTTCAAATTAATTATATCATATAAACACAACCAACGTTCAAGTTTGGGGTTCAATTATTATTATTATTATTATTATTATTATTTTGAAGTCTATAGGTTCACCAAGGCTGCATTTATTTAATGAAAAACACAGCAAACACAGAAATATTATTACAGTTTAAAATAACTATTTTTCCACTGAAATATATTGTAAAATGTAATTTATTCCCACGATTCAAATTTATCAATAGCAGTGTCTGCCAATTTGGACCACTTCAAATCTGCCCTAGCTCTTGAAGAGAAGCACTTGTCATAGTGTTAAAATGATGAATATTCCCTTTGGTCCCAATCATGGGATAACAAGCCACAACCGACTTTTCCATAAACTGGCCTTTGGTCAAAATATTATTTAGGAAATTCTCGACTCAAAAAGGCATTTTAAGTACAGCATTATTACATTTTAGGCCACTGACACCCAAGGTAAACTTTGAAAAATTCCTTGGCACTTTATTAAGTAATGCATTAGGACACCATGGTTAGTATTGATGCAAGAGGCTCTCAGGGGTTCTTGTACGTGGCCCGAGGGCGGCATGTGATTAAGACATCCGACACTGCAATAAAACACATGGAGCTTTTCATTTATAGACCACTCTAGGGCATTGTTAACCTCTTGTGTGTATAATTGTCCAATGCCTGTCTGTCCATCATAAAAGAGCAGCGGAGAGTTGAGAAGGAGAAGAACAGCAATGAGAGATGGCGATGGACGACACAACAAGGAGGCTGGAGGGAGGGTCTGTGGTGGTTCTCTATTGAGGTAGAATATTAATTAAATAAACAAATATGGCAAAGGACCGTGGAGGCTGCGCGCCATCTGCCGTCTGTGGTAGAAGTTGGGGCGGGGGAGGGGGGCTCTCTGAGGAGGAGTCGTGCCCACCGCTAGTTTAGCTTCAGTGGCACACACAGATGGGCTCCCATGTCTCCAGGGAAAGGCCTACAGACCCTCTCCGCCTTAAGCCCTTTTCTGTGCTGAAAGACGCAAGAAAAGATGTGACCATGGGTTGGAGAGAGAGAGATGGGAGGAGAATGGAAAAGATTTCAGTCTCTGTTCAAGCAACACTTACACCTAACCCAGCTGTGGAGGAGGGTACCACATGTGTTTGTCTAGTATGTCCTCAGCTTAAAAAATTACAAAGAATTGTTTGCACACTGCTTATCAGCATTTTATGAATTTCTCACAAAATAACAAAGGTTAATTGGACCTGAAAACTAGTTGGACCCTTCAGTCACACTTAAAAGTGTGCTTAAGTATAATGCAAATATTTTAAGTTTTATCGTTAACTAAAACTACATATATATAATTACAAATTTTTTCAACTAAAATTAGAAAAGTTGACTAAATGAAGTACTGAAATTACTAAAACTGAAATAAAAACATTAATGGTAATATTTAAAAAAAAAAATCGAATACAAATAAAAAGAATAGTTAATAAAACTTAAACGAAAGTTGAAATGTAAACTGAAAATCTGACAAATTATAAGCAAAATCTGAATATTAATAAATATTATATATATAAATATTAAGGCATCACTGAGAATTTACCATCAGCAAGATGGTATATGAATATGACAACAAGTAATACATTTGAATATGAATGTTATATTGATTTATTATACAACAGTTCAATACCCAAGTTAATATTGAGAAACTTGCATTTTAGGCACAAAATTTCCAGTCTATTTATCTATTTATGTTTGGTCATAAATTTCCTTTGCATGACTCCAAGCAACACACAGTAGTGGCGTTCCTGAATGAATCAGTGTATTTGAATGAATCGGTTGACTACATGACACAATGACTCACTGGATCACTCCTGAAAGAACTAGCTTTTTGAACGCATCTGTTGATGAACGTCTCACTCATAAGTCATTTACAGTGAAAGAGTACTGAAACACAGCAATATCAGATTTGAACTGTCTGGTGCAGAAAATACTTTTAACAGTATTTTAAAGAAATACAGTTCTTCAAGCAAGTTATTTTACAAACTTCTTGTTACGTTCTCCAGGCATGACTTCACACATCCACTAACCAGCTAAGAAAAGTGAAGTCAGTTCTGAGGAAAAGTCATTTTTGCAGATGCCACTTGTTTTGACATTCGGACCATTTTAATTGTAGCTTTGGTGTCCAAAAGTGTCCAAATATTTTTTGGGGCCACTTTACATTAAGCTAACAGTGTAGCAACAAAATTGCATTGCAATTTCCAATTCAAGAGCTACTTGAATAGAAATGCTGTGTGAAACTCCAAAGCCAGCTTATCTTCCTGGCCTCTGCCAGTCAACGAAGACATTTATTATACACTTATACACTAGCACTGACACCTAATGCCAATCCTTTGTTGAGATTAAAAAAAATAGGTGACTGCAAGTTGAATTGCGAGTCCTCAACAGGAAACCTGTGATCTGATGTTCACTTTCACTGAAAGGTAATTATGCTTCATGTCAGATATAATTTTCCATGCCTAATTTTCAACCCGCAGATGGATCTAATGGGTCCTCATTTGATGTGCTTGTACATCTTCTTGCAGTTTGAATTAGTGTTGTCAAGGGACCAGAGCTGAGGTTACTTCCTTCTAAATTGGAGAAGGATAAAACTGGTATCTTCAGTCAGACTTTTGTCTCATTTTAAAAGAATTTCAGAGTTTAAGGACTGACTTTTTGATGGGCTTCATCCAGTTCTAGCCCGTAAAAATGTCAGTGGTAAAAGCTTAGCGTGCATTACATAAAGCCTTAAAAACGAGACTTCATTAAAAGGTTCTTGAGAATAAAAGTACGCTAGCAAAAGCTGAACTCACAACCCAAAACGATTGGCATGTATTTGCTTATCAGACATGGGAATTTAGCAAACTCAATTTTCTCCCTCTGTCAGTCTTGTAGCTTTTCATGTCACTGCAAGCAGAGAACACCAGAGCCATGACAAAATGACACTGAGTCGTTGTTAGTTTCATTTAAAATTACACCGAACAAAAGTGAGCATTTAGCTGGGTTATCACCTTCTTGTGTCACTTCACATAATGCCAAGCGACATTCAAATCACAGCAATTTCTGCTCAGCCGTTCTAACACACATCCAACACAGCTAATGACAGCATTGTGTACATTACTCAGATTCAAAAACACACACACCACTGTCTTCTATTATTGCAATCCACATTCCGTCCATAATGGCCATGTGAGGAAAAGAAGCGTGACATGCAGCAACATACAATGATACGCAGATGAGTCGGAGACAACATCTTATTAGAAAGGCCATGGAATGGAATGTCACAACCTCCTCCATCTGTTTTTTTTCTTTCTTTCTTCAAAGCAGGTGGATTGGTTTCAGCAACTACTGAGGCAGAAAGATAATCCCATATAGTCTGTACTTTACAATAATTCAGGACGAATGCACAATTCCTTTTCATAATGCTCGTGGATAACAAACACTTCTTTCAAGGTGCTGAATTATTCATAATTCTTATTTGCTGGTGACGGTGAATGAGTAACAGTGTCAGGGCTGCTGGGGACACCATGGTAAATGGTCAGGATTATCAACTCACCGGCACTCAGTGTAAATCAACACCACAGAGGAAAAGATGTGGTAACAAGGGCCATTTTTCTTTCCTAACAGGAGCAAAGGACTTATTAGGCCTAATTTTCAAGCATGTAGAGAAAACACGCCAGGGTGTCACTCCACTGAGGTGAGATCTCAGGTTCAATGGGAAACTGTATGTTTGGTTGGGGGTGGAGGGGCTCACTTGAGACATGATATTAGCTGGATATGGTTTGATGAAGGGCAGAGGTCAATGAAATTTGCCAACCTCCTCCATTACCCCAATTACTGACACATCCTCTGTGGCCTGGCCGAGGATGCTTATTAAGATACTATTTGTCAGAGATTAGATAAAGTAGCTGTCAGTCATGAGAACAGACATCCTTTTGGATTCAGAAAGAACCCCCTGAAGATGAAAGACAAAGCACTGACAGCCCCTTTTGGTATGACTGCAGATGATTGTATAATTGGAGCATGACAGAGACACTCGAGGGACAGCAATTACTGTCTATGAGTGTATGGAAGGATTTTGTGGTTGAGATGAATGGAAAAAGTAGCTATAAGGAAATAAATAACAATTATTGAAAAATAAACATCTGTCCCTCCATTAATTGTGAAATAAAACTTATTCCAAATTAATTGGTTCTAACTCAAATATAACCTCTATACCTTTTTAGTAAAGTAATGTAATGGCAGGGATTTTAGATGGGGGGGGGGGGGGGGTGAATGATCAGAGCTGTATTCCACTCTCAATAGGCACCGAACCCCCAACAGTTCCCCTGCTGCCGCAGCAAAAATGGCTGCCCACTATGTATAGTCTGTGTGTTCACTACTCACTTTTGTGTGTGCGCATTTGGATGGAATAAATGCAGAGCACAACATTCAAGTGTTTGTCAAGTCACTTACAAAAAATGAAAGGTTTGACAAAACTTTTAAAACAATTTTTTTTTAAAGCCTTGGTTTATAAGATCTTTAGGACAGTCAGAACAAGACAGACAGACACAGACAGACAGACAGACAGATTTTTGTTGACCAGGGTGGAATACAGTTGAACATTTCATTTCCCAGAATGCATAGCCTAGACTAGACTAGACTAGAATCTGTCATTCAAAATCAAACTCTTGCTATGTTCCTCATCCTTCTTCAGTGCAGCACAAGACAAACAACATTAGCGCCGGCCCGGCCTCCTCATTTTCCACCTGGAACCAGATGCCCCTTTGGCACATCTCTCAAGCCCCCAGTGCTCGACGAATGCCAGCATGTGAAATCTCAGGTGACAGTCACCTGGAAGCCTCTCAGCCTCGTAACAGCTGTAGGGCCTTGATTGCCTGCCTCGCCCATGTCGGCCCCGAGCCGCCCACCAGGTCTCTCTCACATCAATCGGCTGTCAATTCCTCTCAGCCTTAACCAGAAGGCACTCAAGCAGTGAGAATTAGAGGCAGGAAGGGGCAAATGGTGAAAAAAAGGCTGGGGGGAGGCGGGGGATGAGCAGGAGAGAAAGTAGTGGTCGCACTGGCACGAAGGAGAAATAAGAGGTGCGGGGAGGGGGCGACGGTTGCTTGCCAATGGTTCAAATTAATTGCTACATAAGGAAAAATGGGGAGATAATTATTTGTGCTTTCCTGTCAGAGCTGGAGGGGAGATGACCTCATTAACTTGCAGCTTGTACACAATTCAATTACTGAGATATGGAAAATGCATTTTTGATTACTTTGGTGGCTGGGGATCCATTCATCTCCATTTCTGTCCTCTATGGGTGCCATGAGAAAGTCTGTGTGTGTGTGTTACTGAGACAGAGGGCTGTGTGCTTACTGACACTCGTATCTGAAACACTTTCCATGGTTTTATGTTGGGATGCCTTAAGTGGCCTTTCTAGATTATGGCAATTTCCCTAATTCATCACTCATTGTAAAAGAGAGAGATAAATGTGGCTTAATGATTAAACCTGCAGGTTCTGTTTGTTCATCTACTCTCCATCTATGAGCAGACATGTCATTCCTACTATTCCTAACACATTTTCACATTCCCATCTTGTCTTAACATATTGAATAATAAATGAAAAGTACATTTAAAAAATCACATTAGCTTAATTATGGTTACTGGTTTTTAATTGTAAATAGTTCTACTTTGGTTTGAATGGATTTTTTTTTTAAACAATGACCTAAACAGGTCCATTACGCAAGATACTGTAACCATTCTGTAGTGAAAAAGCAATTTTTTCTATTGACAGTCATTTCAATGTATTCAAATCCAAGTATATTTATTATTGAAACTTATGGAGTTTAAAGGGTACAGTACTGCATGACTGACTCAGACCAGGAGGACAAAACATCAAAAAATTTTAAAAAGACATTCGGCTCTCCCCTCATCTCTTCTCTGCTCACTTCAGACATCCAGCCAATATAACAAAGCAGCACTTTTGGTCTGGATAAACAAAAGACTAGTGCGGTGACACAATCTAGTGAATTATAATGTTGACTAGCAGCTTACAGCAGAGAAACACATCTGTGCATTCAGTTTGCTTGACTGCATCGTTCATGTGTTTGCCTATGGGCTAAAACCCAGTTCTGTTGTAGAAAGCAGGTGTATGTTATATGGTCAATCAGGGAGCATGAGAAACAGAGACATTTAATTGTTGAGGTAGCTGAGCTTAAATAACCCAGATAACAGCCCAAACATGATGTTCTAGAGAGTAAACATGGCAAAAATGTCCAATTGCACAAATATGTTTTCTCTAGATGCATGTTGCATTCAAACACGTAGTTCAAAACCCTCTTAAATATTTATTTATTTTAAATATTTTTTAATTATTAGAATATAATTTTTTTATTATAGTTGTTGGGTGAACAAGTGAAATGTCAGGTCGTGGCAAGTCATTATGTTTTATCATTCAGTAATCAGTAATTTTCTTTAATAACTCAGACTGAATTCTTCTGAAAGAAGAAAGTCATATACACCTAGGATGACTTCAGAGTGAGTAATTTATGACTATTAATTTTCATTTTTGGATGAACTAACCCTTTAATGTCAGGTTCCATACATTGTGACAACTTACCCCATATAGTATGTCACAATAGGGGCATGTTGTCAAAATAGATATACTGTAGTTTTTTTTTTTCCACGTGACAGCTAGCGCAGAACTCTCTTATAATACATACTTACAAATTTACATACATACTCAATAGTTTTTTGTTAGCAAAAAGCCACGTAGCTTGGCACTGAAACCACAAATTCCTTATAATAAGTCACCTCAGATAATCAATCCAACTTGAATAGAAATCCGCAGCCCGATACTATATTCTAAAATAATACATGGGCATTACTGTGTCCTATTACCTCTGTGTTAGTCAGTGGTGACCATCTATGTATGGAAATAGATAATAACAGAGCTCAGCGGTCTGTGGACAGAACGAGACAGTCAGATTTCAATTACAATACTTATTTGGATATGCATGAAGGAAAACTAGAGAGTCACATTGTTTTACCCGAACACAAAATCTGCAAACTCCAGCAGAAGCAGATTAACATGGCCTTTTGGAAACGCCACAGCCGTTGTTATTTTTTAGTTCCAATCCCATATTAATAACAATCTGTCAGCCAGCAATTTACACTAGTGAGCCAGGGAAAAGCAATGTGAGAGTCACCCAAGAGTATAATCTACTGAATGAATCTGTGAGGCCTATTCAGTGGTAAGTTGAGTTGCATAAACATGTGCCAGTCAATCTAGCTTGTGCCGTCAACTAAATTCGGTTGTCAGTTCACCTTTTAGTGCTTAATTTGGTACTTTACAGAGACAGTCCAGTAATTTTACAGGTGCGACAATCCAATTCTACAACAGAATTAACTAGTTTGGAAAACTCGATCAATAAATTCACCATCCAAAATGAGACACTCTTTGAACTCAGTCAGTCAGTTTCTGAAATCAGTAATAAAAAGTTCAAAACAAATTGAGATCTCTTTGTTCTATATAACTAAAGTTACCTCCACACCATCCATTTACAATATTTTTGTGGCAACTGCACAGAAGAACTGAGGCTGTATTACAGGCTTTATTAATATTTTGGATTCGTTTTAATTTTCATATTGTGTTTTTAGTTAATTTATGTGTTTGTCATTTTTATTAGTTTTTGTTTTTAAATATATGTCTATATAATTTTTATTCAGTTTTAGTTATTTCTGTACATCAAGTTCAGCTAAATAAAATTTAGTTTTGGCAACTACCTGAAAAAAAAAAACATTATATAAATTGATATTTATAGTTTTATTATATATAACAAATATAAATATATATACAATAACCTTTTTATTATTTTACACAAAGTAGAATGTCAGTCTGAGCAAGTATTGGATTCCAACTGTCTTTGTAACTGAAAATACATTCTGCATGAGTCTAAAAACTGCTGTCCAACAATTATAATACTTATTTTATAATATTATAAAAAAATTCTACCTAACCTATATTGCAGGATGCCCTAAACAGACCATACAGAGGGGTTAAGAAGGCACTGGTTATGAGAACTTGCACTGGTATGTATCAATCAAAGGGCACATGTAGTTCATCCAGAGCCAGACATCTGCCACCCCTCTTAGGCCTTGCCGGGAGATATAGGCCTGGATCAGAAAGAAAAAGAAAAACAGAGAATAAAAGACTGTAATAGGATTACATCTGTTAACATCATGTAGATAAGACTTTGAGCAGGGGGCTGAGCTCAAGGGGACCCCCTCCCCCAGTGTCATCTCTTCTGCCTGCTTCCTCCATCCATGCCAAAGGGAAGCAGACACAGAGAGCGGGGAAGGCTCGGGGAGAGAGGGACGAAGTCTTCAGGCAGTAGCATCGTGTGTGCTTTACTGTGACAAAAGCCTGTCTTGGAACAGAGAGAACGAGAAAGAGAGAGCTGGTCTCATGAGACTAGTCAGATCCCTGAGCTCATTGTCATGCAGACTTAATGAAAATGTTTGGTTTGCTCACTTAATTAAAGATCATTTCCATTTTGCAATCATGTGATCCATACACGCAAAGAGCTCTCAGAAAATTATCCTTTAATGGCATTAATATCTGATCACTTAATGTCCTGTGTAATTATTCAGCTCTTTTAGTCTAATTGAACAAAAGTTTTTGTGTTTTTTTTTCTTCTTTTGTCTGTTTAACTGTAATGAATGTCTTATTTTATGCTTTGGAGTAAAAAAATGCTACTGTATGTAAAAAACATAATTAAATCCCCCCCCCAAAAAAAAAAAAAAAATATATATATATATATATGTGTGTGTGTGTGTGTGTGTGTGTGTGTGTGTGTGTGTGTTTGAAAAACAAAATAAGTACATAATATGCTGTGTACACATATATTTTAGTATACACTCATAAAATTGATTTTCACTCACATTATGCTTGCTTAATGGTTAAACTCCTTTTATATTACATATATTTATATTAAACATTTTTCATTTTAAACTAGATTTTCCAAATACTTTTCTATTTTTTTCTTTATTTGCCACTGACACAAATGTACAAAGACAAGAAAGACTTTTCAAACAAACGTTTGTGCAGCTTTGAGGTGGCTTTGTGACATCACAATGCTGATATGCCGAATATTCAAATTAAAGCTCTTTTCATTTTTGTCTGCTTAAAGCTCATTAAATAATATTGTTAAAGAAAAACAATAGCTGAGCTAATCATGCTCACTGCATGAGAGAGGAGATTTCCCAAGAGGAAAGGGTATGAATTTTACCAACATGGTAATTCAGTCTGTTAATCAGCTTCTGAAAAGGCCTGGCAAATGGGCGGGTGATGTAAAATCATTTTATATCAAATCAAACTCTCACTAGCGTCTCTTAATTGGCTTTCTTTCCCTAAAGATGGTAAAAGTTAATTAAGCACTCAACGGGTTTATAGTATTTAAATTAAAATATATCGCTCTCATTGTGTAGCTATCACGGGAGAAGACGCCTGGGTTACTAATGGTGGGATGAAAATGCATAATGTAAGACAAAAAGGCTTGTTCTGCATGCCGGTGAGTTTGTGGCCCTCAAATGAGTGCCTGTCATATCTATTTTGGTCTATATGAGAAGTGCAGGGCCTGTATCAACACAGTTTTAACTTTTATTCAGATGAGGAGGGAGAAATGATAGATTCATGCAAGACCGCAGGTTATTCTGTCACACATGCATTCATTGTGAAGCACACAAACTCAAAATTAGCATATACTGTATAAGGTTTGCAGAGTCCATTATGTGCCTTTAACGTCTATATTTTCAATCTGATCCAGAACTATACAAGTGGACAGCCGTTCTACAAAAAAAAAAAAAAAAAAAAAAAGTAAACATATGCCCTAATTTGAAAGCATCTTCTGCACAGGAAACTTGGGAGCCTGAGTTTCTTAAATACATCAAAGCTGCACTTATTTGATTAAAAGTAATACAGTGATAACAGTAATATTGTTAAATATGATTACAATTTAAAATAACTGTTTTCAATTTTAATATGTTTTAAAATATTATTTATTACTGTGATGGGAAAGCTGAATTTTCAGCAGTCATTACTCCAGTCTTCAGTGTCACATGATCATTCAGACATCATTCTTAATATAATATATGCTGGACAGTGTTTTTTTTTTTTTTTGCTACTTAATATTTCTGTGGAAACTGTGAGTTCTTTTTTTTTTCAGGATACTTTGATGTAAAGAAAGTTCCATGAAGAGCAATGGAAATAGATTATTTATATTACAGTTTTTTCTGTATTCCTAATCAAGTAAATACAAACTTGGTCTGCATAAGAGACTTCTTTAAAAAAACAAATGAATCAATGATAGTGTATATTTTAATTTGAAAAGTAAAAACAGAGTTGCATCCTGAAGTAAAATAATAATGCTAATGCTAGAACAACATCAGAGGCATGGCACGTTCAATTTCATACGACCGAAAAATATATGAGCTCGAAAATTATTAAGATGTACGTTACATTTATGTCATGCAGAAAAATTCTAATACAGAATTCAGGCAGGGGTTTCTCCAAAAATGAGTTTTAGATGAAAAAAGGTGGCTAATGTGTTATGCAAATTGCATTTCTATAATTCAGCAGTGTGAACGCGTTAATAATTTACTCAGCAGGGTCACGAGGGGTGAGAACTGCTCTGCCTTGGAGCTGTCCGTCATTCACTTGGGGCGGGGAAATGCAAATCAATTAAGGTTAATATATGATCAGCTCTACCACATGAAATTTGTGTCTTAATAACCTCTGTGCTTCTGGTGATACTATGGATGCCAAACATACAGTCTAAAATAGTGCCATATCTCAGAAATCACTTATGGGAAAGGATTCTCTGGGCAGTGGAGATATGGAATATCTAACACTTTGTCTACACTGGAAGCAAATGATCTTCACTTGTGGTGTAAATGGTGTGTAATGGTATACCATATATTGTGGAAAGTTTGTAATTTTGCGTGGTTTATTAATCAGAAAACAGTAGTATCAAGTATATTTAAAAGAACAGTTCGCCTAAAATCATTTCGTTATCCTCAGGTTGGTTTGGACATGTATGACCTTTTTTTTTTTTTTTTCTGTGGAACACAATAATTTTTGAGGAATGTTTAAAAAATGTTTTTGGCAATACATTGAAAGTGAGAAAATTATTTAAATATCAACACAGGTTTGGAACAACATGAAGGTGGGTAAATTTTGAACTGCTCCTTTAAATCTCTAAAATAAACGTTTTTAAACTTTAGTAAATCTTTTAATGTATTATTTCATTAAAATGTATTTTATGCAAAGTAGTACAGAATATTGAAATGACAAATAAACCTAAAGTTACAGCCCTTTTTGTCCAAATTAATCTGAATCTCCATGCTAGTTTTTGCACAAAACTGCAAAAATAATGAGAAAATGTTTGGGAAAACATGAAGGAGAGTGAACTCTAAACCATAAACTGTCCCTTTAAATTCATGAATTCCATTTTTTCCTATTTTAAGTGGTCTTAACATTTGGATTTACTCCAGTCCAATTAGTTTAAATGGATTTGTTTGTCACTTGTTATTTATAAATCAAAGTGGTACAGACTATTTTAATGACAAATAAACCTAAAGTTAAAGCCCTTTTGAGTCTCCATGCTATTTTTTGCACTGAACAGCAGTTTTCCACTTATTTATGAATTCAGATCTTGCAAATGTGCTTTTAATGTGACCCCATGGTGAATCTGTAATTAAAACACCTTATTATCAATGTGTTTAAACAGTCTCACTCATGCCTCCCCCAGAAAATGCTTTGTAAGGACTTTCTCTCGCTTTTTTTCCCATTTAGTCAATTGACCTTGACTGTGCCAGCACATTCCTGGCAATATTACACCCTCCACCCCTCTACCTCTCTTTCTCCATCACTCGCTGCCTGATCATCCTCTCTCTGAGCTTTAAGGTCCCATCAGCAAAATTATCCCCATATCCTGATTACGCCAGAAACTGGCCGATATGGAAGCTGCCACATTCAAATATTAATATTCAAATTAAAATATAATTTATTACATTATCTCGCTTCTCAGACCGACTCTGTAATTTTTATTGGAGGCACATAATTTACATAGACGTTTGCATAAGACCTGTCCACAGCCATTAAATTAGCATCGCTTGAATAATTAGATACTCATCTTAAACTGAGAGGGCCTGTGTAAAAGATAAGCGTATGGTGAACTGTGGAAGACCTCTGTGATTGGCACACACACACCCACACACACACACACACACACACACATATTCCCAATGTCATGTGACAAAGTACATATGCTGGCAGTGGAGATGTGGAGGGAAGTCCTTTAGTAATAATTAACACTGCTGGCCTGTGAACGAACACAAATGGATTACACTGTGAAATAACAGGCCTTGGGCGTCATTAAATAAACTCACACAATTTTATCCACAGCGCCAATGGACTGTGCTTAAATATAAATGTACACAAAGCCCAATGTAGGTTTTAGGAAAATCAGTCACTGTGACCCAAATAATATCTTGCCCAACATATTAATCTAAATGTTTTGTTTAGTAATAATTTGAACTTTAGCAGTTGAAAATCTTATGTTAATATAGTTGTCATTTTATCTGAATAAAAACATATATACATGAATATATATTTACTGAACACATGCAACAAAATGTATAATCATAATTAAAAAAAATCTTAATATTAGGTATATTAATATAATTATTTTACTAATATTTAATATTATTTCAATATAGTGTGTTAAAGGTGCCAAAAAATGCAAAATCATTTTTATAAGGTGTTAAATCATATAAATCATAAACAGTCTCTTCACACAAGCAGTTCCAGACTATGACGACATAGTCAGGAAAATAGGAAATACCACAATAGGAAAAACTGTGTATTGGTTAAATTGCTGCTCTAAAAATAGTTTTGAGAACAAATGAAATTACATCTGTAATATAATTATATTAAAATAAAAACAGTTACGGTTAAACTATATCAGCAATAAATTAAATAAAATGTATGCATTTAGTAGACGCTTTTATCCAAAGCGACTTATATTGAATTCAGGCTAACAATTTTCTCCTAACATGTGTTCCCTGGGATTCGAACCCCCAGCCTTGCGCTCGCTAACGCAATGCTCTACCACTTGAGCTAAAGGAACGCAATAACCTGAACATGCTTCATATTTCATAAAACACCAACTTACTACAGTTTGTAATATATGTACTGTAAGTGCTTCAGCATGTACGAACATGAGGTGGGTGATCACAGACAGTCTCTGGTGCACATGCCTTCTGTCCTGCTACTGACCAAATATAGTGCCACTCTGGCTGGGTTCAATTAAGCATGAGTTTTTAACCTTTCCTCCTATGAATCTTCTTGCCTAAAAGGTTGTCTCTCTTTGGGGCTCGAAATACCCCTCTGAAAGCACTTTGACTATACATCATTCATAGGGCAGAAACACTTACTGTATACATGTGCTGTGCTCTCATGAAAACACAATTTTGATCATTTGGATTGGTGGTATTGGTATTGGATGCAGGGGCATCATGCACCTCACATGTTTTTGAGGGGTCACCAGTGCTGGTTTTTAAAGAGAAGAACTTGCTAATGTTACTACTTCACTTTATTGTTCAAGGCAGCATTAAGGATTAAGATTAAAAAATAAAATGTTATATTGTGAATATACAGGTGCTGGTCACAATATTCACATTTTCTGAGATACTAAATTTGGGATTTTCCTTAGTTGTCAGTTATAGTCATCAAAATTAAAAGAAATAAACATTTGAAATATATCTGTCTGTGTGTAATGAATGAATATAATATAAAAGTTTCACTTTTTGAATGGAATTAGTGAAATAAATCAACTTGTTGATTATATTCTAATTATATGACCAGCACCTGTATATAGATTTTGTGTATGTGTGTGACAATTATTTTCAGATGTATTAGACAAATAAAGCTTATTAGAATTATATATATACATATAAGCTAATTCAAAATACTAATAAGTACTACAATGTTATATAAATACTACTGATGACATGAAATCCATCATCTCCATAATGAGGTTCCAGGATGCTAAATGAGACCTGATAATTCCATCAAAATTTCTGCCATGCTATGAGCGTTCATCTCCTCGTCATCCTGGCACTTTTCTGACACGTATAGGACCTCCTCTCAAGAGATCCCCAACATGAGGTGAAGGCTAGCATGCCCAAACCGGTCCAGAGACAGAGCCTCATCACACTATAACAAACGCTGACAACTACCCAGTAATTATCAGAAGGTAATTTCACTCAATGGACCTTAATTACAGAGCAGGAAAGTGTACTCCTCCATTGTGTTGCTGGCTCATCATGGGGAGCGCTCCAAATCGGCCAACTTAAATTGCGGCCTGACTTGAGGAGCTGTCATTATTTCTCCTCCTTCTGTAGTTATAGCCTCCCGGGTTCATTACCAGGTAACTCTTAATCACTTACCTGCAGTAAGCTATTAATTGTAATCCTGAAAATTAAAGATAATCCTAATTAGGAGGCAGGGAGGAAATAACTCAGAACTGAGAGATATATGGATGGGAGAATAAAGAGATAAGGGTGCTTTGGCACTCCATCCTCAATCTATCAACTGGAGATTCAAAACAGACACAAACAGCAGTAATCATTAATGCTGCACGCAGGAGAAGGCTAAAACAGGATTGTTTGCATCTTATTCACTTAAATGCTCTTTAATTATATTAGTAGCTGGTAATTTTTGAGTTGAGTTTAAAGGTTCGGAAGAGTTTTGGGTTCCATTGACTTTAATGGTATGGACAAAAATACTATGGAAGTTAATGGGAAACTGTTAATGGGTTTAATTGTTCTAAATATTTTCTTTTGTGTCCCACAGAAGAACAAAAGCATACAGGTTTAGAATGATATGCGGTAAATAAGGTAAAATAGAGTAAATATCTTAAATAAGAGTAAATAATGACAGATGCTGACTAACTGGTGCAAAATTTAAATTTTTTTTTTTTTTTGAATTGCGAGATGTAAACAATTCTGGCTTTTTCTCAGAAATACAAGTTTTATCTTGCAAATAAAAAAGTCTGAATTGTGAGATATGAACTCAGATTTGCCATCTATAAACTCAGAATTCTTACTTTCCCTGACTTTATTTCTGACTATCTCGCAATTCTGAGGTTATAGCTTGCCATTCTTCTGAGTTTAGATCTCACAATTCTAGCTTTTTTCCTAAGAATTGCAAGTTTATATCTCACAATTATAGGTTTATATCTCACAAATATTTCATATCTCACAAATTATTCAGCAAAAAGTCAGAATAACCTTTTTTGCAGCATCAGGCTTCCATAGTTAATTGCAAATTCTTTGTATTTATTTTTCAGATTTACTAGCAATTTCTATAATATTGTTTCTACACCATTTTTTTCAGTATAATTGACAAAAATCCAGGAAGAGGAACTTCAAATACAGGTGCTGGTCATATAATTAGAATATATAAGTTGATTTATTTCACTAATTCCATTCAAAAAGTGAAACTTGTATATTATGTTCATTCATTACACACAGACTGATATATTTCAAATGTTTATTTCTTTTAATTTTGATGACTATAACTGATATGACTATAACTATAACTACGAAAAATCCCAAATTCAGTATCTCAGAAAATTTGAATATTGTGAAAAGGTTTAATATTGAAGACACCTGGTGCCACACTCTAACGCATTCTTTGTTTCAAGCCACTCTTGAACAACAGACAGCGTCAGAAGCGTCTTAAGACAAAAAGGACTGAACTGCTGCTGAGTGGTCCAAAGTTATCTTCTCTGATGAAAGTAAAAACCCGTGCTCTCATAACACCTGAGCAGTGCCACACACTGATCGACTCCATGCCACGCCGCATTGCTGCAGAAATTCAGGCAAAAGGAGCCCCAACTATGTATTGAGTGCTGTACATGCTCATACTTTTCATGTTCATACTTTCAGTTGGCCAAGATTTCTAAAAATCTTTTCCTTGTATTGGTCTTAAGTAATATTCACATTTTCTGAGATACTGAATTTGGGATGTTCCATAGTTGTCAGTTATAATCATCAAAACTAAAAGAAATAAATCAAGTCTGTGTGTAATGAATGAATTTAATATACAAGTTTCACTTTTTGAATGGAATTTGTGAAATAAATCAACTTTTTGATGCTATAATTATATGCAGCACCTGTATTTCAGCTCTTATACAAACACTTGTGTATTTTGTCATTACTTGTGGGCAGGGCTTTGACTCATGGTTCCCATGAGGCCCTTAAGATATCGATATAATTAAACAGTGCATATAAATTTAACAGTACATACCATTATAGGCTGGAGACTAGGTTAAATCTTAACTGTCTTTCCCCCCCCACTTTAAACCACCTACCCAGTCCAAACTTCTCATTCATAAATTAAGTGAAAGACACAGTGCTGTGACATCTTTCTTTCAGTACACAAACCAGACATTACAGATTTATCAAAATAGCAGTAATATTTAATGCTGATCATGCTTTCATTGACTTGAATCTGTCTGAACTTATGAACACATCAGCTCAATCGAGGGGAGCTGTTTTATCATGAACAGTGAAGAGTGAATGCTCTAATCTTGCTTTTCTATGTAACATGTTTTCAACAACATGAATTATTAAGATGCTAAAGAGGGTTCTGCAGTTTTTATGAAATCTGAAGTCATGGTGCATTTAGTCCAGAACATGACATGCACCCTCAGACCCTGACCAGGTGAAATATCTGCGAAATATAACCCCACTGACATGCAGGTCAAGAGAAAAATTGCATAACTTATTGCACTTCACAACCTTCCCCATGTTTAAAACCGATTTACATTACATAAAGCATAATATAATAATATAATAATTACAATAAATACCTAAATATATCTACTCATCCTCATGTCATTCCAAACATACATGACTGTTTTCCTTCTGTAAATCACAAAAGAAGATCTTTTTGAAAGATTTATATTCATATATTCAAAATATTATGATCTCCAACTCAAAATATTACATATTCCATACAATGAAATTCAGTAGATCCATTGTTGTTTTTGAACCCCAATGACTTTCATTTTATGGACAAGCACAGATTAAATATTCTTCAAAATATCTTCTGTCAGCCACACATACAGATAAATAAACATTTAGCTGACCATAAAGTAACTGACAGAAACATCTAGCTAGCATTAGCTAACTCTATGTTTAAATATACACTGCATTGTCTGCAAGAAACGTTAATTTGAGACGTAAATATTTACTAAAACAGTCCAGGGTGTCCTCTTCTGTTCTGGGAGTACCTGTCTCACGCAAGTCCATCGCGTCCTCTGAAAACAGTCCTTTATTTTAGCATGACCCAATGCTACTGGCACCTACATGGGCTTATGTACATGGACCTAAATATCTTCATCTCCTCCAAAGTTCTTCACGGATGACTGCCACACTATCATCAATGTCACTGTATCGCTAAGTTTTCCCCTTTATTCTCCATGTTAAGAGCTGACAGGTTGAACCATTGGGACGCTGGATCATGGGGGTTCTTGAAAGACGTTCACCACTTCAGAGGAGTGGTTTCCTGTAGGAAGAGCATCGGATGCTTCATTTCCAACCAGCTTTGAGACCTTACATAATTTCAGCCATCTGGCAAAGATATTAAACGTTTTCTTTGTTTTAGACAGTGCTATTTCACAAAACATGGCATTTATATATGACAACTTCGTTTTAATTTTGTCAGCACATTCCTCAAGCCACAGAAAATGTTACTTTATGAATGAACGCAGACTTTTAAATGGTCAATTTACATCAGGTTAAGAAACGAAAGACACAAGAGGTAATATTCCTTGTCTGAGCGCAGCTAGCATAATTAAAAGACTATATAATCTCTGCAGTTTTAATTTGATTCAGGCCTATCTCATTTGGCCTTCCAATCTAATCCAGTTCACTTGCACTGGCTGTCAAACAGACGAACGATATGACATAAAATGTCGCTAATCACCTTTAGCGGGAGGACAGCAGGTTGAGCAATGAACAGAAATGAAGGAAATACTGTATCGCTATCAGAAGCTATAATTAAGAGGTTGACATCAGACGATGTTAGCAGCCTCAATAAATGTGTTCTTTTCAACATGAATATTTCAGGGTGAGAGCGGGGAGAGGTGTTGGGTGGACTGGAAAGAGTGTGTGATTCTACAAGAAAGGATAACACTGTACATCGGTGATTTAATTAAGTGAAAAGTTGTGTTTAAAGAGCAGAGTGGCTTCTATTCGGAGCAGCTTGGTGTTTCTGTGTCACCTTAGGATCAGGTTCATGCTGGGAATCATTTGGACATAACATATGTCCAGTAGTTTTGTTGAAAGTGCAGATGTATGGAAAGTGCTGCTGTGAAGAAAGGATGCTAGAGCTTTATTTCTTTGTTTAGAAACTTGATTAGACCAGGCAGAAAAAAGCTAAAGATTACTGTCCGCAGTTAATCAGTCACAAAGCAATTATAAACTAAAACCAGAAACAAGAAGCAATGGTAAGGGGTGCAAAATGGCCATAACAATCATCTTTCAATGTAAATTTGATTCTGTGATTCACAGAATTTAATAATCAACTAAAATAACCTACAGTGTTACTTAATATGCATTCATTTGAAAGGTGGAATGTATTATCAATCTCAATTACGACGACAGTATCAAACCTGAAAAGGAATGTACACTAAAATAAGACAAAAACATGGTCAATGTTTTTTAATTTGTTTGTTAACATGAACTGATCAAAACCCACGAAAATGAATTATACTTTTTCTAATGGTACATATCAGAGAAAGAGATGAGGCAAGTCTGTTTAGGTTGAACTGATTCTGTGGAATGAATCAGACTTTCCAATGATACATATCAGAGAAATATCCATATAAGGATGAACAGATTTAGTGGAATGAATCAAACTTTTCAACACTATGAGACAGTGCTGTTTAGGATGAACTGATTCTGTGGAATGAATCAAAATTTTCAAAACTATGAGACAGGTCTGTTAAGAACGAACTGATTCTGAGAATGACTCAGACATTCCAGCGATACATATGAGAAAAATAACCATTTAAGGATGAACCGAATCTGTAGAATGAATGAAAGTTTTTAACGCTATGAAAGGTTCATTTAAGACAAACTGATTTTCTAGAATTAACCAAACTTTACAGTGCTACAAATAAGAGGGGCCAAACCGATTCAACGGAATCAATCAAACTTTCCAAGACTACAAATAAGACAATTCTTTTTAGGATGAACCGATTCTTTCTACGCAATACTTGTAAGAGAGAGGAACATTTATCTATAGTGGTTGATTTTCATTACAGCCATGAATTTACAATAATTGCATATCAACACATGCTAAAACACTTTCAAATTCACCTAATATAAACCTTAAAGGAATGATTATATCCATAGCAGCTTTACAGTGTTTGGATTCATAATTCATAATTTATTGTCCATAAAAGTTTATATATCCAAATGTTATTGGTACTGGAGTTGCCCTAACCTGGCCCTAACCAGATCTTCGAATCAAAAGCAGATTGGTTGCTTTTGATGCATATGTTGATTAAAGGACTGAACTCAATCAAATCTGTGCCATAAAACATGTAATCAGGCTTGTAGGGTAGTGCTGGGGAGCAAGGATGTTGATCCTGGAACAACATTCCAATCAACCAATCAGAATTCAGATATAACTTTTCAGGAAATATCTGTTTTAGGCTTAAAATGCCAGAGGGCAAACATGAACCATGAGCTGTAGGTGATAGGCCATTCCACTTGATGTGATACTTCACTGAAGAACTCAACCAAGTGAACCGAGGTTGCACAGAAAAAAACTGCAGTTTGTTATATGCAAATCCAACTCACACTCTTAAAAATAAAGGTGTTTTAAGAAGCACTTCGTTCAATTTTTCATTTTTAGAGAAGCAGACATAATCCGTATTTTTAGAAACTAACATTTAAAAGTATAGCCCATCCAAAAATAAAAAGTCTTTCACCCTTATGTCATTCCAAACTATATGACTATTCTTTCTTTTGTGGAACACAAACTAAATCAAATGAAAGTCAATGGAAATCGAAATTGGTTACCAACATTCTTTAAAATATCGTCTTTTGTGTTCCACAGAAGAAAGAAAGTCATACAGGTTTGTAATACAATATTTTACTCACTTTGGGTAGAACACTTCTTTTTTAAAATAATATTTGGCTTTGTTTTTATCCACTTTATCCAGTCAGTTATATTTACATTTTACCATCCGCAATGTCAGTTACTTTATCTGTATACTGCTACCTACCAGCATAGATAAAGCAGCAGTCATCAAGCAGAAATTCTGATCACACGTTTTTCTGTCATTTTATTGTTTGCTGAGATTGCTATGGCATAATCTGAGTACATTACTTCCCATTCTCCAGTGTATTATTGTGGAATAATTTGTTTCAGATAAACTTGCCCTTAAAACATCACATTAAAACAAAAACTGATTAGTTGCTTTACAAGTCAGTCTCATTTTCTTGTTGGGCAATTTTGGACTATGTAGAATTAACTGCAGTGCAACAAACTTTATGCCGAAGGTCAAAAGTCTTAAGTATATAAGACTACCAGTGACAATGTAGGAATAATTAATTTCCGATTTTTATTTATTCTGATTAAGCGAGTACTATTTGGCTGGGTCCTAATGTAGTAATTCATTTCAAGTAAAATGAAACAGCTTTTCTTTTTCATTTGACAAAATATTTATTTGTGTAAAACCTTTTAAATGAGGAAAAATGTACTTGTTATATCATGAGCCCACTTTCCTTTCAGTTTCCTCCTCCCTATCACTGTCTGCCCTGCTCATTTGAGAAATGTTAATGAACTTCTTTTCAAAACTCCACTTCTGGTTTAATCGCTATAGTAAAAACTGCAGTAATTAAGGCCCATCCTTGTGACATTTCCAAGCATCCCCCTCCTATCAGCTCCGCTTTTGGGAAACAAATGGCCGCTGTGCATGCGCTATCGAGATTGAGTTTTCCCCCCTCCGACTCATTACTTCTGTCAGCGCCGGCCATTTCCAAATTGAAAAATCTGAAACAATAAATGATAGTGACGCCGTTAATAACTGTTAAGAAATCACATTTGGAAAATTGCGTTTAAGCAATAACCTTTTCTCCCTGTAATTAAATGACAGAAAGGTCCCAGCTTTTAATTAAGACAGCAATTTACAGTTATGAAGCTATACTTCACTATGCAGATTAGTGGATGATAGGTCACCGAACACCCTGCCTGCATTTTTAGCCGAGTTGATCTGTTAATTTCTCCCCTGTTTCGGCAGTGACCACACTGAACTCGGACCGCCACTCGCTCCATCGTTTAACTCAGAAAGAGAGCCTGAGAAATTAAAGACAGGGATGAGAGAGAAAGACAGAGAGTCCTTTACTCTGATGAATGGCTCTGTTGTATAGCGAACCAAAATTAGTCACTCTTCCGCTGTTGGCATGTCAAGCATTTTTAAATTGAAATAGATTTGAAATGAGGGGCATCAATGGAGGGAATAATGTTTGAGGAAGTGTGTGTGTGCGGGTTGGGATGAATGGCCCGATGGGCACCAAGGGAATATATCATTGTTCTGCTGGGGGTTTTATTTCTCGGCTCTTGACCGCAGTCGGCTGCAGATTTATGGGGAAGTAAAATCCTAATGCTGGAGTATTAATAAACATATGATAGCGTTTCATCTCTAATTTCGATGAGTTATGTAGCACATGAAAAGGAGATTAAACAGTTTTGAGCAGCGTCAGGGGCTTTGTTTATACCACCCTTAGAATTTATTTGACTAACCTCTCTTAACTTCTACAAAACACTAATTATATTGTAGTTTTATACTTACGGAAAAATTAGGCTCAAGGTTTTATGTGGCCTGGACAAGAGCACTGTGCTATTGTCACAAGAATATTTTGCAACAATATACCTCTGAGAACACAAGATTCATAAAACCGTATAGTGCACAAATCTGTGGCATAAGTCAGATGCTTTGTTTGATTAATTAAATACCAGTTCAATGAGTTTAGTACTATATATTGTAGAAAGCAAATAAGTGAAGTGAAGTGAAAAGTGAAGTGACATTCAGCCAAGTATAGTGACCCATACTCAGAATTTGTGCTCTGCATTTAACCCATCCGAAATGCACACACACAGAGCAGTGAACACACACACACACACTGTGAGCACACAACCGGAGCAGTGGGCAGCCATTTATGCTGCGGCGCCCGGGGAGCAGTTGGGGGTTCGATGCCTTGCTCAAGGGCACCTAAGTCGTGGTATTGAGGGTGGAGAGAGAACTGTACATGCACTCCCCCCACCCACAATTCCTGCCAGCCCGGGACTCGAACTCACAACCTTTCAATTGGGAGTCCGACTCTCTAACCATTAGGCCACGACTTCCCTCATTGATGTCGCAATGAGACTTCCCTTATTGTCATGTTTGATACAAGATCTTCATCTTTTCAAGATGACTGAATTGAATTTTGGAGACAAATACATTTTTTAACCTAATATGATTGAGTAAGCGATTCAAAGACTCACTCATATAGACAACTACTAGAGTAACGATTGTCGGTAAAAATCACTGAACAAAAATGTTAAATAAATACTGGTTGATAGTAGATATTTACTTGTGCATGCTCATCTCCCCAATTTTGCATTAATGAGAACTTCATAAACATTTAGTAACACTGAAGTAATGTAAGTCATTCTCATTATTTATTTAAATGTATTTAGACTGAAAGGTAATGAATTTAATATTGGCTTTGGTAATATTGGTTTACCAGTTATTAGCCATAATTTCAAAATAATAATTGTGCAAATTGTAATATTAGTGAATCTCTTTTACACAGTCTCATGGACAAAAAAGGCTACAAAGATACATTCCTAAAGTCATTACAAAAAAAAAAAAAATACCTGGACACGATGTACTGTATTAATATGAAGGATATTCCCATTTTGTTACAGATGTTTTACCTTTATTTTTGCACTGCATTACGTTGTGTTCCAGAGTTAACGGAAATGTCTATAAAATGAATAGCTAATGTCCTGGCAGAAAATTGCTGGTATTGCGTTTTATGTTTTAAGTATGCAAAAATGACTCTTAAGTTCAAAAAGTAAAGTGTGTTATTGATTCAAAATACAAATCTCAGATACTAAACTAGCAAATGAAAGTATAGCTGTGTTTGAAGACTCACAGACATCCATGAACACCTGCTTGCAAAAACATCAAAGGTTTGCAATATGCTCAGCAGAATCTTCTGCTGATGAGTGTGTGTGTGTGTGTGTGTGTGTGTGTGGGTGGGTGGTGTGTGCGTTCTCTTGTCTGTTTACCACCCATTATGAATCTGGCTCCGCTATAAAGCACATCAGGAACAAATATCATGAGTTGGTTTGTGTGTGCTGAAAAGCATCAAGATCAACAAACTAAATAATCTCCTTGTTGCAGAAATCAAAGGGTAATCCATCTTGCCGCACAGCCGGCTGTAGGCAGAGTCAGAGAGGCTGGTGGTTATTACCTGACAGAGGAACCTGTAAAGAGTTGTCGGGCTTGCAGTGATACAAAGGGCTGCAGCTGGCAAACAGGGTGCGGGCAACATATGCGCTATCCCGAAACCATCATGTCCTCGCTCAGCTGTTCGGCTCCCATGATCAATGGTGCGTTACAGTGCTAAGAAAACAAGCACATGCAGAGTGAAAGTAAAAGATATGAAATCAAAAAAAGTAAAAGACAAACTGCTGCTCTCAATTATTAGCTGCTTTCATAACAATCCATCATTCATTAATAATTCCTCTCTAATTACATGCAGTTCACTGGCTAATCAAAGCTTTTTATCTTTAAAAAAAATAAAAAATTAATCCTGTCAAGCCATTTGCAATATAAATTTCTCTTGATTTTATTCATCCACTTCCTTCACTGTTCAAACTCCATCATAGTCCAATTCCCCTGGACTCAGTGCCCACTTTCATAAAATGTGTGTGTTGTTAAGCCCTGGCACATCTGGCTTTGCAGGGCTGAGTAGCGTGCTGGATATGCAGCATGGCGGGAACAGATGCACAGTTGGTGTTGGAGGTAAATGTGAGTGATAGGATCAGAAGTCCCATATGCTGATAATGTTTCAACCAGAAGGCCTTCTACAGCCAATAAGCTTTCGGCATGGGCACACTTTGGCTTTACACACCTACAACAAATATATATATATATATATAGTTTGTATATATAAAAAATAATAAAATATAAAAACAACTGAAGTCAGTCTTTTAGATTTAGATTAGATAATTTAAGAATTGAATAACAATTTAACCCCTGTGCTGCTGAAAATCTACCTAATTTGGTGTTTCCAGTCAAAAATTACTGGCTTTTTCAAAATTTCTTCTAAATCTCTCAATATGATATCACCATATCTTTGGTTACTTTCTTGGCCAGCTTGTTTTGTTTCAGTTAGCACACGGTTTGTATTTTTTTTTTGGAATTGATTGATCATAGACCTCATTGATTTGAGCTTATTCACCTCAGTTTTTTAAATAATAAAAAGCATTATTTGTGGATAAATTTGCCAATGTTTCCTTTGGATAATTCTGGCAATATTCATGCAAAACTAAGGGGCCTATGATCAATCAGTCTGGAAAACAAATATCAAACCTGTGCTAATCGAAAGAAACTTAGGTTTATAAAAAATATTGAATTCAACATTTTGTAATAATATAAAATAATGTGAAATTTATCAGTCATTTTTGATCAGGAACACCACAAAGTGTTATTTATTTATTATTATTTTTTTATACCCTGTGTGAGCAAAGCCACTAAGTTGTAATCAAAAAGCATTTTCAGGTAAAAGAACTCTCTTGGTCAGAATGACTGGAACACAACAGAAGAGTTAAATTCACAAGTGTATTTTACAAGTGAATTTATGAGCAGCTGAAACAAAAAGGCTGTGAAAAGGCTAAATATTAGTTCAGGTGAGGGCTATTCTATCCGACAGAAATCTTTATCATACTGAGGACAATGCTTCATTGATTACACAAGCTAAGACATCTACCATGAATAATCACATTTCTGTGTTATTAATGTGTGCTTAAGGCAGCATGGGATCCCCATTGTGCCTAAGGTCACACCACAGAGAGCAATGGACAGAATATCTTTCATGGGAATCCTGCTGATGACTAGACTGCAAAAAAACGGCCTTGCTGTGAGAATATAAAAGTGTCACTAGGAATCATTTCAGGGCAGGAAAGTACATTGTAAATAAGTTTTACTGGTTTCATTGCGACATTTACTTTGTAATATTTGTTACGGTCACAATCACCAGCTGGAGTTTCCTTAAAAACCACCGGAGGGCACTCCATTCAATACCGCTGTTACTCAGTCTTAGACTTAATTTCCAACAATCCTTTGCCCGGATGCATGAGCACTCATTGTTTGCACCTGTGTCTCATTAACCCTGTCTGCTCACCCTATACTGTATATAACCTGGTTCGTTCAGTCATTCATTGTAAATTCTTGCATGTGTTAAGTACAGCATTTCTGAGCCATTATTTCCAGTTATCCTGTGTCTTGGTTTATTCTGCTCATGGTTTACTCTTTGTCTGTGTTTCTTGTTTGGACTGTTTTGCTAGTATATGACTTTTTTATTGTAGATTTCCCTCTCAATAAACACTGTGTTTGGATCCTCAGCCTTTGTGTCTCTGAGCAGTTCATGACAATTATATTGACTATATTATTTTATGACTTACAGTTAAACAGCCCTACACACACACACACACACACAGACAAAAGATGTAATATAAAACATTTCCTTAATCCTTACTTCCATTCTTAGTTTCTTTTTGACATTTTATTAGTTATTATTATAATATGTTTATAAAATGAATAAACTAAGAATAAAATATTTTTTTAATATGAAGGGATTTCATATTACATATGTGTAAGGTGTAAAATACAAATATATAACATAAAATACAAAATGTAATGAAATATATAATACTATAGAAACATATAAATTCTATAATAAATAGTATCACATTTATGTTAAATGTAACACAAAATATCTACAAACTGTTTCCCTTAATCCTTATGTTTATTTTTAACTCACCTAGTGACACATTTATTGACTGACTGAAAAACAGTTTTTGAGTACAGTTTTTGAGTACTAGGGAGCCAACAATAACAGTTTGTCCTTTCATATCGCACACAACAGAGTATGTTCTTTGTACTGAGAGGTCTGCAGTATGTGGTAACAAGAGCAAAGGGCTATATTTTGGGCATAGAGCGGCAGATCTGACTGGATGTGTGCTGTAGGCCTGTAGGGAATGGCAGTGTGGAGGCATATGCTGCCTAGCGGGTGAATCCACTTTTGTTCCAAGTCCTTCTCTCACTCCCTGCATACGTGCCTGGCACTGAATTCAATAACATAAGCATGACCTTAGCCCGTTACCTAGAGCAAACTTTCCCCACTTATACATCAAAATAGACTCAGCTCGAGTGGAAAACTCAGTGCTAAGAAAGTAGAGGATAATCTTAAAATTGTTGCTTCTATAGAAAGACAATAGCAAAGAGTGTATCTGATCAATAATCAATGTTAAATATTAAAGTTTCATTTCAACTTACAGCTTTTTATAAAATGAATGCAAACTTCTCCCCAGCCTTCTGCAAAAGCATGATGATCAACATCCATCATGTTCTGACAATTTCCTATAAGTTGTGGTAGCAGAACATTAGTGCTGGTTCTCTGAGCATCTATGAGCAGAATAAAGAGATAGTTCATCCAAAAATGAAAATTCTGTCATCATTTACTCACCCTCAATTTACTCCAAACTTGTAAGACTTTCTTTTTTTTTTCTTTGGCACACAAAGGAAGATGAAACATATCCATACAGTGGAAGCCAGTAGGGACTAGTGTTGTTGTTTTAGACCCCACTGACTTTCATATGGACAAGAATAGTTAAAACATTCAACAAAATATCTTCTTTTGCATTATGTATGAGGATACGTAAGTGACCCATTTATTCTAGTCATAAAAGAGTTGAATATCCATCTAATATTTTACTTATTAAACAGAAATACACAGAATCCAACATAATAGTCCAACAAAAGGATTTCCACTCAGTGGTCCATCCTTTAACTAAGAGAATAGAGATTCCTCAGAACAAATGAAAAAAATAACTCTTTCTGTACTGTCTGCAAACCTTTCGATTTGAGCTTCATCCACTGATATGATGGATAATTATTTAATTTATGCGGAAAACACACTGCAGGGTGGAAAGTTATTAAATCATATGATTATTTAATATGTCCAGTGAAAGATCACTTGATTAATTTCTCTTTTTCCCCTGCTATGTTTATTAGTGGCTGAATTAAAGATTAACCTTTTAAATATGTCTGACATTTTCCATGTCCTCTCAAATGCAAAATTAATGCACATGCTTTAAGCATTAGTTTAATTTTCAGCATGATACTTTTGTTTTTTGGTCTGTTGAGTGGTTAAGTGTTATGACCCTTCAGATTGTTTGCCTCTTGCTGCCACGTTTTTGAATGAAAATTTATTTCAAAATTCTTCATTAAGCATCATTACCAAAGCATGGAGCACCTCATTTGGCATAGAGAAGATCTCTGACTTATGCTATCTTGACACACAATCAAAGTGATGATAAATTATTAAAAATCTGACGTATTTTGCTATGTATATTAGAGGTGAAATCAACAAGAAGTCAAATGTCTTATATAATTCCATTGTTTCTATAACGTGTATCCGTTTTCTTACCAATTACTCCTAAACGTCTATCAGATCTGGTATCACTTTGAGCTCAGTTCCTTAGCAGTGTTGAGACAACAACGTATTTCATGCATGTCATTCTACAGAATTAATGCTACGCAATGAATCATGAAACGAATCCAGAAATCAATTGCTATCTCTTCGTAATTTACCAGGCCTTGAACACTGAAACATGACTTAGACATTGCATTTCTTTCAGTCATTGACTCGTGAAGTGACAACAGGGTAGCTCACCTTCAAGTTCAACATGAGAAAAATGTTAAAGCGCAATTTTATGTGTAAAGGAGATCAACAATATTAACAAACAATGTAAAATATATTATTCATATTATAAAAAATAAAGTATATATTTTATTATAATAAATGGTCATTTAAATGCTAAATCATTATTAATGCATGAACACTAGGTGCCCAAGTAAACTCAATCAACATTTGGGATTCAAGGGAATTTGTATTTTCGTTCAGATTTGTCATGGACACGCAGACGCGTAAAATACAGTCTAGCGCACTGAACAGTGATGCTGCAGAGGGAAAAACGTCCATTAAAAGTAACTCTAACCTTCCGTGACCCTCATTAACACACGGGGCGGCCTTGTTAAAAGCCTAGCCGGGTTTAATGATCTCGAAAGAAACGTAATTGACTGGGCATTACCATCCAAAAGGTCCCGAAGCACACAGTGTTTAAAAAATAGCCCCGCAAAATTCGTGATTAGTTGTGGAACTCAAGTGACGCAAAGAGAGAGAGAGAGAGAGAGAGAGAGAGAGAGAGAGAGAGAGAGAGAGCAAAAGCCCTTCCCATAATTCGCACCTGATCGTTTTATTATTTGTCGCTGTCCGTTCAGCACCACAAGAGCCCCAACCTTTGTCGAAATCAACGCACTCCAGCACATGCAGGACACTAATTAATTACTGTTTATTAGTGAGTTCTATCATCTTTAAGAACTGGTTATGCATATGTCAAAAAAACCACAGAAATAATATATATATATATATATATATATATATATATATATATATATATATATATATATATATATATATATATATATATATATATATATATATATATATATATATATATATATATATATATAAAGTAAACAAATAACGCGTACTAAGCACACCTGCAATGTATAGCCTATAATGTATTTTCCCCATAGCATTATCAGAGGTGGCCTCAATGAGATTTAGATCAGTAGGGTATTCGGAGGAGAAACAACGTTTTGGATTTTTACATATGGATTATATTATGCTGGAAGCAAATGGATACATTAAAACATTAAACTGCTCTAACAATGCATGGTAAGAACGTGAAATTTAAACATCATTTGTGTAGAGCCGTAGGCTATTGTGTGTGTGTGTGTGTGTGTGTGTGTGTGTGTGTGTGTGTGTGTGTGTGTGTGTGTGTGTGTGTGTGTGTGTGTGTGTGTGTTTTCTAACTTGTTACTTAATTTAACTTGTGGAAGTCTGTTGACTCGATGTTTTAATCTGAGTAAACTATAATTGGATCTGTCATTCCTGTTTTTCCCTCTGCGCTTCTGTTGCGGATTAACCGCTAGAGGGAGATCGAGCATTGTTGAAGGCAATATGCCAAATTAATCCACGAGAGACTGTTTTATGCATGTACTCAAACTCATCACCGCCAACTTTATAGAGCAACAAGCTACATGCAACAGACAAAACTTCATTAACGTTACGGGGGAATTACAAGTGTTTTAAAGTTTATGGATGCCAGTCTAGCCTAATCAGTAAAATATAAGACAATTAAATGAAAGTTTTAAACTACACCTTTGACCTAAGCAAGGCTTCTTAGAGTTTAAGCTACTATAACAAAAGGCAAGAAAGGTGCATGTATAGCATCTAAAAACAACAGATTTTTGTCTGAAAGGCATGAGAAGAAGAGGTATTGACATATTTGTTCTGACACACTATTTACAAATAGCTAATTTACTAAAGCCAAGATTCACTACTTGTGATTGCAATCTTTGAAAAAGTCTTAAAGTAGCTACATTGATGCGCATTTTAACATACAAAGAAAGAAAGAAAGAAAGAAAGATAGAAAGAAAGAAAGAAAGATAGAAAGAAAGAAAGAAAGAAAGAAAGAAAGAAAGAAAGAAAGAAAGAGAAAGAAAGAAAGAAAGAAAGAAAGAAAGAAAGAAAGAAAGAGTTTTTTTTCTGTGGATCTATTCAGGGCTGATTTAACGCTACACTCTTAAACAACTGAAGGAAAACTGGAAATAAGTCAATTTTCATAAACAGTCTTTTTCTGCCACTACACATTGTTGATAAAAGTAATACGAGTTTTGAAAACAAACGTCAAAACAAGCAGCAGAATTCCCAAATGCAAAGCTGTTTTTTTTTGCGTAAATCCTCTTTCTTTGCAGTTATCACCCATAAGCCCTAAATCATCCTGTTTTACAGTAGTAATAAGTGAAGAAGTATGGGCTACGTCACAATTTAAATGATCCTGTATCAGATTTGTAAATGACTAAAAATTGACTAATTATAGACCTTTTATCCATTTAGGTGGGAGCCAAGACGAGCCATCACATGGTCTCTCAACATGCGCTCTGTAGGGCCTCTAACGTTCGAGTTATGCCATCAGACTAATGCCTTGTGACTGCTACTCTCTCTTGTGACAAAGTCTTGCAGCTGCCTCCAAATCAATGGATGGCAGATAACTAAATATGAAAACAATCATGATGGAGAAGAAGGAAAACCCGTGTCTGGATAATCAAAGACGGTGTTTCTCTAGACACCAGAAGAATTCCGCACAACTTCTGTCAAATTGCTCGTCGTTGTCTTTTATTTTCTCCCTGCAGACGAAGGCCATTTGTCACATCTGTCGAATTTGTAGTGTAATTTGTAATTATTACCCATCACGAGGTCTACAGCTTTAACACGTCCTTAATTAAAAGCATATTTAAGGTTCTGTCAGAGGCAGGAACGTAAACAGATGGCTTTCTGTCAACAGTGCGAGCTTTGAAGAATTCATATTATGGACGCACATTATGATCTCGTTTTGTAACGCGAGAGGTCCCATTATCACTTGTAAAACAACAGCAACAACAACAATAAAAACCTTAATTCACGTGCAGTCGCTAAAATTGTTATTTTTATTCATATTTAACTATTTAAAATTAATTCAAGGCGGTAAAACTTGTGGAACTGATACCGTTTAGTCCGTAACAAAGTCTACATTTGCAATATTTTGAGGTTCACAGACACTCAGTGTTGAAAAACTGGAAATTTATTCTGACTTAAATCTAAATGCAACTGATAGGCTACGAGTGAATTTGCATTAACAGCTCGTGACATTATTTATGACTTGATAAAATAGATTAATAACGGTTTCATTTGTGCATTGTTGAAAGTGTATTCTGTATATTTTGCTTTCGAAAATTCAGATGAGCAAGCGAGCAGCAATCAGTTCAATTATCTTCAAAATATTTACTTCAGGACCAAAATGGTCAGCTAGATGAAAAACCGGGAAATCTCATTACAGCATGAATGTATTTTCCGGGCGGTTTGTCGTTATTATTGCGTGATTTAGTGTTAGTATTCCTGTTTTTCAAACACAGCGGCGCTGCTGCTGCATCCATTTAAATGTATCAGCCAGATTTGTGTTGAGTTTGTCACTTTAGGTGTTTTTACATTTTGTCTTCGCTTCGCTTGGAGCTACGCAGCCCGCTTTATAATGACCTTAGTTTTTATTCATAATCTCTTCCCTCCTGTTATTCAGGTTTCCTACAAAATTGCTTTGCGGTTTCACAAAACATAACAATCCTCGGTCTTTCTCATCACACGTTTAACGAGATATTCAGACAGACAGTACAGCTAAATGGACAAAAGTGTATAGTTTTGAATTCTATTTTGGTTTCGTCCATAATGTGGAGGTTAACTTTACAAATCTATACAAGCACACTAATATGTGTAAATTCTCTCTTTATTTCAAATGACACTCATCATCCATTTTCAGATATTTCTTTGCAATCTTATTTGCACTTAAATCATTCAGAAATCCTTCTCTACTATTCCTTATTAATTACATAAAGATTGACATTACCTTAAACCTTACTTTATATTCCATGTCTTCTAAAGACATCTTTTAGAAGACATGGAATATAAAGTAAGAATTTATGATTTGTCTAATAATTAGAACAGTGACAAAAACTTGATTTCTCAGCAGGATAAAATTTCATATCAGTCATGATATCACTCCTTGAGGTTCCGAGCATGCAGCTTTATTCCAATGCATGCACCTGGAGGTGCCCAGGCCAAATTAGCATGGATTAAGATTGGGATGAAATGGAATCTTTACAGTTGTTGGCAAGATGGGGGTTGCTAATTATAAGAAATTGCCAAGGGTCCTGGTCTCAGTGGACACTTGGATGCCCCTAACAATGATATAAAACACTCAGTGATGTTACATTTGAAATTACAATGTGAATAGAAAGAGTCACCAGGGAGAGCAGGCAAAAGGGAAACCTAATTCACTTCTTGATATCTTGCTTTAAAGGGATAGTTCACTTTCAAATTAAATTTTGATATGTTTTAGCTTACCTCAAGGACATCCAAGATGTAGGTTCCTTTGTTTCCTCAGTATTTCCCATTATTTTTAGGTCCAACCGTTCTTGTCTGTGACTCACATAATGGATGTCTATGGTCACCACCTCAAAGAGCATGCAAAGAGGAGTCAAAATTAAACAATTCCCCATCATAAGTACACATTGATGACCTAATACAAGAAACGAGCAGTTTGTGTAAGAAAACGAACAGTATTTATATATTTTTTACCTTTTGTACACAACCACGTCCAACTGATCTGAGTTCGCGAGTGCTTCCTGATATGACGTGCGTGCGCGCTCTGGCTTTAGTCTGTGCAAGCACGGAAAGCCCCAGATGTGATGTCTCGCGCATGCACATCACTCATTGTTTACCACACGCTACGCTTTCAATCTGCACTGTCTGAAATATAATGCAGTAATTGTAATAAATTAATGTTTATAATGCACCCTATAATCGTTGCGTTTATAATAAAAATACAACACATTACTCACTCTATTGACAGCGTGCCATTGGGTCCCTCTGGCATTGGACGTTGCCTCCAGTTTATACGTGGCAAACTAAACACAACGTGCAAAACGCTGGGTCTCAACAGCGGAGAAAACTCAGGATCTTCAGTCAGGCAGGTGTGTGATGCGATCCTTTCAATGTCCTCGTCGTCGTCTTGTAGTTGTTCCATTCGTGACAACATATGCTCT